>NW_026045908.1:1818181-2121212 GCF_023898315.1 Schistocerca nitens | reverse complement strand
ACTGGGCCTTTTATATTCAATTCTGATGCGATTTCTGTGTTTCATCGTCAATGTGAAGGTCCAAGGGATACAGTAAACCTGCACTGGTGCATCGGGATCTCATACTGGTATCCCAGGAGCCGCTCAAAGCACAAACTCTTAGAAGATTCACTCTTCTTGTACTTATGTCGGCACTGGGCCTTTTATATTCAATTCTGATGCGATTTCTGTGTTTCATCGTCAATGTGAAGGACCAAGGGATACAGTAAACCTGCACTGGTGCATCGGAATCTAATACTGGTATCCCAGGAGCCGCTCAAAGCACAAACTCTTAGAAGATTCACTCTTCTTGTACTTAAGTCGGCACTGGGCCTTTTATATTCAATTCTGATGCGATTTCTGTGTTTCATCGTCAATGTGAAGGTCCAAGGGATACAGTAAACCTTCACTGGTGCATCGGGATCTCATACTGGTATCCCAGGAGCCGCTCAAAGCACAACTCTTAGAAGATTCACTCTTCTTGTACTTAAGTCGGCACTGGGCCTTTTATATTCAATTCTGATGCGATTTCTGTGTTTCATTGTCAATGTGACGGTCCAAGGGATACAGTAAACCTGCACTGGTGCATCGGGATCTCATACTGGTATCCCAGGAGCCGCTCAAAGCACAAACTCTTAGAAGATTCACTCTTCTTGTACTTATGTCGGCACTGGGCCTTTTATATTCAATTCTGATGCGATTTCTGTGTTTCATCGTCAATGTGAAGGACCAAGGGATACAGTAAACCAGCACTGGTGCATCGGAATCTAATACTGGTATCCCAGGAGCCGCTCAAAGCACAAACTCTTAGAAGATTCACTCTTCTTGTACTTAAGTCGGCACTGGGCCTTTTATATTCAATTCTGATGCGATTTCTGTGTTTCATCGTCAATGTGAAGGTCCAAGGGATACAGTAAACCTTCACTGGTGCATCGGGATCTCATACTGGTATCCCAGGAGCCGCTCAAAGCACAAACTCTTAGAAGATTCACTCTTCTTGTACTTATGTCGGCACTGGGCCTTTTATATTCAATTCTGATGCGATTTCTGTGTTTCATCGTCAATGTGAAGGACCAAGGGATACAGTAAACCTGCACTGGTGCATCGGAATCTAATACTGGTATCCCAGGAGCCGCTCAAAGCACAAACTCTTAGAAGATTCACTCTTCTTGTACTTAAGTCGGCACTGGGCCTTTTATATTCAATTCTGATGCGATTTCTGTGTTTCATTGTCAATGTGACGGTCCAAGGGATACAGTAAACCTGCACTGGTGCATCGGAATCTAATACTGGTCTCCCAGGAGCCGCTCAAAGCACAAACTCTTAGAAGATTCACTCTTCTTGTACTTAAGTCGGCACTGGGCCTTTTATATTCAATTCTGATGCGATTTCTGTGTTTCATTGTCAATGTGACGGTCCAAGGGATACAGTAAACCTGCACTGGTGCATCGGAATCTAATACTGGTATCCCAGGAGCCGCTCAAAGCACAAACTCTTAGAAGATTCACTCTTCTTGTACTTAAGTCGGCACTGGGCCTTTTATATTCAATTCTGATGCGATTTCTGTGTTTCATTGTCAATGTGACGGTCCAAGGGATACAGTAAACCTGCACTGGTGCATCGGAATCTAATACTGGTATCCCAGGAGCCGCTCAAAGCACAAACTCTTAGAAGATTCACTCTTCTTGTACTTAAGTCGGCACTGGGCCTTTTATATTCAATTCTGATGCGATTTCTGTGTTTCATTGTCAATGTGACGGTCCAAGGGATACAGTAAACCTGCACTGGTGCATCGGAATCTAATACTGGTCTCCCAGGAGCCGCTCAAAGCACAAACTCTTAGAAGATTCACTCTTCTTGTACTTAAGTCGGCACTGGGCCTTTTATATTCAATTCTGATGCGATTTCTGTGTTTCATTGTCAATGTGACGGTCCAAGGGATACAGTAAACCTGCACTGGTGCATCGGAATCTAATACTGGTATCCCAGGAGCCGCTCAAAGCACAAACTCTTAGAAGATTCACTCTTCTTGTACTTAAGTCGGCACTGGGCCTTTTATATTCAATTCTGATGCGATTTCTGTGTTTCATTGTCAATGTGACGGTCCAAGGGATACAGTAAACCTGCACTGGTGCATCGGAATCTAATACTGGTCTCCCAGGAGCCGCTCAAAGCACAAACTCTTAGAAGATTCACTCTTCTTGTACTTAAGTCGGCACTGGGCCTTTTATATTCAATTCTGATGCGATTTCTGTGTTTCATCGTCAATGTGAAGGTCCAAGGGATACAGTAAACCTGCACTGGTGCATCGGGATCTCATACTGGTATCCCAGGAGCCGCTCAAAGCACAAACTCTTAGAAGATTCACTCTTCTTGTACTTATGTCGGCACTGGGCCTTTTATATTCAATTCTGATGCGATTTCTGTGTTTCATCGTCAATGTGAAGGACCAAGGGATACAGTAAACCTGCACTGGTGCATCGGAATCTAATACTGGTATCCCAGGAGCCGCTCAAAGCACAAACTCTTAGAAGATTCACTCTTCTTGTACTTAAGTCGGCACTGGGCCTTTTATATTCAATTCTGATGCGATTTCTGTGTTTCATCGTCAATGTGAAGGTCCAAGGGATACAGTAAACCTTCACTGGTGCATCGGGATCTCATACTGGTATCCCAGGAGCCGCTCAAAGCACAAACTCTTAGAAGATTCACTCTTCTTGTACTTATGTCGGCACTGGGCCTTTTATATTCAATTCTGATGCGATTTCTGTGTTTCATCGTCAATGTGAAGGACCAAGGGATACAGTAAACCTGCACTGGTGCATCGGAATCTAATACTGGTATCCCAGGAGCCGCTCAAAGCACAAACTCTTAGAAGATTCACTCTTCTTGTACTTAAGTCGGCACTGGGCCTTTTATATTCAATTCTGATGCGATTTCTGTGTTTCATCGTCAATGTGAAGGTCCAAGGGATACAGTAAACCTTCACTGGTGCATCGGAATCTAATACTGGTATCCCAGGAGCCGCTCAAAGCACAAACTCTTAGAAGATTCACTCTTCTTGTACTTAAGTCGGCACTGGGCCTTTTATATTCAATTCTGATGCGATTTCTGTGTTTCATCGTCAATGTGAAGGTCCAAGGGATACAGTAAACCTTCACTGGTGCATCGGGATCTCATACTGGTATCCCAGGAGCCGCTCAAAGCACAAACTCTTAGAAGATTCACTCTTCTTGTACTTAAGTCGGCACTGGGCCTTTTATATTCAATTCTGATGCGATTTCTGTGTTTCATCGTCAATGTGAAGGTCCAAGGGATACAGTAAACCTTCACTGGTGCATCGGGATCTCATACTGGTATCCCAGGAGCCGCTCAAAGCACAAACTCTTAGAAGATTCACTCTTCTTGTACTTAAGTCGGCACTGGGCCTTTTATATTCAATTCTGATGCGATTTCTGTGTTTCATTGTCAATGTGACGGTCCAAGGGATACAGTAAACCTGCACTGGTGCATCGGAATCTAATACTGGTCTCCCAGGAGCCGCTCAAAGCACAAACTCTTAGAAGATTCACTCTTCTTGTACTTAAGTCGGCACTGGGCCTTTTATATTCAATTCTGATGCGATTTCTGTGTTTCATCGTCAATGTGAAGGTCCAAGGGATACAGTAAACCTTCACTGGTGCATCGGGATCTCATACTGGTATCCCAGGAGCCGCTCAAAGCACAAACTCTTAGAAGATTCACTCTTCTTGTACTTAAGTCGGCACTGGGCCTTTTATATTCAATTCTGATGCGATTTCTGTGTTTCATCGTCAATGTGAAGGTCCAAGGGATACAGTAAACCTTCACTGGTGCATCGGGATCTCATACTGGTATCCCAGGAGCCGCTCAAAGCACAAACTCTTAGAAGATTCACTCTTCCTGTACTTATGTCGGCACTGGGCCTTTTATATTCAATTCTGATGCGATTTCTGTGTTTCATTGTCAATGTGACGGTCCAAGGGATACAGTAAACCTGCACTGGTGCATCGGAATCTAATACTGGTCTCCCAGGAGCCGCTCAAAGCACAAACTCTTAGAAGATTCACTCTTCTTGTACTTAAGTCGGCACTGGGCCTTTTATATTCAATTCTGATGCGATTTCTGTGTTTCATCGTCAATGTGAAGGTCCAAGGGATACAGTAAACCTTCACTGGTGCATCGGGATCTAATACTGGTCTCCCAGGAGCCGCTCAAAGCACAAACTCTTAGAAGATTCACTCTTCTTGTACTTAAGTCGGCACTGGGCCTTTTATATTCAATTCTGATGCGATTTCTGTGTTTCATTGTCAATGTGACGGTCCAAGGGATACAGTAAACCTGCACTGGTGCATCGGAATCTAATACTGGTCTCCCAGGAGCCGCTCAAAGCACAAACTCTTAGAAGATTCACTCTTCCTGTACTTATGTCGGCACTGGGCCTTTTATATTCAATTCTGATGCGCTTTCTGTGTGTCATCGTCAATGTGAAGGTCCAAGGGATACAGTAAACCTGCACTGGTGCATCGGAATCTAATACTGGTCTCCCAGGAGCCGCTCAAAGCACAAACTCTTAGAAGATTCACTCTTCTTGTACTTAAGTCGGCACTGGGCCTTTTATATTCAATTCTGATGTGCTTTCTGTGTTTCATCGTCAATGGGAAGGTCCAAGGGATACAGTAAACCAGCACTGGTGCATCGGAATCTAATACTGGTCTCCCAGGAGCCGCTCAAAGCACAAACTCTTAGAAGATTCACTCTTCCTGTACTTATGTCGGCACTGGGCCTTTTATATTCAATTCTGATGCGATTTCTGTGTTTCATCGTCAATGGGAAGGTCCAAGGGATACAGTAAACCAGCACTGGTGCATCGGGATCTAATACTGGTATCCCAGGAGCCGCTCAAAGCACAAACTCTTAGAAGATTCACTCTTCTTGTACTTAAGTCGGCACTGGGCCTTTTATATTCAATTCTGATGCGATTTCTGTGTTTCATTGTCAATGTGACGGTCCAAGGGATACAGTAAACCTGCACTGGTGCATCGGAATCTAATACTGGTCTCCCAGGAGCCGCTCAAAGCACAAACTCTTAGAAGATTCACTCTTCCTGTACTTATGTCGGCACTGGGCCTTTTATATTCAATTCTGATGCGATTTCTGTGTTTCATCGTCAATGGGAAGGTCCAAGGGATACAGTAAACCAGCACTGGTGCATCGGGATCTAATACTGGTATCCCAGGAGCCGCTCAAAGCACAAACTCTTAGAAGATTCACTCTTCTTGTACTTAAGTCGGCACTGGGCCTTTTATATTCAATTCTGATGCGATTTCTGTGTTTCATTGTCAATGTGACGGTCCAAGGGATACAGTAAACCTGCACTGGTGCATCGGAATCTAATACTGGTCTCCCAGGAGCCGCTCAAAGCACAAACTCTTAGAAGATTCACTCTTCCTGTACTTATGTCGGCACTGGGCCTTTTATATTCAATTCTGATGCGATTTCTGTGTTTCATCGTCAATGGGAAGGTCCAAGGGATACAGTAAACCAGCACTGGTGCATCGGGATCTAATACTGGTATCCCAGGAGCCGCTCAAAGCACAAACTCTTAGAAGATTCACTCTTCTTGTACTTAAGTCGGCACTGGGCCTTTTATATTCAATTCTGATGCGATTTCTGTGTTTCATTGTCAATGTGACGGTCCAAGGGATACAGTAAACCTGCACTGGTGCATCGGAATCTAATACTGGTCTCCCAGGAGCCGCTCAAAGCACAAACTCTTAGAAGATTCACTCTTCCTGTACTTATGTCGGCACTGGGCCTTTTATATTCAATTCTGATGCGATTTCTGTGTTTCATCGTCAATGGGAAGGTCCAAGGGATACAGTAAACCAGCACTGGTGCATCGGGATCTCATACTGGTATCCCAGGAGCCGCTCAAAGCACAAACTCTTAGAAGATTCACTCTTCTTGTACTTAAGTCGGCACTGGGCCTTTTATATTCAATTCTGATGCGATTTCTGTGTTTCATTGTCAATGTGACGGTCCAAGGGATACAGTAAACCTGCACTGGTGCATCGGAATCTAATACTGGTCTCCCAGGAGCCGCTCAAAACACAAACTCTTAGAAGATTCACTCTTCCTGTACTTATGTCGGCACTGGGCCTTTTATATTCAATTCTGATGCGCTTTCTGTGTGTCATCGTCAATGTGAAGGTCCAAGGGATACAGTAAACCTGCACTGGTGCATCGAAATCTAATACTGGCCTCCCAAGGTGCCGCTAAAAGCACAAACCCTTAGAAGATTCACGCTTCTTGTACATAAGTCGGCATTGTGCCTTTTATATTCAATTCCGATGCGATTTCTGTGTTTCATCGTCAATGTGAAGGTCCAAGGGATACAGTAAACCTGCACTGGTGCATCGGAATCTAATACTGGTCTCCCAGGAGCCGCTCAAAGCACAAACTCTTAGAAGATTCACTCTTCTTGTACTTAAGTCGGCATTGTGCCTTTTATATTCAATTCTGATGCGATTTCTGTGTTTCATCGTCAATGTGAAGGTCCAAGGGATACAGTAAACCTGCACTGGTGCATCGGAATCTAATACTGGTCTCCCAGGATCCGCTCAAAGCACAAACTCTTAGAAGATTCACTCTTCTTGTACTTAAGTCGGCACTGGGCCTTTTATATTCAATTCTGATGCGCTTTCTGTGTGTCATCGTCAATGTGAAGGTCCAAGGGATACAGTAAACCTGCACTGGTGCATCGGAATCTAATACTGGTCTCCCAGGAGCCGCTGAAAGCACAAACTCTTAGAAGATTCACTCTTCTTGTACTTAAGTCGGCACTGGGCCTTTTATATTCAATTCTGATGCGCTTTCTGTGTGTCATCGTCAATGTGAAGGTCCAAGGGATACAGTAAACCAGCACTGGTGCATCGGAATCTAATACTGGTCTCCCAGGAGCCGCTCAAAGCACAAACTCTTAGAAGATTCACTCTTCTTGTACTTAAGTCGGCATTGTGCCTTTTATATTCAATTCTGATGCGATTTCTGTGTTTCATCGTCAATGTGAAGGTCCAAGGGATACAGTAAACCTGCACTGGTGCATCGGAATCTAATACTGGTCTCCCAGGATCCGCTCAAAGCACAAACTCTTAGAAGATTCACTCTTCTTGTACTTAAGTCGGCATTGTGCCTTTTATATTCAATTCTGATGCGATTTCTGTGTTTCATCGTCAATGTGAAGGTCCAAGGGATACAGTAAACCTGCACTGGTGCATCGGAATCAAATCTGGTCTCCCAGGAGCCGCTCAAAGCACAAACTCTTAGAAGATTCACTCTTCTTGTACTTAAGTCGGCACTGGGCCTTTTATATTCAATTCTGATGCGATTTCTGTGTTTCATCGTCAATGTGAAGGTCCAAGGGATACAGTAAACCTGCACTGGTGCATCGGAATCCAATACTGGTCTCCCAGGAGCCGCTCAAAGCACAAACTCTTAGAAGATTCACTCTTCTTGTACTTAAGTCGGCACTGGGCCTTTTATATTCAATTCTGATGCGCTTTCTGTGTTTCATCGTCAATGTGAAGGTCCAAGGGATACAGTAAACCTGCACTGGTGCATCGGAATCTAATACTGGTCTCCCAGGAGCCGCTCAAAGCACAAACTCTTAGAAGATTCACTCTTCTTGTACTTAAGTCGGCACTGGGCCTTTTATATTCAATTCTGATGCGCTTTCTGTGTGTCATCGTCAATGTGAAGGTCCAAGGGATACAGTAAACCTGCACTGGTGCAATTGAATCTAATACTGGTCTCCCAGGAGCCGCTCAAAGCACAAACTCTTAGAAGATTCACTCTTCTTGTACTTAAGTCGGCATTGTGCCTTTTATATTCAATTCTGATGCGATTTCTGTGTTTCATCGTCAATGCGAAGGTCCAAGGGATACAGTAAACCTGCACTGGTGCATCGGAATCTAATACTGGTCTCCCAGGAGCCGCTCAAAGCACAAACTCTTAGAAGATTCACTCTTATTGTACTTAAGTCGGCACTGGGCCTTTTATATTCAATTCTGATGCGCTTTCTGTGTGTCATCGTCAATGTGAAGGTCCAAGGGATACAGTAAACCTGCACTGGTGCATCGGAATGTAATACTGGTCTCCCAGGAGCCGCTCAAAGCACAAACTCTTAGAAGATTCACTCTTCTTGTACTTAAGTCGGCATTGTGCCTTTTATATTCAATTCTGATGCGATTTCTGTGTTTCATCGTCAATGTGAAGGTCCAAGGGATACAGTAAACCTGCACTGGTGCATCGGAATCTAATACTGGTCTCCCAGGATCCGCTCAAAGCACAAACTCTTAGAAGATTCACTCTTCTTGTACTTAAGTCGGCACTGGGCCTTTATATTCAATTCTGATGCGCTTTCTGTGTGTCATCGTCAATGTGAAGGTCCAAGGGATACAGTAAACCTGCACTGGTGCATCGGAATCTAATACTGGTCTCCCAGGAGCCGCTCAAAGCACAAACTCTTAGAAGATTCACTCTTCTTGTACTTAAGTCGGCACTGGGCCTTTTATATTCAATTGCGATGCGCTTTCTGTGTTTCATCGTCAATGTGAAGGTCCAAGGGATACGGTAAACCTGCACTGGTGCATCGGAATCTAATACTGGTCTCCCAGGAGCCGCTCAAAGCACAAACTCTTAGAAGATTCACTCTTCTTGTACTTAAGTCGGCATTGTGCCTTTTATATTCAATTCTGATGCGATTTCTGTGTTTCATCGTCAATGTGAAGGTCCAAGGGATACAGTAAACCTGCACTGGTGCATCGGAATCTAATACTGGTCTCCCAGGAGCCGCTCAAAGCACAAACTCTTAGAAGATTCACTCTTCTTGTACTTACGTCGGCATTGTGCCCTTTATATTCAATTCTGATGCGATTTCTGTGTTTCATCGTCAATGTGAAGGTCCAAGGGATACAGTAAACCTGCACTGGTGCATCGGAATCCAATACTGGTCTCCCAGGAGCCGCTCAAAGCACAAACTCTTAGAAGATTCACTCTTCTTGTACTTAAGTCGGCACTGGGCCTTTTATATTCAATTCTGATGCGCTTTCTGTGTTTCATCGTCAATGTGAAGGTCCAAGGGATACAGTAAACCTGCACTGGTGCATCGGAATCTAATACTGGTCTCCCAGGAGCCGCTCAAAGCACAAACTCTTAGAAGATTCACTCTTCTTGTACTTAAGTCGGCACTGGGCCTTTTATATTCAATTCTGATGCGCTTTCTGTGTGTCATCGTCAATGTGAAGGTCCAAGGGATACAGTAAACCTGCACTGGTGCAATTGAATCTAATACTGGTCTCCCAGGAGCCGCTCAAAGCACAAACTCTTAGAAGATTCACTCTTCTTGTACTTAAGTCGGCATTGTGCCTTTTATATTCAATTCTGATGCGATTTCTGTGTTTCATCGTCAATGCGAAGGTCCAAGGGATACAGTAAACCTGCACTGGTGCATCGGAATCTAATACTGGTCTCCCAGGAGCCGCTCAAAGCACAAACTCTTAGAAGATTCACTCTTATTGTACTTAAGTCGGCACTGGGCCTTTTATATTCAATTCTGATGCGCTTTCTGTGTGTCATCGTCAATGTGAAGGTCCAAGGGATACAGTAAACCTGCACTGGTGCATCGGAATGTAATACTGGTCTCCCAGGAGCCGCTCAAAGCACAAACTCTTAGAAGATTCACTCTTCTTGTACTTAAGTCGGCATTGTGCCTTTTATATTCAATTCTGATGCGATTTCTGTGTTTCATCGTCAATGTGAAGGTCCAAGGGATACAGTAAACCTGCACTGGTGCATCGGAATCTAATACTGGTCTCCCAGGATCCGCTCAAAGCACAAACTCTTAGAAGATTCACTCTTCTTGTACTTAAGTCGGCACTGGGCCTTTATATTCAATTCTGATGCGCTTTCTGTGTGTCATCGTCAATGTGAAGGTCCAAGGGATACAGTAAACCTGCACTGGTGCATCGGAATCTAATACTGGTCTCCCAGGAGCCGCTCAAAGCACAAACTCTTAGAAGATTCACTCTTCTTGTACTTAAGTCGGCACTGGGCCTTTTATATTCAATTGCGATGCGCTTTCTGTGTTTCATCGTCAATGTGAAGGTCCAAGGGATACGGTAAACCTGCACTGGTGCATCGGAATCTAATACTGGTCTCCCAGGAGCCGCTCAAAGCACAAACTCTTAGAAGATTCACTCTTCTTGTACTTAAGTCGGCATTGTGCCTTTTATATTCAATTCTGATGCGATTTCTGTGTTTCATCGTCAATGTGAAGGTCCAAGGGATACAGTAAACCTGCACTGGTGCATCGGAATCTAATACTGGTCTCCCAGGAGCCGCTCAAAGCACAAACTCTTAGAAGATTCACTCTTCTTGTACTTACGTCGGCATTGTGCCCTTTATATTCAATTCTGATGCGATTTCTGTGTTTCATCGTCAATGTGAAGGTCCAAGGGATACAGTAAACCTGCACTGGTGCATCGGAATCTAATACTGGTCTCCCAGGAGCCGCTCAAAGCACAAACTCTTAGAAGATTCACTCTTCTTCTACTTATGTCGGCACTGGGCCTTTTATATTCAATTCTGATGCGCTTTCTGTGTGTCATCGTCAATGTGAAGGTCCAAGGGATACAGTAAACCTGCACTGGTGCATCGGAATCTAATACTGGTCTCCCAGGAGCCGCTCAAAGCACAAACTCTTAGAAGATTCACTCTTCTTGTACTTAAGTCGGCATTGTGCCTTTTATATTCA
Organism: Schistocerca nitens; assembly: GCF_023898315.1. Taxonomy (NCBI): domain Eukaryota; kingdom Metazoa; phylum Arthropoda; class Insecta; order Orthoptera; family Acrididae; genus Schistocerca; species Schistocerca nitens. Next base: position 2,110,360 of record NW_026045908.1, on the reverse strand, counting down.
ATTCTGATACGATTTCTGTGTTTCATCGTCAATGCGAAGGTCCAAGGGATACAGTAAACCTGCACTGGTGCATCGGAATATAATACTGGTCTCCCAGGAGCCGCTCAAAGCACAAACTCTTAGAAGATTCACTCTTATTGTACTTAAGTCGGCACTGGGCCTTTTATATTCAATTCTGATGCGCTTTCTGTGTGTCATCGTCAATGTGAAGGTCCAAGGGATACAGTAAACCTGCACTGGTGCATCGGAATCTAATACTGGTCTCCCAGGAGCCGCTCAAAGCACAAACTCTTAGAAGATTCACTCTTCTTGTACTTAAGTCGGCATTGTGCCTTTTATATTCAATTCTGATGCGATTTCTGTGTTTCATCGTCAATGTGAAGGTCCAAGGGATACAGTAAACCTGCACTGGTGCATCGGAATCTAATACTGGTCTCCCAGGATCCGCTCAAAGCACAAACTCTTAGAAGATTCACTCTTCTTGTACTTAAGTCGGCACTGGGCCTTTATATTCAATTCTGATGCGCTTTCTGTGTGTCATCGTCAATGTGAAGGTCCAAGGGATACAGTAAACCTGCACTGGTGCATCGGAATCTAATACTGGTCTCCCAGGAGCCGCTCAAAGCACAAACTCTTAGAAGATTCACTCTTCTTGTACTTAAGTCGGCACTGGGCTTTTATATTCAATTGTGATGCGCTTTCTGTGTTTCATCGTCAATGTGAAGGTCCAAGGGATACGGTAAACCTGCACTGGTGCATCGGAATCTAATACTGGTCTCCCAGGAGCCGCTCAAAGCACAAACTCTTAGAAGATTCACTCTTCTTGTACTTAAGTCGGCATTGTGCCTTTTATATTCAATTCTGATGCGATTTCTGTGTTTCATCGTCAATGTGAAGGTCCAAGGGATACAGTAAACCTGCACTGGTGCATCGGAATCTAATACTGGTCTCCCAGGAGCCGCTCAAAGCACAAACTCTTAGAAGATTCACTCTTCTTGTACTTACGTCGGCATTGTGCCCTTTATATTCAATTCTGATGCGATTTCTGTGTTTCATCGTCAATGTGAAGGTCCAAGGGATACAGTAAACCTGCACTGGTGCATCGGAATCTAATACTGGTCTCCCAGGATCCGCTCAAAGCACAAACTCTTAGAAGATTCACTCTTCTTGTACTTAAGTCGGCACTGGGCCTTTTATATTCAATTCTGATGCGCTTTCTGTGTGTCATCGTCAATGTGAAGGTCCAAGGGATACAGTAAACCTGCACTGGTGCATCGGAATCTAATACTGGTCTCCCAGGAGCCGCTCAAAGCACAAACTCTTAGAAGATTCACTCTTCTTGTACTTAAGTCGGCACTGGGCCTTTTATATTCAATTCTGATGCGCTTTCTGTGTGTCATCGTCAATGTGAAGGTCCAAGGGATACAGTAAACCTGCACTGGTGCATCGGAATCTAATACTGGTCTCCCAGGAGCCGCTCAAAGCACAAACTCTTAGAAGATTCACTCTTCTTATACTTAAGTCGGCACTGGGCCTTTTATATTCAATTCTGATGCGCTTTCTGTGTGTCATCGTCAATGTGAAGGTCCAAGGGATACAGTAAACCTGCACTGGTGCATCGGAATCTAATACTGGTCTCCCAGGAGCCGCTCAAAGCACAAACTCTTAGAAGATTCACTCTTCTTGTACTTAAGTCGGCATTGTGCCTTTTATATTCAATTCTGATGCGATTTCTGTGTTTCATCGTCAATGTGAAGGTCCAAGGGATACAGTAAACCTGCACTGGTGCATCGGAATCTAATACTGGTCTCCCAGGAGCCGCTCAAAGCACAAACTCTTAGAAGATTCACTCTTCTTGTACTTAAGTCGGCACTGGGCCTTTTATATTCAATTCTGGTGCGCTTTCTGTGTGTCATCGTCAATGTGAAGGACCAAGGGATACAGTAAACCTGCACTGGTGCATCGGAATCTAATACTGGTCTCCCAGGAGCCGCTCAAAGCACAAACTCTTAGAAGATTCACTCTTCTTGTACTTAAGTCGGCACTGGGCCTTTTATATTCAATTGTGATGCGCTTTCTGTGTTTCATCGTCAATGTGAAGGTCCAAGGGATACGGTAAACCTGCACTGGTGCATCGGAATCTAATACTGGTCTCCCAGGAGCCGCTCAAAGCACAAACTCTTAGAAGATTCACTCTTCTTGTACTTAAGTCGGCATTGTGCCTTTTATATTCAATTCTGATGCGATTTCTGCGTTTCATCGTCAATGTGAAGGTCCAAGGGATACAGTAAACCTGCACTGGTGCATCGGAATCTAATACTGGTCTCCCAGGAGCCGCTCAAAGCACAAACTCTTAGAAGATTCACTCTTCTTGTACTTACGTCGGCATTGTGCCCTTTATATTCAATTCTGATGCGATTTCTGTGTTTCATCGTCAATGTGAAGGTCCAAGGGATACAGTAAACCTGCACTGGTGCATCGGAATATAATACTGGTCTCCCAGGATCCGCTCAAAGCACAAACTCTTAGAAGATTCACTCTTCTTGTACTTAAGTCGGCACTGGGCCTTTTATATTCAATTCTAATGCGCTTTCTGCGTGTCATCGTCAATGTGAAGGTCCAAGGGATACAGTAAACCTGCACTGGTGCATCGGAATCTAATACTGGTCTCCCAGGAGCCGCTCAAAGCACAAACTCTTAGAAGATTCACTCTTCTTGTACTTAAGTCGGCACTGGGCCTTTTATATTCAATTCTGATGCGCTTTCTGTGTGTCATCGTCAATGTGAAGGTCCAAGGGATACAGTAAACCAGCACTGGTGCATCGGAATCTAATACTGGTCTCCCAGGAGCCGCTCAAAGCACAAACTCTTAGAAGATTCACTCTTCTTGTACTTAAGTCGGCATTGTGCCTTTTATATTCAATTCTGATGCGATTTCTGTGTTTCATCGTCAATGTGAAGGTCCAAGGGATACAGTAAACCTGCACTGGTGCATCGGAATCTAATACTGGTCTCCCAGGAGCCGCTCAAAGCACAAACTCTTAGAAGATTCACTCTTCTTGTACTTAAGTCGGCTCTGGGCCTTTTATATTCAATTCTGATGCGATTTCTGTGTTTCATCGTCAATGTGAAGGTCCAAGGGATACAGTAAACCTGCACTGGTGCATCGGAATCTAATACTGGTCTCCCAGGAGCCGCTCAAAGCACAAACTCTTAGAAGATTCACTCTTCTTGTACTTAAGTCGGCACTGGGCCTTTTATATTCAATTCCGATGCGATTTCTGTGTTTCATCGTCAATGTGAAGGTCAAAGGGATACTGTAAACCTGCACTGGTGCATCGGAATCTAATACTGGTCTCCCAGGAGCCGCTCAAAGCACAAACTCTTAGAAGATTCACTCTTCTTGTACTTAAGTCGGCATTGTGCCTTTTATATTCAATTCTGATGCGATTTCTGTGTTTCATCGTCAATGTGAAGGTCCAAGGGATACAGTAAACCTGCACTGGTGCATCGGAATCTAATACTGGTCTCCCAGGATCCGCTCAAAGCACAAACTCTTAGAAGATTCACTCTTCTTGTACTTAAGACGGCATTGTGCCTTTTATATTCATTTCTGATGCGATTTCTGTGTTTCATCGTCAATGTGAAGGTCCAAGGGATACAGTAAACCTGCACTGGTGCATCGGAATCTAATACTGGTCTCCCAGGAGCCGCTCAAAGCACAAACTCTTAGAAGATTCACTCTTCTTGTACTTAAGTCGGCACTGGGCCTTTTATATTCAATTCTGATGCGATTTCTGTGTTTCATCGTCAATGTGAAGGTCCAAGGGATACAGTAAACCTGCACTGGTGCATCGGAATCTAATACTGGTCTCCCAGGAGCCGCTCAAAGCACAAACTCTTAGAAGATTCACTCTTCTTGTACTTAAGTCGGCACTGGGCCTTTTATATTCAATTCAGATGCGATTTCTGTGTTTCATCGTCAATGTGAAGGTCAAAGGGATACTGTAAACCTGCACTGGTGCATCGGAATCTAATACTGGTCTCCCAGGAGCCGCTCAAAGCACAAACTCTTAGAAGATTCACTCTTCTTGTACTTAAGTCGGCATTGTGCCTTTTATATTCAATTCTGATGCGATTTCTGTGTTTCATCGTCAATGTGAAGGTCCAAGGGGTACAGTAAACCTGCACTGGTGCATCGGAATCTAATACTGGTCTCCCAGGAGCCCCTCAAAGCACAAACTCTTAGAAGATTCACTCTTCTTGTACTTAAGTCGGCATTGTGCCTTTATATTCAATTCTGATGCGATTTCTGTGTTTCATCGTCAATGTGAAGGTCCAAGGGATACAGTAAACCTGCACTGGTGCATCGGAATCTAATACTGGTCTCCCAGGAGCCGCTCAAAGCACAAACTCTTAGAAGATTCACTCTTCTTGTACTTAAGTCGGCACTGGGCCTTTTATATTCAATTCTGATGCGCTTTCTGTGTGTCATCGTCAATGTGAAGGTCCAAGGGATACAGTAAACCTGCACTGGTGCATCGGAATCTAATACTGGTCTCCCAGGAGCCGCTCAAAGCACAAACTCTTAGAAGATTCACTCTTCTTGTACTTAAGTCGGCACTGGGCCTTTTATATTCAATTCTGATGCGCTTTCTGTGTGTCATCGTCAATGTGAAGGTCCAAGGGATACAGTAAACCAGCACTGGTGCATCGGAATCTAATACTGGTCTCCCAGGAGCCGCTCAAAGCACAAACTCTTAGAAGATTCAGTCTTCTTGTACTTAAGTCGGCATTGTGCCTTTTATATTCAATTCTGATGCGATTTCTGTGTTTCATCGTCAATGTGAAGGTCCAAGGGATACAGTAAACCTGCACTGGTGCATCGGAATCTAATACTGGTCTCCCAGGAGCCGCTCAAAGCACAAACTCTTAGAAGATTCACTCTTCTTGTACTTAAGTCGGCACTGGGCCTTTTATATTCAATTCTGATGCGCTTTCTGTGTGTCATCGTCAATGTGAAGGTCCAAGGGATACAGTAAACCTGCACTGGTGCATCGGAATCTATTACTGGTCTCCCAGGAGCCGCTCAAAGCACAAACTCTTAGAAGATTCACTCTTCTTGTACTTAAGTCGGCTCTGGGCCTTTTATATTCAATTCTGATGCGATTTCTGTGTTTCATCGTCAATGTGAAGGTCCAAGGGATACAGTAAACCTGCACTGGTGCATCGGAATCTAATACTGGTCTCCCAGGAGCCGCTCAAAGCACAAACTCTTAGAAGATTCACTCTTCTTGTACTTAAGTCGGCACTGGACCTTTTATATTCAATTCTGATGCGATTTCTGTGTTTCATCGTCAATGTGAAGGTCAAAGGGATACTGTAAACCTGCACTGGTGCATCGGAATCTAATACTGGTCTCCCAGGAGCCGCTCAAAGCACAAACTCTTAGAAGATTCACTCTTCTTGTACTTAAGTCGGCATTGTGCCTTTTATATTCAATTCTGATGCGATTTCTGTGTTTCATCGTCAATGTGAAGGTCCAAGGGATACAGTAAACCTGCACTGGTGCATCGGAATCTAATACTGGTCTCCCAGGATCCGCTCAAAGCACAAACTCTTAGAAGATTCACTCTTCTTGTACTTAAGACGGCATTGTGCCTTTTATATTCAATTCTGATGCGATTTCTGTGTTTCATCGTCAATGTGAAGGTCCAAGGGATACAGTAAACCTGCACTGGTGCATCGGAATCTAATACTGGTCTCCCAGGAGCCGCTCAAAGCACAAACTCTTAGAAGATTCACTCTTCTTGTACTTAAGTCGGCACTGGGCCTTTTATATTCAATTCTGATGCGATTTCTGTGTTTCATCGTCAATGTGAAGGTCCAAGGGATACAGTAAACCTGCACTGGTGCATCGGAATCTAATACTGGTCTCCCAGGAGCCGCTCAAAGCACAAACTCTTAGAAGATTCACTCTTCTTGTACTTAAGTCGGCACTGGGCCTTTTATATTCAATTCCGATGCGATTTCTGTGTTTCATCGTCAATGTGAAGGTCAAAGGGATACTGTAAACCTGCACTGGTGCATCGGAATCTAATACTGGTCTCCCAGGAGCCGCTCAAAGCACAAACTCTTAGAAGATTCACTCTTCTTGTACTTAAGTCGGCATTGTGCCTTTTATATTCAATTCTGATGCGATTTCTGTGTTTCATCGTCAATGTGAAGGTCCAAGGGATACAGTAAACCTGCACTGGTGCATCGGAATCTAATACTGGTCTCCCAGGAGCCGCTCAAAGCACAAACTCTTAGAAGATTCACTCTTCTTGTACTTAAGTCGGCATTGTGCCTTTATATTCAATTCTGATGCGATTTCTGTGTTTCATCGTCAATGTGAAGGTCCAAGGGATACAGTAAACCTGCACTGGTGCATCGGAATCTAATACTGGTCTCCCAGGAGCCGCTCAAAGCACAAACTCTTAGAAGATTCACTCTTCTTGTACTTAAGTCGGCACTGGGCCTTTTATATTCAATTCTGATGCGCTTTCTGTGTGTCATCGTCAATGTGAAGGTCCAAGGGATACAGTAAACCTGCACTGGTGCATCGGAATCTAATACTGGTCTCCCAGGAGCCGCTCAAAGCACAAACTCTTAGAAGATTCACTCTTCTTGTACTTAAGTCGGCATTGTGCCTTTTATATTCAATTCTGATGCGATTTCTGTGTTTCATCGTCAATGCGAAGGTCCAAGGGATACAGTAAACCTGCACTGGTGCATCGGAAACTAATACTGGTCTCCCAGGAGCCGCTCAAAGCACAAACTCTTAGAAGATTCACTCTTATTGTACTTAAGTCGGCACTGGGCCTTTTATATTCAAATCTGATGCGCTTTCTGTGTGTCATCGTCAATGTGAAGGTCCAAGGGATACAGTAAACCTGCACTGGTGCATCGGAATCTAATACTGGTCTCCCAGGAGCCGCTCAAAGCACAAACTCTTAGAAGATTCACTCTTCTTGTACTTAAGTCGGCATTGTGCCTTTTATATTCAATTCTGATGCGATTTCTGTGTTTCATCGTCAATGTGAAGGTCCAAGGGATACAGTAAACCTGCACTGGTGCATCGGAATCTAATACTGGCCTCCCAGGATCCGCTCAAAGCACAAACTCTTAGAAGATTCACTCTTCTTGTACTTAAGTCGGCACTGGGCCTTTATATTCAATTCTGATGCGCTTTCTGTGTGTCATCGTCAATGTGAAGGTCCAAGGGATACAGTAAACCTGCACTGGTGCATCGGAATCTAATACTGGTCTCCCAGGAGCCGCTCAAAGCACAAACTCTTAGAAGATTCACTCTTCTTGTACTTAAGTCGGCACTGGGCCTTTTATATTCAATTGTGATGCGCTTTCTGTGTGTCATCGTCAATGTGAAGGTCCAAGGGATACGGTAAACCTGCACTGGTGCATCGGAATCTAATACTGGTCTCCCAGGAGCCGCTCAAAGCACAAACTCTTAGAAGATTCACTCTTCTTGTACTTAAGTCGGCATTGTGCCTTTTATATTCAATTCTGATGCGATTTCTGTGTTTCATCGTCAATGTGAAGGTCCAAGGGATACAGTAAACCTGCACTGGTGCATCGGAATCTAATACTGGTCTCCCAGGAGCCGCTCAAAGCACAAACTCTTAGAAGATTCACTCTTCTTGTACTTACGTCGGCATTGTGCCCATTATATTCAATTCTGATGCGATTTCTGTGTTTCATCGTCAATGTGAAGGTCCAAGGGATACAGTAAACCTGCACTGGTGCATCGGAATCTAATACTGGTCTCCCAGGATCCGCTCAAAGCACAAACTCTTAGAAGATTCACTCTTCTTGTACTTAAGTCGGCACTGGGCCTTTTATATTCAATTCTGATGCGCTTTCTGTGTGTCATCGTCAATGTGAAGGTCCAAGGGATACAGTAAACCTGCACTGGTGCATCGGAATCTAATACTGGTCTCCCAGGAGCCGCTCAAAACACAAACTCTTAGAAGATTCACTCTTCTTGTACTTAAGTCGGCACTGGGCCTTTTATATTCAATTCTGATGCGCTTTCTGTGTGTCATCGTCAATGTGAAGGTCCAAGGGATACGGTAAATCTGCACTGGTGCATCGGAATCTAATACTGGTCTCCCAGGAGCCGCTCAAAGCACAAACTCTTAGAAGATTCACTCTTCTTGTACTTAAGTCGGCATTGTGCCTTTTATATTCAATTCTGATGCGATTTCTGTGTTTCATCGTCAATGTGAAGGTCCAAGGGATACAGTAAACCTGCACTGGTGCATCGGAATCTAATACTGGTCTCCCAGGAGCCGCTCAAAGCACAAACTCTTAGAAGATTCACTCTTCTTGTACTTAAGTCGGCACTGGGCCTTTTATATTCAATTCTGGTGCGCTTTCTGTGTGTCATCGTCAATGTGAAGGTCCAAGGGATACAGTAAACCTGCACTGGTGCATCGGAATCTAATACTGGTCTCCCAGGAGCCGCTCAAAGCGCAAACTCTTAGAAGATTCACTCTTCTTGTACTTACGTCGGCATTGTGCCCTTTATATTCAATTCTGATGCGATTTCTGTGTTTCATCGTCAATGTGAAGGTCCAAGGGATACAGTAAACCTGCACTGGTGCATCGGAATCTAATACTGGTCTCCCAGGATCCGCTCAAAGCACAAACTCTTAGAAGATTCACTCTTCTTGTACTTAAGTCGGCACTGGGCCTTTTATATTCAATTCTGATGCGCTTTCTGTGTGTCATCGTCAATGTGAAGGTCCAAGGGATACAGTAAACCTGCACTGGTGCATCGGAATCTAATACTGGTCTCCCAGGAGCCGCTCAAAGCACAAACTCTTAGAAGATTCACTCTTCTTGTGCTTAAGTCGGCACTGGGCCTTTTATATTCAATTCTGATGCGCTTTCTGTGTGTCATCGTCAATGTGAAGGTCCAAGGGATACAGTAAACCTGCACTGGTGCATCGGAATCTAATACTGGTCTCCCAGGAGCCGCTCAAAGCACAAACTCTTAGAAGATTCACTCTTCTTGTACTTAAGTCGGCATTGTGCCTTTTATATTCAATTCTGATGCGATTTCTGTGTTTCATCGTCAATGTGAAGGTCCAAGGGATACAGTAAACCTGCACTGGTGCATCGGAATCCAATACTGGTCTCCCAGGAGCCGCTCAAAGCACAAACTCTTAGAAGATTCACTCTTCTTGTACTTAAGTCGGCACTGGGCATTTTATATTCAATTCTGATGCGCTTTCTGTGTTTCATCGTCAATGTGAAGGTCCAAGGGATACAGTAAACCTGCACTGGTGCATCGGAATCTAATACAGGTCTCCCAGGATCCGCTCAAAGCACAAACTCTTAGAAGATTCACTCTTCTTGTACTTAAGTCGGCACTGGGCCTTTTATATTTAATTCTGATGCGCTTTCTGTGTGTCATCGTCAATGTGAAGGTCCAAGGGATACAGTAAACCTGCACTGGTGCATCTGAATCTAATACTGGTCTCCCAGGAGCCGCTCAAAGCACAAACTCTTAGAAGATTCACTCTTCTTGTACTTAAGTCGGCATTGTGCCTTTTATATTCAATTCTGATGCGATTTCTGTGTTTCATCGTCAATGTGAAGGTCCAAGGGATACAGTAAACCTCCACTGGTGCATCGGAATCTAATACTGGTCTCCCAGGATCCGCTCAAAGCACAAACTCTTTGAAGATTCACTCTTCTTGTACTTAAGTCGGCATTGTGCCTCTTATATTCAATTCCGATGCGATTTCTGTGTTTCATCGTCAATGTGAAGGTACAAGGGATACAGTAAACCTGCACTGGTGCATCGGAATCCAATACTGGCCTCCCAAGGTGCCGCTCAAAGCACAAACCCTTAGAAGATTCACGCTTCTTGTACTTAAGTTGGCATTGTGCCTTTTATATTCAATTCTGATGCGATTTCTGTGTTTCATCGTCAATGTGAAGGTCCAAGGGATACAGTAAACCTGCACTGGTGCATCGGAATCCAATACTGGCCTCCCAAGGTGCCGCTCAAAGCACAAACCCTTAGAAGATTCACGCTTCTTGTACTTAAGTTGGCATTGTGCCTTTTATATTCAATTCTGATGCGATTTCTGTGTTTCATCGTCAATGTGAAGGTCCAAGGGATACAGTAAACCTGCACTGGTGCATCGGAATCTAATACTGGTCTCCCAGGATCCGCTCAAAGCACAAACTCTTTGAAGATTCACTCTTCTTGTACTTAAGTCGGCATTGTGCCTTTTATATTCAATTCTGATGCGATTTCTGTGTTTCATCGTCAATGTGAAGGTCCAAGGGATACAGTAAACCTTCTCTGGTGCATCGGGATCTCATACTGGTATCCCAGGAGCCGCTCAAAGCACAAACTCTTAGAAGATTCACTCTTCTTGTACTTAAGTTGGCATTGTGCCTTTTATATTCAATTCTGATGCGATTTCTGTGTTTCATCGTCAATGTGAAGGTCCAAGGGATACAGTAAACCTGCACTGGTGCATCGGAATCCAATACTGGCCTCCCAAGGTGCCGCTCAAAGCACAAACCCTTAGAAGATTCACGCTTCTTGTACTTAAGTTGGCATTGTGCCTTTTATATTCAATTCTGATGCGATTTCTGTGTTTCATCGTCAATGTGAAGGTCCAAGGGATACAGTAAACCTTCTCTGGTGCATCGGGATCTCATACTGGTATCCCAGGAGCCGCTCAAAGCACAAACTCTTTGAAGATTCACTCTTCTTGTACTTAAGTCGGCATTGTGCCTTTTATATTCAATTCTGATGCGATTTCTGTGTTTCATCGTCAATGTGAAGGTCCAAGGGATACAGTAAACCTGCACTGGTGCATCGGAATCTAATACTGGTCTCCCAGGATCCGCTCAAAGCACAAACTCTTTGAAGATTCACTCTTCTTGTACTTAAGTCGGCATTGTGCCTTTTATATTCAATTCTGATGCGATTTCTGTGTTTCATCGTCAATGTGAAGGTCCAAGGGATACAGTAAACCTTCTCTGGTGCATCGGGATCTCATACTGGTATCCCAGGAGCCGCTCAAAGCACAAACTCTTAGAAGATTCACTCTTCTTGTTCTTAAGTCGGCATTGTGCCTTTTATATTCAATTCTGATGCGATTTCTGTGTTTCATCGTCAATGTGAAGGTCCAAGGGATACAGTAAACCTGCACTGGTGCATCGGAATCCAATACTGGCCTCCCAAGGTGCCGCTCAAAGCACAAACCCTTAGAAGATTCACGCTTCTTGTACTTAAGTTGGCATTGTGCCTTTTATATTCAATTCTGATGCGATTTCTGTGTTTCATCGTCAATGTGAAGGTCCAAGGGATACAGTAAACCTGCACTGGTGCATCGGAATCTAATACTGGTCTCCCAGGATCCGCTCAAAGCACAAACTCTTTGAAGATTCACTCTTCTTGTACTTAAGTCGGCATTGTGCCTTTTATATTCAATTCTGATGCGATTTCTGTGTTTCATCGTCAATGTGAAGGTCCAAGGGATACAGTAAACCTTCTCTGGTGCATCGGGATCTCATACTGGTATCCCAGGAGCCGCTCAAAGCACAAACTCTTAGAAGATTCACTCTTCTTGTACTTAAGTCGGCATTGTTCCTTTTATATTCAATTCCGATGCGATTTCTGTGTTTCATCGTCAATGTGAAGGTACAAGGGATACAGCAAACCTGCACTGGTGCATCGGAATCCAATACTGGCCTCCCAAGGTGCCGCTCAAAGCACAAACCCTTAGAAGATTCACGCTTCTTGTACTTAAGTTGGCATTGTGCCTTTTATATTCAACTCCGATGCGATTTCTGTGTTTCATTGTCAATGTGACGGTCCAAGGGATACAGTAAACCTGCACTGGTGCATCGGAATCTAATACTGGTCTCCCAGGAGCCGCTCAAAGCACAAACTCTTAGAAGATTCACTCTTCTTGTACTTAAGTCGGCATTGTGCCTTTTATATTCAATTCTGATGCGATTTCTGTGTTTCATCGTCAATGTGAAGGTCCAAGGGATACAGTAAACCTTCTCTGGTGCATCGGGATCTCATACTGGTATCCCAGGAGCCGCTCAAAGCACAAACTCTTAGAAGATTCACTCTTCTTGTTAGTAAGTCGGCATTGTTCCTTTTATATTCAATTCCGATGCGATTTCTGTGTTTCATCGTCAATGTGAAGGTACAAGGGATACAGCAAACCTGCACTGGTGCATCGGAATCCAATACTGGCCTCCCAAGGTGCCGCTCAAAGCACAAACCCTTAGAAGATTCACGCTTCTTGTACTTAAGTTGGCATTGTGCCTTTTATATTCAACTCCGATGCGATTTCTGTGTTTCATTGTCAATGTGACGGTCCAAGGGATACAGTAAACCTGCACTGGTGCATCGGAATCTAATACTGGTCTCCCAGGAGCCGCTCAAAGCACAAACTCTTAGAAATTTCACTCTTCTTGTACTTAAGTCGGCACTGGGCCTTTTATATTCAATTCCGATGCGATTTCTGTGTTTCATCGTCAATGTGAAGGTCCAAGGGATACAGTAAACCTGCACTGGTGCATCGGAATCTAATACTGGTCTCCCAGGAGCCGCTCAAAGCACAAACTCTTAGAAGATTCACTCTTCTTGTACTTAAGTCGGCATTGTTCCTTTTATATTCAATTCCGATGCGATTTCTGTGTTTCATCGTCAATGTGAAGGTCCAAGGGATACAGTAAACCTGCACTGGTGCATCGGAATCTAATACTGGTCTCCCAGGAGCCGCTCAAAGCACAAACTCTTAGAAGATTCACTCTTCTTGTACTTAAGTCGGCATTGTTGCTTTTATATTCAATTCCGATGCGATTTCTGTGTTTCATCGTCAATGTGAAGGTCCAAGGGATACAGTAAACCTGCACTGGTGCATCGGAATCTAATACTGGTCTCCCAGGAGCCGCTCAAAGCACAAACTCTTAGAAGATTCACTCTTCTTGTACTTAAGTCGGCATTGTTCCTTTTATATTCAATTCCGATGCGATTTCTGTGTTTCATCGTCAATGTGAAGGTCCAAGGCATACAGTAAACCTGCACTGGTGCATCGGAATCTAATACTGGTCTCCCAGGAGCCGCTCAAAGCACAAACTCTTAGAAGATTCACTCTTCTTGTACTTAAGTCGGCATTGTTCCTTTTATATTCAATTCCGATGCGATTTCTGTGTTTCATCGTCAATGTGAAGGTCCAAGGGATACAGTAAACCTGCACTGGTGCATCGGAATCTAATACTGGTCTCCCAGGAGCCGCTCAAAGCACAAACTCTTAGAAGATTCACTCTTCTTGTACTTAAGTCGGCATTGTTCCTTTTATATTCAATTCCGATGCGATTTCTGTGTTTCATCGTCAATGTGAAGGTCCAAGGGATACAGTAAACCTGCACTGGTGCATCGGAATCTAATACTGGTCTCCCAGGAGCCGCTCAAAGCACAAACTCTTAGAAGATTCACTCTTCTTGTACTTAAGTCGGCATTGTTCCTTTTATATTCAATTCCGATGCGATTTCTGTGTTTCATCGTCAATGTGAAGGTCCAAGGGATACAGTAAACCTTCACTGGTGCATCGGGATCTCATACTGGTATCCCAGGAGCCGCTCAAAGCACAAACTCTTAGAAGATTCACTCTTCTTGTACTTTAGTCGGCATTGTTCCTTTTATATTCAATTCCGATGCGATTTCTGTGTTTCATCGTCAATGTGAAGGTCCAAGGGATACAGTAAACCTGCACTGGTGCATCGGAATCTAATACTGGTCTCCCAGGAGCCGCTCAAAGCACAAACTCTTAGAAGATTCACTCTTCTTGTACTGAAGTCGGCACTGGGCCTTTTATATTCAATTCCGATGCGATTTCTGTGTTTCATCGTCAATGTGAAGGTCAAAGGGATACTGTAAACCTGCACTGGTGCATCGGAATCTAATACTGGTCTCCCAGGAGCCGCTCAAAGCACAAACTCTTAGAAGATTCACTCTTCTTGTACTTAAGTCGGCATTGTGCCTTTTATATTCAATTCTGATGCGATTTCTGTGTTTCATCGTCAATGTGAAGGTCCAAGGGATACAGTAAACCTTCACTGGTGCATCGGGATCTCATACTGGTCTCCCAGGAGCCGCTCAAAGCACAAACTCTTAGAAGATTCACTCTTCTTGTACTGAAGTCGGCACTGGGCCTTTTATATTCAATTCCGATGCGATTTCTGTGTTTCATCGTCAATGTGAAGGTCCAAGGGATACAGTAAACCTGCACTGGTGCATCGGAATCTAATACTGGTCTCCCAGGAGCCGCTCAAAGCACAAACTCTTAGAAGATTCACTCTTCTTGTACTGAAGTCGGCACTGGGCCTTTTATATTCAATTCCGATGCGATTTCTGTGTTTCATCGTCAATGTGAAGGTCCAAGGGATACAGTAAACCTGCACTGGTGCATCGGAATCTAATACTGGTCTCCCAGGAGCCGCTCAAAGCACAAACTCTTAGAAGATTCACTCTTCTTGTACTTAAGTCGGCATTGTTCCTTTTATATTCAATTCCGATGCGATTTCTGTGTTTCATCGTCAATGTGAAGGTCCAAGGGATACAGTAAACCTGCACTGGTGCATCGGGATCTCATACTGGTCTCCCAGGAGCCGCTCAAAGCACAAACTCTGAGAAGATTCACTCTTCTTGTACTTAAGTCGGCATTGTTCCTTTTATATTCAATTCCGATGCGATTTCTGTGTTTCATCGTCAATGTGAAGGTCCAAGGGATACAGTAAACCTGCACTGGTGCATCGGAATCTAATACTGGTCTCCCAGGAGCCGCTCAAAGCACAAACTCTTAGAAGATTCACTCTTCTTGTACTTAAGTCGGCATTGTTCCTTTTATATTCAATTCCGATGCGATTTCTGTGTTTCATCGTCAATGTGAAGGTCCAAGGGA
Source organism: Schistocerca nitens (assembly GCF_023898315.1). NCBI lineage: Eukaryota > Metazoa > Arthropoda > Insecta > Orthoptera > Acrididae > Schistocerca > Schistocerca nitens. The sequence continues at coordinate 2,095,346 of NW_026045908.1, read as the reverse complement.
TACAGTAAACCTGCACTGGTGCATCGGGATCTCATACTGGTCTCCCAGGAGCCGCTCAAAGCACAAACTCTGAGAAGATTCACTCTTCTTGTACTTAAGTCGGCATTGTTCCTTTTATATTCAATTCCGATGCGATTTCTGTGTTTCATCGTCAATGTGAAGGTCCAAGGGATACAGTAAACCTGCACTGGTGCATCGGAATCTAATACTGGTCTCCCAGGAGCCGCTCAAAGCACAAACTCTTAGAAGATTCACTCTTCTTGTACTGAAGTCGGCACTGGGCCTTTTATATTCAATTCCGATGCGATTTCTGTGTTTCATCGTCAATGTGAAGGTGCAAGGGATACAGTAAACCTGCACTGGTGCATCGGAATCTAATACTGGTCTCCCAGGAGCCGCTCAAAGCACAAACTCTTAGAAGATTCACTCTTCTTGTACTTAAGTCGGCATTGTTCCTTTTATATTCAATTCCGATGCGATTTCTGTGTTTCATCGTCAATGTGAAGGTCCAAGGGATACAGTAAACCTTCACTGGTGCATCGGGATCTCATACTGGTCTCCCAGGAGCCGCTCAAAGCACAAACTATTAGAAGATTCACTCTTCTTGTACTTAAGTCGGCATTGTTCCTTTTATATTCAATTCCGATGCGATTTCTGTGTTTCATCGTCAATGTGAAGGTCCAAGGGATACAGTAAACCTGCACTGGTGCATCGGAATCTAATACTGGTCTCCCAGGAGCCGCTCAAAGCACAAACTCTTAGAAGATTCACTCTTCTTGTACTTAAGTCGGCATTGTGCCTCTTATATTCAATTCTGATGCGATTTCTGTGTTTCATCGTCAATGTGAAGGTCCAAGGGATACAGTAAACCTGCACTGGTGCATCGGAATCTAATACTGGTCTCCCAGGAGCCGCTCAAAGCACAAACTCTTAGAAGATTCACTCTTCTTGTACTGAAGTCGGCACTGGGCCTTTTATATTCAATTCCGATGCGATTTCTGTGTTTCATCGTCAATGTGAAGGTCAAAGGGATACTGTAAACCTGCACTGGTGCATCGGAATCTAATACTGGTCTCCCAGGAGCCGCTCAAAGCACAAACTCTTAGAAGATTCACTCTTATTGTACTTAAGTCGTCATTGTGCCTTTTATATTCAATTCTGATGCGATTTCTGTGTTTCATCGTCAATGTGAAGGTCCAAGGGATACAGTAAACCTGCACTGGTGCATCGGAATCTAATACTGGTCTCCCAGGAGCCGCTCAAAGCACAAACTCTTAGAAGATTCACTCTTCTTGTACTTAAGTCGGCACTGGGCCTTTTATATTCAATTCCGATGCGATTTCTGTGTTTCATCGTCAATGTGAAGGTCCAAGGGATACAGTAAACCTGCACTGGTGCATCGGAATCTAATACTGGTCTCCCAGGAGCCGCTCAAAGCACAAACTCTTAGAAGATTCACTCTTCTTGTACTTAAGTCGGCATTGTGCCTTTTATATTCAATTCTGATGCGATTTCTGTGTTTCATCGTCAATGTGAAGGTCCAAGGGATACAGTAAACCTGCACTGGTGCATCGGAATCTAATACTGGTCTCCCAGGAGCCGCTCAAAGCACAAACTCTTAGAAGATTCACTCTTCTTGTACTTAAGTCGGCACTGGGCCTTTTATATTCAATTCTGATGCGCTTTCTGTGTGTCATCGTCAATGTGAAGGTCCAAGGGATACAGTAAACCTGCACTGGTGCATCGGAATCTAATACTGGTCTCCCAGGAGCCGCTCAAAGCACAAACTCTTAGAAGATTCACTCTTCTTGTACTTACGTCGGCACTGGGCCTTTTATATTCAATTCTGATGCGCTTTCTGTGTGTCATCGTCAATGTGAAGGTCCAAGGGATACAGTAAACCTGCACTGGTGCATCGGAATCTAATACTGGTCTCCCAGGAGCCGCTCAAAGCACAAACTCTTAGAAGATTAACTCTTCTTGTACTTAAGTCGGCATTGTGCCTTTTATATTCAATTCTGATGCGATTTCTGTGTTTCATCGTCAATGCGAAGGTCCAAGGGATACAGTACACCTGCACTGGTGCATCGGAATCTAATACTGGTCTCCCAGGAGCCGCTCAAAGCACAAACTCTTAGAAGATTCACTCTTCTTGTACTTAAGTCGGCACTGGGCCTTTTATATTCAATTCTGATGCGCTTTCTGTGTGTCATCGTCAATGTGAAAGTCCAAGGGATACAGTAAACCTGTACTGGTGCATCGGAATCTAATACTGGTCTCCCAGGAGCCGCTCAAAGCACAAACTCTTAGAAGATTCACTCTTCTTGTAATTAAGTCGGCATTGTGCCTTTTATATTCAATTCTGATGCGATTTCTGTGTTTCATCGTCAATGTGAAGGTCCAAGGGATACAGTAAACCTGCACTGGTGCATCGGAATCTAATACTGGTCTCCCAGGATCCGCTCAAAGCACAAACTCTTAGAAGATTCACTCTTCTTGTACTTAAGTCGGCACTGGGCCTTTTATATTCAATTGTGATGCGCTTTCTGTGTGTCATCGTCAATGTGAAGGTCCAAGGGATACAGTAAACCTGCACTGGTGCATCGGAATCTAATACTGGTCTCCCAGGAGCCGCTCAAAGCACAAACTCTTAGAAGATTCACTCTTCTTGTACTTAAGTCGGCACTGGGCCTTTTATATTCAATTGTGATGCGCTTTCTGTGTTACATCGTCAATGTGAAGGTCCAAGGGATACGGTAAACCTGCACTGGTGCATCGGAATCTAATACTGGTCTCCCAGGAGCCGCTCAAAGCACGAACTCTTAGAAGATTCACTCTTCTTGTACTTAAGTCGGCATTGTGCCCTTTATATTCAATTCTGATGCGATTTCTGTGTTTCATCGTCAATGTGAAGGTCCAAGGGATACACTAAACCTGCACTGGTGCATCGGAATCTAATACTGGCCTCCCAGGAGCCGCTCAAAGCACAAACTCTTAGAAGATTCACTCTTCTTGTACTTAAGTCGGCACTGGGCCTTTTATATTCAATTCTGATGCGCTTTCTGTGTGTCATCGTCAATGTGAAGGTCCAAGGGATACAGTAAACCTGCACTGGTGCATCGGAATCTAATACTGGTCTCCCAGGAGCCGCTCAAAGCACAAACTCTTAGAAGATTCACTCTTCTTATACTTAAGTCGGCACTGGGCCTTTTATATTCAATTCTGATGCGCTTTCTGTGTGTCATCGTCAATGTGAAGGTCCAAGGGATACAGTAAACCTGCACTGGTGCATCGGAATCTAATACTGGTCTCCCAGGAGCCGCTCAAAGCACAAACTCTTAGAAGATTCACTCATCTTGTACTTAAGTCGGCATTGTGCCTTTTATATTCAATTCTGATGCGATTTCTGTGTTTCATCGTCAATGTGAAGGTCCAAGGGATACAATAAACCTGCACTGGTGCATCGGAATCTAATACTGGTCTCCCAGGAGCCGCTCAAAGCACAAACTCTTAGAAGATTCACTCTTCTTGTACTTAAGTCGGCATTGTGCCTTTTATATTCAATTCTGATGCGATTTCTGTGTTTCATCGTCAATGTGAAGGTCCAAGGGATACAGTAAACCTGCACTGGTGCATCGGAATCTAATACTGGTCTCCCAGGAGCCGCTCAAAGCACAAACTCTTAGAAGATTCACTCTTCTTGTACTTAAGTCGGCACTGGGCCTTTTATATTCAATTCTGATGCGCTTTCTGTGTTTCATCGTGAATGTGAAGGTCCAAGGGATACAGTAAACCTGCACTGGTGCATCGGAATCTAATACTGGTCTCCCAGGAGCCGCTCAAAGCACAAACTCTTAGAAGATTCACTCTTCTTGTACTTAAGTCGGCACTGGGCCTTTTATATTCAATTCTGATGCGCTTTCTGTGTGTCATCGTCAATGTGAAGGTCCAAGGGATACAGTAAACCTGCACTGGTGCATCGGAATCTAATACTGGTCTCCCAGGAGCCGCTCAAAGCACAAACTCTTAGAAGATTCACTCTTCTTGTACTTAAGTCGGCATTGTGCCTTTTATATTCAATTCTGATGCGATTTCTGTGTTTCATCGTCAATGCGAAGGTCCAAGGGATACAGTAAACCTGCACTGGTGCATCGGAATCTAATACTGGTCTCCCAGGAGCCGCTCAAAGCACAAACTCTTAGAAGATTCACTCTTCTTGTACTTAAGTCGGCACTGGGCCTTTTATATTCAATTCTGATGCGCTTTCTGTGTGTCATCGTCAATGTGAAGGTCCAAGGGATACAGTAAACCTGTACTGGTGCATCGGAATCTAATACTGGTCTCCCAGGAGCCGCTCAAAGCACAAACTCTTAGAAGATTCACTCTTCTTGTACTTAAGTCGGCATTGTGCCTTTTATATTCAATTCTGATGCGATTTCTGTGTTTCATCGTCAATGTGAAGGTCCAAGGGATACAGTAAACCTGCACTGGTGCATCGGAATCTAATACTGGTCTCCCAGGATCCGCTCAAAGCACAAATTCTTAGAAGATTCACTCTTCTTGTACTTAAGTCGGCACTGGGCCTTTTATATTCAATTCTGATGCGCTTTCTGTGTGTCATCGTCAATGTGAAGGTCCAAGGGATACAGTAAACCTGCACTGGTGCATCGGAATCTAATACTGGTCTCCCAGGAGCCGCTCAAAGCACAAACTCTTAGAAGATTCACTCTTCTTGTACTTAAGTCGGCACTGGGCCTTTTATATTCAATTGTGATGCGCTTTCTGTGCTTCATCGTCAATGTGAAGGTCCAAGGGATACGGTAAACCTGCACTGGTGCATCGGAATCTAATACTGGTCTCCCAGGAGCCGCTCAAAGCACGAACTCTTAGAAGATTCACTCTTCTTGTACTTAAGTCGGCATTGTGCCTTTTATATTCAATTCTGATGCGATTTCTGTGTTTCATCGTCAATGTGAAGGTCCAAGGGATACAGTAAACCTACATTGGTGCATCGGAATCTAATACTGGTCTCCCAGGATCCGCTCAAAGCACAAACTCTTAGAAGATTCACTCTTCTTGTACTTAAGTCGGCACTGGGCCTTTTATATTCAATTCTGATGCGCTTTCTGTGTGTCATCGTCAATGTGAAGGTCCAAGGGATACAGTAAACCTGCACTGGTGCATCGGAATCTAATACTGGTCTCCCAGGAGCCGCTCAAAGCACAAACTCTTAGAAGATTCACTCTTCTTATACTTAAGTCGGCACTGGGCCTTTTATATTCAATTCTGATGCGCTTTCTGTGTGTCATCGTCAATGTGAAGGTCCAAGGGATACAGTAAACCTGCACTGGTGCATCGGAATCTAATACTGGTCTCCCAGGAGCCGCTCAAAGCACAAACTCTTAGAAGATTCACTCTTCTTGTACTTAAGTCGGCATTGTGCCTTTTATATTCAATTCTGATGCGATTTCTGTGTTTCATCGTCAATGTGAAGGTCCAAGGGATACAGTAAATCTGCACTGGTGCATCGGAATCTAATACTGGTCTCCCAGGAGCCGCTCAAAGCACAAACTCTTAGAAGATTCACTCTTCTTGTACTTAAGTCGGCACTGGGCCTTTTATATTCAATTCTGATGCGCTTTCTGTGTGTCATCGTCAATGTGAAGGTCCAAGGGATACAGTAAACCTGCACTGGTGAATCGGAATCTAATACTGGTCTCCCAGGAGCCAGTCAAATCACAAACTCTTAGAAGATTCCCTCTTCTTGTACTTACGTCGGCATTGTGCCCTTTATATTCAATTCTGATGCGATTTCTGTGTTTCATCGTCAATGTGAAGGTCCAAGGGATACAGTAAACCTGCACTGGTGCATCGGAATCTAATACTGGTCTCCCAGGATCCGCTCAAAGCACAAACTCTTAGAAGATTCACTCTTCTTGTACTTAAGTCGGCACTGGGCCTTTTATATTCAATTCTGATGCGCTTTCTGTGTGTCATCGTCAATGTGAAGGTCCAAGGGATACAGTAAACCTGCACTGGTGCATCGGAATCTAATACTGGTCTCCCAGGAGCCGCTCAAAGCACAAACTCTTAGAAGATTCACTCATCTTGTACTTAAGTCGGCACTGGCCCTTTTATATTCAATTCTGATGCGCTTTCTGTGTGTCATCGTCAATGTGAAGGTCCAAGGGATACAGTAAACCTGCACTGGTGCATCGGAATCTAATACTGGTCTCCCAGGAGCCGCTCAAAGCACAAACTCTTAGAAGATTCACTCTTCTTATACTTAAGTCAGCACTGAGCCTTTTATATTCAATTCTGATGCGCTTTCTGTGTGTCATCGTCAATGTGAAGGTCCAAGGGATACAGTAAACCTGCACTGGTGCATCGGAATCTAATACTGGTCTCCCAGGAGCCGCTCAAAGCACAAACTCTTAGAAGATTCACTCTTCTTGTACTTAAGTCGGCACTGGGCCTTTTATATTCAATTGTGATGCGCTTTCTGTGTTTCATCGTCAATGTGAAGGTCCAAGGGATACGGTAAACCTGCACTGGTGCATCGGAATCTAATACTGGTCTCCCAGGAGCCGCTCAAAGCACGAACTCTTAGAAGATTCACTCTTCTTGTACTTAAGTCGGCATTGTGCCTTTTATATTCAATTCTGATGCGATTTCTGTGTTTCATCGTCAATGTGAAGGTCCAAGGGATACAGTAAACCTGCACTGGTGCATCGGAATCTAATACTGGTCTCCCAGGATCCGCTCAAAGCACAAACTCTTAGAAGATTCACTCTTCTTGTACTTAAGTCGGCACTGGGCCTTTTATATTCAATTCTGATGCGCTTTCTGTGTGTCATCGTCAATGTGAAGGTCCAAGGGATACAGTAAACCTGCACTGGTGCATCGGAATCTAATACTGGTCTCCCAGGAGCCGCTCAAAGCACAAACTCTTAGAAGATTCACTCTTCTTATACTTAAGTCGGCACTGGGCCTTTTATATTCAATTCTGATGCGCTTTCTGTGTGTCATCGTCAATGTGAAGGTCCAAGGGATACAGTAAACCTGCACTGGTGCATCGGAATCTAATACTGGTCTCCCAGGAGCCGCTCAAAGCACAAACTCTTAGAAGATTCACTCTTCTTGTACTTAAGTCGGCATTGTGCCTTTTATATTCAATTCTGATGCGATTTCTGTGTTTCATCGTCAATGTGAAGGTCCAAGGGATACAGTAAACCTGCACTGGTGCATCGGAATCTAATACTGGTCTCCCAGGAGCCGCTCAAAGCACAAACTCTTAGAAGATTCACTCTTCTTGTACTTAAGTCGGCACTGGGCCTTTTATATTCAATTCTGATGCGCTTTCTGTGTGTCATCGTCAATGTGAAGGTCCAAGGGATACAGTAAACCTGCACTGGTGAATCGGAATCTAATACTGGTCTCCCAGGAGCCAGTCAAATCACAAACTCTTAGAAGATTCACTCTTCTTGTACTTACGTCGGCATTGTGCCCTTTATATTCAATTCTGATGCGATTTCTGTGTTTCATCGTCAATGTGAAGGTCCAAGGGATACAGTAAACCTGCACTGGTGCATCGGAATCTAATACTGGTCTCCCAGGATCCGCTCAAAGCACAAACTCTTAGAAGATTCACTCTTCTTGTACTTAAGTCGGCACTGGGCCTTTTATATTCAATTCTGATGCGCTTTCTGTGTGTCATCGTCAATGTGAAGGTCCAAGGGATACAGTAAACCTGCACTGGTGCATCGGAATCTAATACTGGTCTCCCAGGAGCCGCTCAAAGCACAAACTCTTAGAAGATTCACTCATCTTGTACTTAAGTCGGCACTGGCCCTTTTATATTCAATTCTGATGCGCTTTCTGTGTGTCATCGTCAATGTGAAGGTCCAAGGGATACAGTAAACCTGCACTGGTGCATCGGAATCTAAAACTGGTCTCCCAGGAGTCGCTCAAAGCACAAACTCTTAGAAGATTCACTCTTCTTATACTTAAGTCGGCACTGAGCCTTTTATATTCAATTCTGATGCGCTTTCTGTGTGTCATCGTCAATGTGAAGGTCCAAGGGATACAGTAAACCTGCACTGGTGCATCGGAATCTAATACTGGTCTCCCAGGAGCCGCTCAAAGCACAAACTCTTAGAAGATTCACTCTTCTTGTACTTAAGTCGGCATTGTGCCTTTTATATTCAATTCTGATGCGATTTCTGTGTTTCATCGTCAATGTGAAGGTCCAAGGGATACAGTAAACCTGCACTGGTGCATCGGAATCTAATACTGGTCTCCCAGGAGCCGCTCAAAGCACAAACTCTTAGAAGATTCACTCTTCTTGTACTTAAGTCGGCATTGTGCCTTTTATATTCAATTCTGATGCGATTTCTGTGTTTCATCGTCAATGTGAAGGTCCAAGGGATACAGTAAACCTGCACTGGTGCATCGGAATCTAATACTGGTCTCCCAGGAGCCGCTCAAAGCACAAACTCTTAGAAGATTCACTCTCCTTGTACTTAAGTCGGCACTGGGCCTTTTATATTCAATTCTGATGCGCTTTCTGTGTTTCATCGTCAATGTGAAGGTCCAAGGGATACAGTAAACCTGCACTGGTGCATCGGAATCTAATACTGGTCTCCCAGGAGCCGCTCAAAGCACAAACTCTTAGAAGATTCACTCTTCTTGTACTTAAGTCGGCACTGGGCCTTTTATATTCAATTCTGATGCGCTTTCTGTGTGTCATCGTCAATGTGAAGGTCCAAGGGATACAGTAAACCTGCACTGGTGCATCGGAATCTAATACTGGTCTCCCAGGAGCCGCTCAAAGCACAAACTCTTAGAAGATTCACTCTTCTTGTACTTAAGTCGGCATTGTGCCTTTTATATTCAATTCTGATGCGATTTCTGTGTTTCATCGTCAATGCGAAGGTCCAAGGGATACAGTAAACCTGCACTGGTGCATCGGAATCTAATACTGGTCTCCCAGGAGCCGCTCAAAGCACAAACTCTTAGAAGATTCACTCTTCTTGTACTTAAGTCGGCACTGGGCCTTTTATATTCAATTCTGATGCGCTTTCTGTGTGTCATCGTCAATGTGAAGGTCCAAGGGATACAGTAAACCTGTACTGGTGCATCGGAATCTAATACTGGTGTCCCAGGAGCCGCTCAAAGCACAAACTCTTAGAAGATTCACTCTTCTTGTACTTAAGTCGGCATTGTGCCTTTTATATTCAATTCTGATGCGATTTCTGTGTTTCATCGTCAATGTGAAGGTCCAAGGGATACAGTAAACCTGCACTGGTGCATCGGAATCTAATACTGGTCTCCCAGGATCCGCTCAAAGCACAAACTCTTAGAAGATTCACTCTTCTTGTACTTAAGTCGGCACTGGGCCTTTTATATTCAATTCTGATGCGCTTTCTGTGTGTCATCGTCAATGTGAAGGTCCAAGGGATACAGTAAACCTGCACTGGTGCATCGGAATCTAATACTGGTCTCCCAGGAGCCGCTCAAAGCACAAACTCTTAGAAGAATCACTCTTCTTGTACTTAAGTCGGCACTGGGCCTTTTATATTCAATTGTGATGCGCTTTCTGTGTTTCATCGTCAATGTGAAGGTCCAAGGGATACGGTAAACCTGCACTGGTGCATCGGAATCTAATACTGGTCTCCCAGGAGCCGCTCAAAGCACGAACTCTTAGAAGTTTCACTCTTCTTGTACTTAAGTCGGCATTGTGCCTTTTATATTCAATTCTGATGCGATTTCTGTGTGTCATCGTCAATGTGAAGGTCCAAGGGATACAGTAAACCTGCACTGGTGCATCGGAATCTAATACTGGTCTCCCAGGAGCCGCTCAAAGCACAAACTCTTAGAGGATTCACTCTTCTTGTACTTAAGTCGGCACTGGGCCTTTTATATTCAATTCTGATGCGCTTTCTGTGTGTCATCGTCAATGTGAAGGTCCAAGGGATACAGTAAACCTGCACTGGTGCATCGGAATCTAATACTGGTCTCCCAGGAGCCGCTCAAAGCACAAACTCTTAGAAGATTCACTCTTCTTATACTTAAGTCGGCACTGGGCCTTTTATATTCAATTCTGATGCGCTTTCTGTGTGTCATCGTCAATGTGAAGGTCCAAGGGATACAGTAAACCTGCACTGGTGCATCGGAATCTAATACTGGTCTCCCAGGAGCCGCTCAAAGCACAAACTCTTAGAAGATTCACTCATCTTGTACTTAAGTCGGCACTGGCCCTTTTATATTCAATTCTGATGCGCTTTCTGTGTGTCATCGTCAATGTGAAGGTCCAAGGGATACAGTAAACCTGCACTGGTGCATCGGAATCTAATACTGGTCTCCCAGGAGCCGCTCAAAGCACAAACTCTTAGAAGATTCACTCTTCTTGTACTTACGTCGGCATTGTGCCCTTTATATTCAATTCTGATGCGATTTCTGTGTTTCATCGTCAATGTGAAGGTCCAAGGGATACAGTAAACCTGCACTGGTGCATCGGAATCTAATACTGGTCTCCCAGGATCCGCTCAAAGCACAAACTCTTAGAAGATTCACTCTTCTTGTACTTAAGTCGGCACTGGGCCTTTTATATTCAATTCTGATGCGCTTTCTGTGTGTCATCGTCAATGTGAAGGTCCAAGGGATACAGTAAACCTGCACTGGTGCATCGGAATCTAATACTGGTCTCCCAGGAGCCGCTCAAAGCACAAACTCTTAGAAGATTCACTCTTCTTGTACTTAAGTCGGCACTGGGCCTTTTATATTCAATTCTGATGCGCGTTCTGCGTGTCATCATCAATGTGAAGGTCCAAGGGATACAGTAAACCTGCACTGGTGCATCGGAATCTAATACTGGTCTCCCAGGAGCCGCTCAAAGCACAAACTCTTAGAAGATTCACTCTTCTTGTACTTAAGTCGGCATTGTGCCTTTTATATTCAATTCTGATGCGATTTCTGTGTTTCATCGTCAATGTGAAGGTCCAAGGGATACAGTAAACCTGCACTGGTGCATCGGAATCCAATACTGGTCTCCCAGGAGCCGCTCAAAGCACAAACTCTTAGAAGATTCACTCTTCTTGTACTTAAGTCGGCACTGGGCCTTTTATATTCAATTCTGATGCGATTTCTGTGTTTCATCGTCAATGTGAAGGTCCAAGGGATACAGTAAACCTGCACTGGTGCATCGGAATCTAATACTGGTCTCCCAGGATCCGCTCAAAGCACAACCTCTTAGAAGATTCACTCTTCTTGTACTTAAGTCGGCACTGGGCCTTTTATATTCAATTCTGATGCGCTTTCTGTGTGTCATCGTCAATGTGAAGGTCCAAGGCATACAGTAAACCTGCACTGGTGCATCGGAATCTAATACTGGTCTCCCAGGAGCCGCTCAAAGCACAAACTCTTAGAAGATTCACTCTTCTTGTACTTAAGTCGGCATTGTGCTTTTTATATTCAATTCTGATGCGCTTTCTGTGTTTCATCGTCAATGTGAAGGTCCAAGGGATACAGTAAACCTGCACTGGTGCATCGGAATCTAATACTGGTCTCCCAGGAGCCGCTCAAAGCACAAACTCTTAGAAGATTCACTCTTCTTGTACTTAAGTCGGCACTGGGCCTTTTATATTCAATTCTGATGCGCTTTCTGTGTGTCATCGTCAATGTGAAGGTCCAAGGGATACAGTAAACCTGCACTGGTGCATCGGAATCTAATACTGGTCTCCCAGGAGCCGCTCAAAGCACAAACTCTTAGAAGATTCACTCTTCTTGTACTTACGTCGGCATTGTGCCCTTTATATTCAATTCTGATGCGATTTCTGTGTTTCATCGTCAATGTGAAGGTCCAAGGGATACAGTAAACCTGCACTGGTGCATCGGAATCTAATACTGGTCTCCCAGGATCCGCTCAAAGCACAAACTCTTAGAAGATTCACTCTTCTTGTACTTAAGTCGGCACTGGGCCTTTTATATTCAATTCTGATGCGCTTTCTGTGTGTCATCGTCAATGTGAAGGTCCAAGGGATACAGTAAACCTGCACTGGTGCATCGGAATCTAATACTGGTCTCCCAGGAGCCGCTCAAAGCACAAACTCTTAAAAGATTCACTCTTCTTGTACTTAAGTCGGCACTGGGCCTTTTATATTCAATTCTGATGCGCTTTCTGTGTGTCATCGTCAATGTGAAGGTCCAAGGGATACAGTAAACCTGCACTGGTGCATCGGAATCTAATAATGGTCTCCCAGGAGCCGCTCAAAGTACAAACTCTTAGAGGATTCACTCTTCTTATACTTAAGTCGGCACTGGGCCTTTTATATTCAATTCTGATGCGCTTTCTGTGTGTCATCGTCAATGTGAAGGTCCAAGGGATACAGTAAACCTGCACTGGTGCATCGGAATCTAATACTGGTCTCCCAGGAGCCGCTCAAAGCACAAACTCTTAGAAGATTCACTCTTCTTGTACTTACGTCGGCATTGTGCCCTTTATATTCAATTCTGATGCGATTTCTGTGTTTCATCGTCAATGTGAAGGTCCAAGGGATACAGTAAACCTGCACTGGTGCATCGGAATCTAATACTGGTCTCCCAGGATCCGCTCAAAGCACAAACTCTTAGAAGATTCACTCTTCTTGTACTTAAGTCGGCACTGGGCCTTTTATATTCAATTCTGATGCGCTTTCTGTGTGTCATCGTCAATGTGAAGGTCCAAGGGATACAGTAAACCTGCACTGGTGCATCGGAATCTAATACTGGTCTACCAGGAGCCGCTCAAAGCACAAACTCTTAGAAGATTCACTCTTCTTGTACTTTAGTCGGCACTGGGCCTTTTATATTCAATTCTGATGCGCGTTCTGCGTGTCATCATCAATGTGAAGGTCCAAGGGATACAGTAAACCTGCACTGGTGCATCGGAATCTAATACTGGTCTCCCAGGAGCCGCTCAAAGCACAAACTCTTAGAAGATTCACTCTCCTTGTACTTAAGTCGGCATTGTGCCTTTTATATTCAATTCTGATGCGATTTCTGTGTTTCATCGTCAATGTGAAGGTCCAAGGGATACAGTAAACCTGCACTGGTGCATCGGAATCCAATACTGGTCTCCCAGGAGCCGCTCAAAGCACAAACTCTTAGAAGATTCACTCTTCTTGTACTTAAGTCGGCACTGGGCCTTTTATATTCAATTCTGATGCGCTTTCTGTGTTGCATCGTCAATGTGAAGGTCCAAGGGATACAGTAAACCTGCACTGGTGCATCGGAATCTAATACTGGTCTCCCAGGATCCGCTCAAAGCACAAACTCTTAGAAGATTCACTCTTCTTGTACTTAAGTCGGCACTGGGCCTTTTATATTCAATTCTGATGCGCTTTCTGTGTGTCATCGTCAATGTGAAGGTCCAAGGGATACAGTAAACCTGCACTGGTGCATCGGAATCTAATACTGGTCTCCCAGGAGCCGCTCAAAGCACAAACTCTTAGAAGATTCACTCTTCTTGTACTTAAGTCGGCATTGTGCCTTTTATATTCAATTCTGATGCGATTTCTGTGTTTCATCGTCAATGTGAAGGTCCAAGGGATACAGTAAACCTGCACTGGTGCATCGGAATCTAATACTGGTCCCCCAGGAGCCGCTCAAAGCACAAACTCTTAGAAGATTCACTCTTCTTGTACTTAAGTCGGCACTGGGCCTTTTATATTCAATTCTGATGCGCTTTCTGTGTGTCATCGTCAATGTGAAGGTCCAAGGGATACAGTAAACCTGCACTGGTGCATCGGAATCTAATACTGGTCTCCCAGGAGCCGCTCAAAGCACAAACTCTTAGAAGATTCACTCTTCTTGTACTTACGTCGGCATTGTGCCCTTTATATTCAATTCTGATGCGATTTCTGTGTTTCATCGTCAATGTGAAGGTCCAAGGGATACAGTAAACCTGCACTGGTGCATCGGAATCTAATACTGGTCTCCCAGGATCCGCTCAAAGCACAAACTCTTAGAAGATTCTCTCTTCTTGTACTTAAGTCGGCACTGGGCCTTTTATATTCAATTCTGATGCGCTTTCTGTGTGTCATCGTCAATGTGAAGGTCCAAGGGATACAGTAAACCTGCACTGGTGCATCGGAATCTAATACTGGTCTCCCAGGAGCCGCTCAAAGCACAAACTCTTAGAAGATTCACTCTTCTTGTACTTAAGTCGGCACTGGGCCTTTTATATTCAATTCTGATGCGCTTTCTGTGTGTCATCGTCAATGTGAAGGTCCAAGGGATACAGTAAACCTGCACTGGTGCATCGGAATCTAATAATGGTCTCCCAGGAGCCGCTCAAAGTACAAACTCTTAGAAGATTCACTCTTCTTATACTAAAGTCGGCACTGGGCCTTTTATATTCAATTCTGATGCGCTTTCTGTGTGTCATCGTCAATGTGAAGGTCCAAGGGATACAGTAAACCTGCACTGGTGCATCGGAATCTAATACTGGTCTCCCAGGAGCCGCTCAAAGCACAAACTCTTAGAAGATTCACTCTTCTTGTACTTAAGTCGGCATTGTGCCTTTTATATTCGATTCTGATGCGATTTCTGTGTTTCATCGTCAATGTGAAGGTCCAAGGGATACAGTAAACCTGCACTGGTGCATCGGAATCTAATACTGGTCTCCCAGGAGCCGCTCAAAGCACAAACTCTTAGAAGATTCACTCTTCTTGTACTTAAGTCGGCACTGGGCCTTTTATATTCAATTCTGGTGCGCTTTCTGTGTGTCATCGTCAATGTGAAGGTCCAAGGGATACAGTAAACCTGCACTGGTGCATCGGAATCTAATACTGGTCTCCCAGGAGCCGCTCAAAGCACAAACTCTTAGAAGATTCACTCTTCTTGTACTTACGTCGGCATTGTACCCTTTATATTCAATTCTGATGCGATTTCTGTGTTTCATCGTCAATGTGAAGGTCCAAGGGATACAGTAAACCTGCACTGGTGCATCGGAATCTAATACTGGTCTCCCAGGATCCGCTCAAAGCACAAACTCTTAGAAGATTCACTCTTCTTGTACTTAAGTCGGCACTGGGCCTTTTATATTCAATTCTGATGCGCTTTCTGTGTGTCATCGTCAATGTGAAGGTCCAAGGGATACAGTAAACCTGCACTGGTGCATCGGAATCTAATACTGGTCTCCCAGGAGCCGCTCAAAGCACAAACTCTTAGAAGATTCACTCTTCTTGTACTTAAGTCGGCATTGTGCCTTTTATATTCAATTCTGATGCGATTTCTGTGTTTCATCGTCAATGTGAAGGTCCAAGGGATACAGTAAACCTGCACTGGTGCATCGGAATCTAATACTGGTCTCCCAGGAGCCGCTCAAAGCACAAACTCTTAGAAGATTCACTCTTCTTGTACTTACGTCGGCATTGTGCCCTTTATATTCAATTCTGATGCGATTTCTGTGTTTCATCGTCAATGTGAAGGTCCAAGGGATACAGTAAACCTGCACTGGTGCATCGGAATCTAATACTGGTCTCCCAGGATCCGCTCAAAGCACAAACTCTTAGAAGATTCACTCTTCTTGTACTTAAGTCGGCACTGGGCCTTTTATATTCAATTCTGATGCGCTTTCTGTGTGTCATCGTCAATGTGAAGGTCCAAGGGATACAGTAAACCTGCACTGGTGCATCGGAATCTAATACTGGTCTCCCAGGAGCCGCTCAAAGCACAAACTCTTAGAAGATTCACTCTTCTTGTACTTAAGTTGGCACTGGGCCTTTTATATTCAATTCTGATGCGCGTTCTGCGTGTCATCATCAATGTGAAGGTCCAAGGGATACAGTAAACCTGCACTGGTGCATCGGAATCTAATACTGGTCTCCCAGGAGCCGCTCAAAGCACAAACTCTTAGAAGATTCACTCTTCTTGTACTTAAGTCGGCATTGTGCCTTTTATATTCAATTCTGATGCGATTTCTGTGTTTCATCGTCAATGTGAAGGTCCAAGGGATACAGTAAACCTGCACTGGTGCATCGGAATCCAATACTGGTCTCCCAGGAGCCGCTCAAAGCACAAACTCTTAGAAGATTCACTCTTCTTGTACTTAAGTCGGCACTGGGCCTTTTATATTCAATTCTGATGCGCTTTCTGTGTTTCATCGTCAATGTGAAGGTCCAAGGGATACAGTAAACCTGCACTGGTGCATCGGAATCTAATACTGGTCTCCCAGGATCCGCTCAAAGCACAAACTCTTAGAAGATTCACTCTTCTTGTACTTAAGTCGGCACTGGGCCTTTTATATTCAATTCTGATGCGCTTTCTGTGTGTCATCGTCAATGTGAAGGTCCAAGGCATACAGTAAACCTGCACTGGTGCATCGGAATCTAATACTGGTCTCCCAGGAGCCGCTCAAAGCACAAACTCTTAGAAGATTCACTCTTCTTGTACTTAAGTCGGCATTGTGCTTTTTATATTCAATTCTGATGCGCTTTCTGTGTTTCATCGTCAATGTGAAGGTCCAAGGGATACAGTAAACCTGCACTGGTGCATCGGAATCTAATACTGGTCTCCCAGGAGCCGCTCAAAGCACAAACTCTTAGAAGATTCACTCTTCTTGTACTTAAGTCGGCACTGGGCCTTTTATATTCAATTCTGATGCGCTTTCTGTGTGTCATCGTCAATGTGAAGGTCCAAGGGATACAGTAAACCTGCACTGGTGCATCGGAATCTGATACTGGTCTCCCAGGAGCCGCTCAAAGCACAAACTCTTAGAAGATTCACTCTTCTTGTACTTACGTCGGCATTGTGCCCTTTATATTCAATTCTGATGCGATTTCTGTGTTTCATCGTCAATGTGAAGGTCCAAGGGATACAGTAAACCTGCACTGGTGCATCGGAATCTAATACTGGTCTCCCAGGATCCGCTCAAAGCACAAACTCTTAGAAGATTCACTCTTCTTGTACTTAAGTCGGCACTGGGCCTTTTATATTCAATTCTGATGCGCTTTCTGTGTGTCATCGTCAATGTGAAGGTCCAAGGGATACAGTAAACCTGCACTGGTGCATCGGAATCTAATACTGGTCTCCCAGGAGCCGCTCAAAGCACAAACTCTTAAAAGATTCACTCTTCTTGTACTTAAGTCGGCACTGGGCCTTTTATATTCAATTCTGATGCGCTTTCTGTGTGTCATCGTCAATGTGAAGGTCCAAGGGATACAGTAAACCTGCACTGGTGCATCGGAATCTAATAATGGTCTCCCAGGAGCCGCTCAAAGTACAAACTCTTAGAGGATTCACTCTTCTTATACTTAAGTCGACACTGGGCCTTTTATATTCAATTCTGATGCGCTTTCTGTGTGTCATCGTCAATGTGAAGGTCCAAGGGATACAGTAAACCTGCACTGGTGCATCGGAATCTAATACTGGTCTCCCAGGAGCCGCTCAAAGCACAAACTCTTAGAAGATTCACTCTTCTTGTACTTAAGTCGGCATTGTGCCTTTTATATTCAATTCTGATGCGATTTCTGTGTTTCATCGTCAATGTGAAGGTCCAAGGGATACAGTAAACCTGCACTGGTGCATCGGAATCTAATACTGGTCTCCCAGGAGCCGCTCAAAGCACAAACTCTTAGAAGATTCACTCTTCTTGTACTTAAGTCGGCACTGGGCCTTTTATATTCAATTCTGATGCGCTTTCTGTGTGTCATCGTCAATGTGAAGGTCCAAGGGATACAGTCAACCTGCACTGGTGCATCGGAATCTAATACTGGTCTCCCAGGAGCCGCTCAAAGCACAAACTCTTAGAAGATTCACTCTTCTTATACTTAAGTCGGCACTGGGCCTTTTATATTCAATTCTGATGCGCTTTCTGTGTGTCATCGTCAATGTGAAGGTCCAAGGGATGCAGTAAACCTGCACTGGTGCATCGGAATCTAATACTGGTCTCCCAGGAGCCGCTCAAAGCACAAACTCTTAGAAGATTCACTCTTCTTGTACTTAAGTCGGCATTGTGCCTTTTATATTCAATTCTGATGCGATTTCTGTGTTTCATCGTCAATGTGAAGGTCCAAGGGATACAGTAAACCTGCACTGGTGCATCGGAATCTAATACTGGTCTCCCAGGAGCCGCTCAAAGCACAAACTCTTAGAAGATTCACTCTTCTTGTACTTACGTCGGCATTGTGCCCTTTATATTCAATTCTGATGCGATTTCTGTGTTTCATCGTCAATGTGAAGGTCCAAGGGATACAGTAAACCTGCACTGGTGCATCGGAATCTAATACTGGTCTCCCAGGATCCGCTCAAAGCACAAACTCTTAGAAGATTCACTCTTCTTGTACTTAAGTCGGCACTGGGCCTTTTATATTCAATTCTGATGCGCTTTCTGTGTGTCATCGTCAATGTGAAGGTCCAAGGGATACAGTAAACCTGCACTGGTGCATCGGAATCTAATACTGGTCTCCCAGGAGCCGCTCAAAGCACAAACTCTTAGAAGATTCACTCTTCTTGTACTTAAGTCGGCACTGGGCCTTTTATATTCAATTCTGATGCGCGTTCTGCGTGTCATCATCAATGTGAAGGTCCAAGGGATACAGTAAACCTGCACTGGTGCATCGGAATCTAATACTGGTGTCCCAGGAGCCGCTCAAAGCACAAACTCTTAGAAGATTCACTCTCCTTGTACTTAAGTCGGCATTGTGCCTTTTATATTCAATTCTGATGCGATTTCTGTGTTTCATCGTCAATGTGAAGGTCCAAGGGATACAGTAAACCTGCACTGGTGCATCGGAATCCAATACTGGTCTCCCAGGAGCCGCTCAAAGCACAAACTCTTAGAAGATTCACTCTTCTTGTACTTAAGTCGGCACTGGGCCTTTTATATTCAATTCTGATGCGCTTTCTGTGTTTCATCGTCAATGTGAAGGTCCAAGGGATACAGTAAACCTGCACTGGTGCATCGGAATCTAATACTGGTCTCCCAGTATCCGCTCAAAGCACAAACTCTTAGAAGATTCACTCTTCTTGTACTTAAGTCGGCACTGGGCCTTTTATATTCAATTCTGATGCGCTTTCTGTGTGTCATCGTCAATGTGAAGGTCCAAGGGATACAGTAAACCTGCACTGGTGCATCGGAATCTAATACTGGTCTCCCAGGAGCCGCTCAAAGCACAAACTCTTAGAAGATTCACTCTTCTTGTACTTAAGTCGGCATTGTGCCTTTTATATTCAATTCTGATGCGATTTCTGTGTTTCATCGTCAATGTGAAGGTCCAAGGGATACAGTAAACCTGCACTGGTGCATCGGAATCTAATACTGGTCTCCCAGGAGCCGCTCAAAGCACAAACTCTTAGAAGATTCACTCTTCTTGTACTTAAGTCGGCACTGGGCCTTTTATATTCAATTCTGATGCACTTTCTGTGTGTCATCGTCAATGTGAAGGTCCAAGGGATACAGTAAACCTGCACTGGTGCATCGGAATCTAATACTGGTCTCCCAGGAGCCGCTCAAAGCACAAACTCTTAGAAGATTCACTCTTCTTGTACTTACGTCGGCATTGTGCCCTTTATATTCAATTCTGATGCGATTTCTGTGTTTCATCGTCAATGTGAAGGTCCAAGGGATACAGTAAACCTGCACTGGTGCATCGGAATCTAATACTGGTCTCCCAGGATCCGCTCAAAGCACAAACTCTTAGAAGATTCACTCTTCTTGTACTTAAGTCGGCACTGGGCCTTTTATATTCAATTCTGATGCGCTTTCTGTGTGTCATCGTCAATGTGAAGGTCCAAGGGATACAGTAAACCTGCACTGGTGCATCGGAATCTAATACTGGTCTCCCAGGAGCCGCTCAAAGCACAAACTCTTAGAAGATTCACTCTTCTTGTACTTAAGTCGGCACTGGGCCTTTTATATTCAATTCTGATGCGCTTTCTGTGTGTCATCGTCAATGTGAAGGTCCAAGGGATACAGTAAACCTGCACTGGTGCATCGGAATCTAATAATGGTCTCCCAGGAGCCGCTCAAAGTACAAACTCTTAGAAGATTCACTCTTCTTATACTTAAGTCGGCACTGGGCCTTTTATATTCAATTCTGATGCGCTTTCTGTGTGTCATCGTCAATGTGAAGGTCCAAGGGATACAGTAAACCTGCACTGGTGCATCGGAATCTAATACTGGTCTCCCAGGAGCCGCTCAAAGCACAAACTCTTAGAAGATTCACTCTTCTTGTACTTAAGTCGGCATTGTGCCTTTTATATTCAATTCTGATGCGATTTCTGTGTTTCATCGTCAATGTGAAGGTCCAAGGGATACAGTAAACCTGCACTGGTGCATCGGAATCTAATACTGGTCTCCCAGGAGCCGCTCAAAGCACAAACTCTTAGAAGATTCACTCTTCTTGTACTTAAGTCGGCACTGGGCCTTTTATATTCAATTCTGGTGCGCTTTCTGTGTGTCATCGTCAATGTGAAGGTCCAAGGGATACAGTAAACCTGCACTGGTGCATCGGAATCTAATACTGGTCTCCCAGGAGCCGCTCAAAGCACAAACTCTTAGAAGATTCACTCTTCTTGTACTTACGTCGGCATTGTGCCCTTTATATTCAATTCTGATGCGATTTCTGTGTTTCATCGTCAATGTGAAGGTCCAAGGGATACAGTAAACCTGCACTGGTGCCTCGGAATCTAATACTGGTCTCCCAGGATCCGCTCAAAGCACAAAATCTTAGAAGATTCACTCTTCTTGTACTTAAGTCGGCACTGGGCCTTTTATATTCAAATCTGATGCGCTTTCTGTGTGTCATCGTCAATGTGAAGGTCCAAGGGATACAGTAAACCTGCACTGGTGCATCGGAATCTAATACTGGTCTCCCAGGAGCCGCTCAAAGCACAAACTCTTAGAAGATTCACTCTTCTTGTACTTAAGTCGGTACTGGGCCTTTTATATTCAATTCTGATGCGCGTTCTGCGTGTCATCGTCAATGTGAAGGTCCAAGGGATACAGTAAACCTGCACTGGTGCATCGGAATCTAATACTGGTCTCCCAGGAGCCGCTCAAAGCACAAACTCTTAGAAGATTCACTCTTCTTGTACTTAAGTCGGCATTGTGCCTTTTATATTCAATTCTGATGCGATTTCTGTGTTTCATCGTCAATGTGAAGGTCCAAGGGATACAGTAAACCTGCACTGGTGCATCGGAATCCAATACTGGTCTCCCAGGATCCGCTCAAAGCACAAACTCTTAGAAGATTCACTCTTCTTGTACTTAAGTCGGCACTGGGCCTTTTATATTCAATTCTGATGCGCTTTCTGTGTTTCATCGTCAATGTGAAGGTCCAAGGGATACAGTAAACCTGCACTGGTGCATCGGAATCTAATACTGGTCCCCCAGGATCCGCTCAAAGCACAAACTCTTAGAAGATTCACTCTTCTTGTACTTAAGTCGGCACTGGGCCTTTTATATTCAATTCTGATGCGCTTTCTGTGTGTCATCGTCAATGTGAAGGTCCAAGGGATACAGTAAACCTGCACTGGTGCATCGGAATCTAATACTGGTCTCCCAGGAGCCGCTCAAAGCACAAACTCTTAGAAGATTCACTCTTCTTGTACTTAAGTCGGCACTGGGCCTTTTATATTCAATTCTGATGCGCTTTCTGTGTTTCATCGTCAATGTGAAGGTCCAAGGGATACAGTAAACCTGCACTGGTGCATCGGAATCTAATACTGGTCTCCCAGGATCCGCTCAAAGCACAAACTCTTAGAAGATTCACTCTTCTTGTACTTAAGTCGGCACTGGGCCTTTTATATTCAATTCTGATGCGCTTTCTGTGTGTCATCGTCAATGTGAAGGTCCAAGGGATACAGTAAACCTGCACTGGTGCATCGGAATCTAATACTGGTCTCCCAGGAGCCGCTCAAAGCACAAACTCTTAGAAGATTCACTCTTCTTGTACTTAAGTCGGCATTGTGCCTTTTATATTCAATTCTGATGCGATTTCTGTGTTTCATCGTCAATGTGAAGGTCCAAGGGATACAGTAAACCTGCACTGGTGCATCGGAATCTAATACTGGTCTCCCAGGAGCCGCTCAAAGCACAAACTCTTAGAAGATTCACTCTTCTTGTACTTAAGTCGGCATTGTGCCTTTTATATTCGATTCTGATGCGATTTCTGTGTTTCATCGTCAATGTGAAGGTCCAAGGGATACAGTAAACCTGCACTGGTGCATCGGAATCTAATACTGGTCTCCCAGGAGCCGCTCAAAGCACAACTCTTAGAAGATTCACTCTTCTTGTACTTAAGTCGGCACTGGGCCTTTTATATTCAATTCTGATGCGCTTTCTGTGTGTCATCGTCAATGTGAAGGTCCAAGGGATACAGTAAACCTGCACTGGTGCATCGGAATCTAATAATGGTCTCCCAGGAGCCGCTCAAAGTACAAACTCTTAGAAGATTCACTCTTCTTATACTTAAGTCGGCACTGGGCCTTTTATATTCAATTCTGATGCGCTTTCTGTGTGTCATCGTCAATGTGAAGGTCCAAGGGATACAGTAAACCTGCACTGGTGCATCGGAATCTAATACTGGTCTCCCAGGAGCCGCTCAAAGCACAAACTCTTAGAAGATTCACTCTTCTTGTACTTAAGTCGGCATTGTGCCTTTTATATTCAATTCTGATGCGATTTCTGTGTTTCATCGTCAATGTGAAGGTCCAAGGGATACAGTAAACCTGCACTGGTGCATCGGAATCTAATACTGGTCTCCCAGGAGCCGCTCAAAGCACAAACTCTTAGAAGATTCACTCTTCTTGTACTTAAGTCGGCACTGGGCCTTTTATATTCAATTCTGGTGCGCTTTCTGTGTGTCATCGTCAATGTGAAGGTCCAAGGGATACAGTAAACCTGCACTGGTGCATCGGAATCTAATACTGGTCTCCCAGGAGCCGCTCAAAGCACAAACTCTTAGAAGATTCACTCTTCTTGTACTTACATCGGCATTGTGCCCTTTATATTCAATTCTGATGCGATTTCTGTGTTTCATCGTCAATGTGAAGGTCCAAGGGATACAGTAAACCTGCACTGGTGCCTCGGAATCTAATACTGGTCTCCCAGGATCCGCTCAAAGCACAAAATCTTAGAAGATTCACTCTTCTTGTACTTAAGTCGGCACTGGGCCTTTTATATTCAAATCTGATGCGCTTTCTGTGTGTCATCGTCAATGTGAAGGTCCAAGGGATACAGTAAACCTGCACTGGTGCATCGGAATCTAATACTGGTCTCCCAGGAGCCGCTCAAAGCACAAACTCTTAGAAGATTCACTCTTCTTGTACTTAAGTCGGTACTGGGCCTTTTATATTCAATTCTGATGCGCGTTCTGCGTGTCATCGTCAATGTGAAGGTCCAAGGGATACAGTAAACCTGCACTGGTGCATCGGAATCTAATACTGGTCTCCCAGGAGCCGCTCAAAGCACAAACTCTTAGAAGATTCACTCTTCTTGTACTTAAGTCGGCATTGTGCCTTTTATATTCAATTCTGATGCGATTTCTGTGTTTCATCGTCAATGTGAAGGTCCAAGGGATACAGTAAACCTGCACTGGTGCATCGGAATCCAATACTGGTCTCCCAGGATCCGCTCAAAGCACAAACTCTTAGAAGATTCACTCTTCTTGTACTTAAGTCGGCACTGGGCCTTTTATATTCAATTCTGATGCGCTTTCTGTGTTTCATCGTCAATGTGAAGGTCCAAGGGATACAGTAAACCTGCACTGGTGCATCGGAATCTAATACTGGTCCCCCAGGATCCGCTCAAAGCACAAACTCTTAGAAGATTCACTCTTCTTGTACTTAAGTCGGCACTGGGCCTTTTATATTCAATTCTGATGCGCTTTCTGTGTGTCATCGTCAATGTGAAGGTCCAAGGGATACAGTAAACCTGCACTGGTGCATCGGAATCTAATACTGGTCTCCCTGGAGCCGCTCAAAGCACAAACTCTTAGAAGATTCACTCTTCTTGTACTTAAGTCGGCACTGGGCCTTTTATATTCAATTCTGATGCGCTTTCTGTGTTTCATCGTCAATGTGAAGGTCCAAGGGATACAGTAAACCTGCACTGGTGCATCGGAATCTAATACTGGTCTCCCAGGATCCGCTCAAAGCACAAACTCTTAGAAGATTCACTCTTCTTGTACTTAAGTCGGCACTGGGCCTTTTATATTCAATTCTGATGCGCTTTCTGTGTGTCATCGTCAATGTGAAGGTCCAAGGGATACAGTAAACCTGCACTGGTGCATCGGAATCTAATACTGGTCTCCCAGGAGCCGCTCAAAGCACAAACTCTTAGAAGATTCACTCTTCTTGTACTTAAGTCGGCATTGTGCCTTTTATATTCAATTCTGATGCGATTTCTGTGTTTCATCGTCAATGTGAAGGTCCAAGGGATACAGTAAACCTGCACTGGTGCATCGGAATCTAATACTGGTCTCCCAGGAGCCGCTCAAAGCACAAACTCTTAGAAGATTCACTCTTCTTGTACTTAAGTCAGCACTGGGCCTTTTAAATTCAATTCTGATGCGCTTTCTGTGTGTCATCGTCAATGTGAAGGTCCAAGGGATACAGTAAACCTGCACTGGTGCATCGGAATCTAATACTGGTCTCCCAGGAGCCGCTCAAAGCACAAACTCTTAGAAGATTCACTCTTCTTGTACTTACGTCGGCATTGTGCCCTTTATATTCAATTCTGATGCGATTTCTGTGTTTCATCGTCAATGTGAAGGTCCAAGGGATACAGTAAACCTGCACTGGTGCATCGGAATCTAATACTGGTCTCCCAGGATCCGCTCAAAGCACAAACTCTTAGAAGATTCACTCTTCTTGTACTTAAGTCGGCACTGGGCCTTTTATATTCAATTCTGATGCGCTTTCTGTGTGTCATCGTCAATGTGAAGGTCCAAGGGATACAGTAAACCTGCACTGGTGCATCGGAATCTAATACTGGTCTCCCAGGAGCCGCTCAAAGCACAAACTCTTAGAAGATTCACTCTTCTTGTACTTAAGTCGGTACTGGGCCTTTTATATTCAATTCTGATGCGCGTTCTGCGTGTCATCGTCAATGTGAAGGTCCAAGGGATACAGTAAACCTGCACTGGTGCATCGGAATCTAATACTGGTCTCCCAGGAGCCGCTCAAAGCACAAACTCTTAGAAGATTCACTCTTCTTGTACTTAAGTCGGCATTGTGCCTTTTATATTCAATTCTGATGCGATTTCTGTGTTTCATCGTCAATGTGAAGGTCCAAGGGATACAGTAAACCTGCACTGGTGCATCGGAATCCAATACTGGTCTCCCAGGATCCGCTCAAAGCACAAACTCTTAGAAGATTCACTCTTCTTGTACTTAAGTCGGCACTGGGCCTTTTATATTCAATTCTGATGCGCTTTCTGTGTTTCATCGTCAATGTGAAGGTCCAAGGGATACAGTAAACCTGCACTGGTGCATCGGAATCTAATACTGGTCCCCCAGGATCCGCTCAAAGCACAAACTCTTAGAAGATTCACTCTTCTTGTACTTAAGTCGGCACTGGGCCTTTTATATTCAATTCTGATGCGCTTTCTGTGTGTCATCGTCAATGTGAAGGTCCAAGGGATACAGTAAACCTGCACTGGTGCATCGGAATCTAATACTGGTCTCCCAGGAGCCGCTCAAAGCACAAACTCTTAGAAGATTCACTCTTCTTGTACTTAAGTCGGCACTGGGCCTTTTATATTCAATTCTGATGCGCTTTCTGTGTTTCATCGTCAATGTGAAGGTCCAAGGGATACAGTAAACCTGCACTGGTGCATCGGAATCTAATACTGGTCTCCCAGGATCCGCTCAAAGCACAAACTCTTAGAAGATTCACTCTTCTTGTACTTAAGTCGGCACTGGGCCTTTTATATTCAATTCTGATGCGCTTTCTGTGTGTCATCGTCAATGTGAAGGTCCAAGGGATACAGTAAACCTGCACTGGTGCATCGGAATCTAATACTGGTCTCCCAGGAGCCGCTCAAAGCACAAACTCTTAGAAGATTCACTCTTCTTGTACTTAAGTCGGCATTGTGCCTTTTATATTCAATTCTGATGCGATTTCTGTGTTTCATCGTCAATGTGAAGGTCCAAGGGATACAGTAAACCTGCACTGGTGCATCGGAATCTAATACTGGTCTCCCAGGAGCCGCTCAAAGCACAAACTCTTAGAAGATTCACTCTTCTTGTACTTAAGTCAGCACTGGGCCTTTTAAATTCAATTCTGATGCGCTTTCTGTGTGTCATCGTCAATGTGAAGGTCCAAGGGATACAGTAAACCTGCACTGGTGCATCGGAATCTAATACTGGTCTCCCAGGAGCCGCTCAAAGCACAAACTCTTAGAAGATTCACTCTTCTTGTACTTACGTCGGCATTGTGCCCTTTATATTCAATTCTGATGCGATTTCTGTGTTTCATCGTCAATGTGAAGGTCCAAGGGATACAGTAAACCTGCACTGGTGCATCGGAATCTAATACTGGTCTCCCAGGATCCGCTCAAAGCACAAACTCTTAGAAGATTCACTCTTCTTGTACTTAAGTCGGCACTGGGCCTTTTATATTCAATTCTGATGCGCTTTCTGTGTGTCATCGTCAATGTGAAGGTCCAAGGGATACAGTAAACCTGCACTGGTGCATCGGAATCTAATACTGGTCTCCCAGGAGCCGCTCAAAGCACAAACTCTTAGAAGATTCACTCTTCTTGTACTTAAGTCGGCACTGGGCCTTTTATATTCAATTCTGATGCGCTTTCTGTGTGTCATCGTCAATGTGAAGGTCCAAGGGATACAGTAAACCTGCACTGGTGCATCGGAATCTAATACTGGTCTCCCAGGAGCCGCTCAAAGCACAAACTCTTAGAAGATTCACTCCTCTTATACTTAAGTCGGCACTGGGTCTTTTATATTCAATTCTGATGCGCTTTGTGTGTGTCATCGTCAATGTGAAGGTCCAAGGGATACAGTAAACCTGCACTGGTGCATCGGAATCTAATACTGGTCTCCCAGGAGCCGCTCAAAGCACAAACTCTTAGAAGATTCACTCTTCTTGTACTTACGTCGGCATTGTGCCCTTTATATTCAATTCTGATGCGATTTCTGTGTTTCATCGTCAATGTGAAGGTCCAAGGGATACAGTAAACCTGCACTGGTGCATCGGAATCTAATACTGGTCTCCCAGGATCCGCTCAAAGCACAAACTCTTAGAAGATTCACTCTTCTTGTACTTAAGTCGGCACTGGGCTTTTTATATTCAATTCTGATGCGCTTTCTGTGTGTCATCGTCAATGTGAAGGTCCAAGGGATACAGTAAACCTGCACTGGTGCATCGGAATCTAATACTGGTCTCCCAGGAGCCGCTCAAAGCACAAACTCTTAGAAGATTCACTCTTCTTGTACTTAAGTCGGCACTGGGCCTTTTATATTCAATTCTGATGCGCTTTCTGTGTGTCATCGTCAATGTGAAGGTCCAAGGGATACAGTAAACCTGCACTGGTGCATCGGAATCTAATACTGGTCTCCCAGGAGCCGCTCAAAGCACAAACTCTTAGAAGATTCACTCTTCTTGTACTTAAGTCGGCACTGGGCCTTTTATATTCAATTCTGATGCGCGTTCTGCGTGTCATCGTCAATGTGAAGTTCCAAGGGATACAGTAAACCTGCACTGGTGCAT
The DNA here is from genome assembly GCF_023898315.1 of Schistocerca nitens. Classification (NCBI taxonomy): domain Eukaryota; kingdom Metazoa; phylum Arthropoda; class Insecta; order Orthoptera; family Acrididae; genus Schistocerca; species Schistocerca nitens. The sequence goes on along the minus strand of NW_026045908.1, from coordinate 2,067,631 downwards.
CGGAATCTAATACTGGTCTCCCAGGAGCCGCTCAAAGCACAAACTCTTAGAAGATTCACTCTTCTTGTACTTAAGTCGACATTGTGCCTTTTATATTCAATTCTGATGCGATTTCTGTGCTTCATCGTCAATGTGAAGGTCCAAGGGATACAGTAAACCTGCACTGGTGCATCGGAATCCAATACTGGTCTCCCAGGAGCCGCTCAAAGCACAAACTCTTAGAAGATTCACTCTTCTTGTACTTAAGTCGGCACTGGGCCTTTTATATTCAATTCTGATGCGCTTTCTGTGTTTCATCGTCAATGTGAATGTCCAAGGGATACAGTAAACCTGCACTGGTGCATCGGAATCTAATACTGGTCTCCCAGGATCCGCTCAAAGCACAAACTGTTAGAAGATTCACTCTTCTTGTACTTAAGTCGGCACTGGGCCTTTTATATTCAATTCTGATGCGCTTTCTGTGTGTCATCGTCAATGTGAAGGTCCAAGGGATACAGTAAACCTGCACTGGTGGATCGGAATCTAATACTGGTCTCCCAGGAGCCGCTCAAAGCACAAACTCTTAGAAGATTCACTCTTCTTGTACTTAAGTCGGCACTGGGCCTTTTATATTCAATTCTGATGCGCTTTCTGTGTGTCATCGTCAATGTGAAGGTCCAAGGGATACAGTAAACCTGCACTGGTGCATCGGAATCTAATACTGGTCTCCCAGGAGCCGCTCAAAGCACAAACTCCGAGAAGATTCACTCTTCTTGTACTTAAGTCGGCATTGTGCCTTTTATATTCAATTCTGATGCGATTTCTGTGTTTCATCGTCAATGTGAAGGTCCAAGGGATACAGTAAACCCGCACTGGTGCATCGGAATCTAATACTGGTCTCCCAGGAGCCGCTCAAAGCACAAACTCTTAGAAGATTCACTCTTCTTGTACTTAAGTTGGCACTGGGCCTTTTATATTCAATTCTGATGCGCTTTCTGTGTGTCATCGTCAATGTGAAGGTCCAAGGGATACAGTAAACCTGCACTGGTGCATCGGAATCTAATACTGGTCTCCCAGGAGCCGCTCAAAGCACAAACTCTTAGAAGATTCACTCTTCTTGTACTTACGTCGGCATTGTGCCCTTTATATTCAATTCTGATGCGATTTCTGTGTTTCATCGTCAATGTGAAGGTCCAAGGGATACAGTAAACCTGCACTGGTGCATCGGAATCTAATACTGGTCTCCCAGGATCCGCTCAAAGCACAAACTCTTAGAAGATTCACTCTTCTTGTACTTATGTCGGCACTGGGCCTTTTATATTCAATTCTGATGCGCTTTCTGTGTGTCATCGTCAATGTGAAGGTCCAAGGGATACATTAAACCTGCACTGGTGCATCGGAATCTAATACTGGTCTCCCAGGAGCCGCTCAAAGCACAAACTCTTAGAAGATTCACTCTTCTTGTACTTAAGTCGGCACTGGGCCTTTTATATTCAATTCTGATGCGCTTTCTGTGTGTCATCGTCAATGTGAAGGTCCAAGGGATACAGTAAACTTGCACTGGTGCATCGGAATCTAATACTGGTCTCCCAGGAGCCGCTCAAAGCACAAACTCTTAGAAGATTCACTCTTCTTATACTTAAGTCGGCACTGGGCCTTTTATATTCAATTCTGATGCGCTTTCTGTGTGTCATCGTCAATGTGAAGGTCCAAGGGATACAGTAAACCTGCACTGGTGCATCGGAATCTAATACTGGTCTCCCAGGAGCCGCTCAAAGCACAAACTCTTAGAAGATTCACTCTTCTTGTACTTAAGTCGGCATTGTGCTTTTTATATTCAATTCTGATGCGATTTCTGTGTTTCATCGTCAATGTGAAGGTCCAAGGGATACAGTAAACCTGCACTGGTGCATCGGAATCTAATACTGGTCTCCCAGGAGCCGCTCAAAGCACAAACTCTTAGAAGATTCACTCTTCTTGTACTTAAGTCGGCACTGGGCCTTTTATATTCAATTCTGGTGCGCTTTCTGTGTGTCATCGTCAATGTGAAGGTCCAAGGGATTCAGTAAACCTGCACTGGTGCATCGGAATGTAATACTGGTCTCCCAGGAGCCGCTCAAAGCACAAACTCTTAGAAGATTCACTCTTCTTGTACTTACGTCGGCATTGTGCCCTTTATATTCAATTCTGATACGATTTCTGTGTTTCATCGTCATTGTGAAGGTCCAAGGGATACAGTAAACCTGCACTGGTGCATCGGAATCTAATACTGGTCTCCCAGGATCCGCTCAAAGCACAAACTCTTAGAAGATTCACTCTTCTTGTACTTAAGTCGGCACTGGGCCTTTTATATTCAATTCCGATGCGCTTTCTGTGTGTCATCGTCAATGTGAAGGTCCAAGGGATACAGTAAACCTGCACTGGTGCATCGGAATCTAATACTGGTCTCCCAGGAGCCGCTCAAAGCACAAACTCTTAGAAGATTCACTCTTCTTGTACTTAAGTCGGCACTGGGCCTTTTATATTCAATTCTGATGCGCTTTCTGTGTGTCATCGTCAATGTGAAGGTCCAAGGGATACAGTAAACCTGCACTGGTGCATCGGAATCTAATACTGGTCTCCCAGGAGCCGCTCAAAGCACAAACTCTTAGAAGATTCACTCTTCTTGTACTTAAGTCGGCATTGTGCCTTTTATATTCAATTCTGATGCGATTTCTGTGTTTCATCGTCAATGTGAAGGTCCAAGGGATACAGTAAACCTGCACTGGTGCATCGGAATCTAATACTGGTCTCCCAGGATCCGCTCAAAGCACAAACTCTTAGAAGATTCACTCTTCTTGTACTTAAGTCGGCATTGTTCCTTTTATATTCAATTCCGATGCGATTTCTGTGTTTCATCGTCAATGTGAAGGTCCAAGGGATACAGTAAACCTTCACTGGTGCATCGGGATCTCATACTGGTATCCCAGGATCCGCTCAAAGCACAAACTCATAGAAGATTCACTCTTCTTGTACTTAAGTCGGCATTGTTCCTTTTATATTCAATTCCGATGCGATTTCTGTGTTTCATCGTCAATGTGAAGGTACAAGGGATACAGTAAACCTGCACTGGTGCATCGGAATCCAATACTGGCCTCCCAAGGTGCCGCTCAAAGCACAAACCCTTAGAAGATTCACGCGTCTTGTACATAAGTCGGCATTGTGCTTTTTATATTCAATTCCGATGCGATTTCTGTGTTTCATCGTCAATGTGAAGGTCCAAGGGATACAGTAAACCTGCACTGGTGCATCGGAATCTAATACTGGTCTCCCAGGAGCCGCTCAAAGCACAAACTCTTAGAAGATTCACTCTTCTTGTACTTAAGTCGGCATTGTGCCTTTTATATTCAATTCTGATGCGATTTCTGTGTTTCATCGTCAATGTGAAGGTCCAAGGGATACAGTAAACCTGCACTGGTGCATCGGAATCTAATACTGGTCTCCCAGGATCCGCTCAAAGCACAAACTCATAGAAGATTCACTCTTCTTGTACTTAAGTCGGCATTGTTCCTTTTATATTCAATTCCGATGCGATTTCTGTGTTTCATCGTCAATGTGAAGGTCCAAGGGATACAGTAAACCTTCACTGGTGCATCGGGATCTCATACTGGTATCCCAGGATCCGCTCAAAGCACAAACTCATAGAAGATTCACTCTTCTTGTACTTAAGTCGGCATTGTTCCTTTTATATTCAATTCCGATGCGATTTCTGTGTTTCATCGTCAATGTGAAGGTACAAGGGATACAGTAAACCTGCACTGGTGCATCGGAATCCAATACTGGCCTCCCAAGGTGCCGCTCAAAGCACAAACCCTTAGAAGATTCACGCGTCTTGTACATAAGTCGGCATTGTGCTTTTTATATTCAATTCCGATGCGATTTCTGTGTTTCATCGTCAATGTGAAGGTCCAAGGGATACAGTAAACCTGCACTGGTGCATCGGAATCTAATACTGGTCTCCCAGGAGCCGCTCAAAGCACAAACTCATAGAAGATTCACTCTTCTTGTACTTAAGTCGGCATTGTGCCTTTTATATTCAATTCTGATGCGATTTCTGTGTTTCATCGTCAATGTGAAGGTACAAGGGATACAGTAAACCTGCACTGGTGCATCGGAATCCAATACTGGCCTCCCAAGGTGCCGCTCAAAGCACAAACCCTTAGAAGATTCACGCGTCTTGTACATAAGTCGGCATTGTGCTTTTTATATTCAATTCCGATGCGATTTCTGTGTTTCATCGTCAATGTGAAGGTCCAAGGGATACAGTAAACCTGCACTGGTGCATCGGAATCTAATACTGGTCTCCCAGGAGCCGCTCAAAGCACAAACTCTTAGAAGATTCACTCTTCTTGTACTTAAGTCGGCATTGTGCCTTTTATATTCAATTCTGATGCGATTTCTGTGTTTCATCGTCAATGTGAAGGTCCAAGGGATACAGTAAACCTGCACTGGTGCATCGGAATCTAATACTGGTCTCCCAGGATCCGCTCAAAGCACAAACTCATAGAAGATTCACTCTTCTTGTACTTAAGTCGGCATTGTTCCTTTTATATTCAATTCCGATGCGATTTCTGTGTTTCATCGTCAATGTGAAGGTACAAGGGATACAGTAAACCTGCACTGGTGCATCGGAATCCAATACTGGCCTCCCAAGGTGCCGCTCAAAGCACAAACCCTTAGAAGATTCACGCGTCTTGTACATAAGTCGGCATTGTGCTTTTTATATTCAATTCCGATGCGATTTCTGTGTTTCATTGTCAATGTGACGGTCCAAGGGATACAGTAAACCTGCACTGGTGCATCGGAATCTAATACTGGTCTCCCAGGAGCCGCTCAAAGCACAAACTCTTAGAAATTTCACTCTTCTTGTACTTAAGTCGGCACTGGGCCTTTTATATTCAATTCTGATCCGATTTCTGTGTTTCATCGTCAATGTGAAGGTCCAAGGGATACAGTAAACCTGCACTGGTGCATCGGAATCTAATACTGGTCTCCCAGGAGCCGCTCAAAGCACAAACTCTTAGAAGATTCACTCTTCTTGTACTTAAGTCGGCATTGTGCCTTTTATATTCAATTCCGATGCGATTTCTGTGTTTCATCGTCAATGTGAAGGTCAAAGGGATACTGTAAACCTGCACTGGTGCATCGGAATCTAATACTGGTCTCCCAGGAGTCGCTCAAAGCACAAACTCTTAGAAGATTCACTCATCTTGTACTTAAGTCGTCACTGTGCCTTTTATATTCAATTCCGATGCGATTTCTGTGTTTCATCGTCAATGTGAAGGTCCAAGGGATAGAGTAAACCTACACTGGTGCATCGGAATCTAATACTGGTCTCCCAGGAGCCGCTCAAAGCACAAACTCTTAGAAGATTCACTCTTCTTGTACTTAAGTCGGCATTGTGCCTTTTATATTCAATTCCGATGCGATTTCTGTGTTTCATCGTCAATGTGAAGGTCAAAGGGATACTGGAAACCTGCACTGGTGCATCGGAATCTAATACTTGTCTCCCAGGAGTCGCTCAAAGCACAAACTCTTAGAAGATTCACTCTTCTTGTACTTAAGTCGGCATTGTGCCTTTTATATTCAATTCCGATGCGATATCTGTGTTTCATCGTGAATGTGAAGGTCAAAGGGATACTGTAAACCTGCACTGGTGCATCGGAATCTAATACTGGTCTCCCAGGAGTCGCTCAAAGCACAAACTCTTAGAAGATTCACTCTTCTTGTACTTAAGTCGGCATTGTGCCTTTTATATTCAATTCTGATGCGCTTTCTGTGTTTCATCGTCAATGTGAAGGTCCAAGGGATAGAGTAAACCTACACCGAAGCATCGGAATCTCATACTGGTCTCCCAGGAGCCGCTCAAAGCACAAACTCTTAGAAGATTCACTCTTCTTGTACTTAAGTCGGCATTGTGCCTTTTATATTCAATTCTGATGCGCTTTCTGTGTGTCATCGTCAATGTGAAGGTCCAAGGGATACAGTAAACCTACACTGGTGCATCGGAATCTAATACTGGTCTCCCAGGAGTCGCTCAAAGCACAAACTCTTAGAAGATTCACTCTTCTTGTACTTAAGTCGGCATTGTGCCTTTTATATTCAATTCTGATGCGATTTCTGTGTTTCATCGTCAATGTGAAGGTCCAAGGGATAGAGTAAACCTGCACTGGTGCATCGGAATCTAATACTGGTCTCCCAGGAGTCGCTCAAAGCACAAACTCTTAGAAGATTCACTCTTCTTGTACTTAAGTCGGCATTGTGCCTTTTATATTCAATTCCGATGCGATATCTGTGTTTCATCGTGAATGTGAAGGTCAAAGCGATACTGTAAACCTGCACTGGTGCATCGGAATCTAATACTGGTCTCCCAGGAGTCGCTCAAAGCACAAACTCTTAGAAGATTCACTCTTCTTGTACTTAAGTCGGCATTGTGCCTTTTATATTCAATTCTGATGCGATTTCTGTGTTTCATCGTCAATGTGAAGGTCCAAGGGATACAGTAAACCTGCACTGGTGGATCGGAATCCAATACTGGTCTCCCAGGAGCCGCTCAAACCACAAACTCTTGGAAGATTCACTCTTCTGGAACATAAGTCGGCATTGTGCCTTTTATATTCAATTCCGATGCGATTTCTGTGTTTCATCGTAAATGTGAAGGTCCAAGGGATACAGTAAACCTGCACTGGTGCAGCGGAATCTAATACTCGTCTCCCAGGAGCCGCTCAAACCACAAACTCTTAGAAGATTCACTCTTCTTGTACTTAAGTCGGCATTGTGCCTTTTATATTCAATTCCGATGCGATTTCTGTGTTTCATCGTCAATGTGAAGGTCCAAGGGATAGAGTAAACCTACACTGGTGCATCGGAATCTCATACTGGTCTCCCAGGAGCCGCTCAAAGCACAAACTCATAGAAGATTCACTCTTCTTGTACTTAAGTCGGCATTGTGCCTTTTATATTCAATTCCGATGCGATTTCTGTGTTTCATCGTAAATGTGAAGGTCCAAGGGATACAGTAAACCTGCACTGGTGCATCGGAATCTAATACTCGTCTCCCAGAAGCCGCTCAAAGCACAAACTCTTAGAAGATTCGCTCTTCTTGTTCTTAAGTCGGCATTGTGCCTTTTATATTCAATTCCGATGCGATTTCTGTGTTTCATCGTAAATGTGAAGGTCCAAGGGATACAGTAAACCTGCACTGGTGCATCGGAATCTAATACTGGTCTCCCAGGAGCCGCTCAAAGCACAAACTCTTAGAAAATTCCCTCTTCTTGTACTTAAGTCGGCATTGTGCCTTTTATATTCAATTCCGATGCGATTTCTGTGTTTCATCGTCAATGTGAAGGTCAAAGGGATACTGTAAACCTGCACTGGTGCATCGGAATCTAATACTTGTCTCCCAGGAGTCGCTCAAAGCACCAACTCTTAGAAGATTCACTCTTCTTGTACTTAAGTCGGTATTGTGCCTTTTATATTCAATTCCGATGCGATTTCTGTGTTTCATCGTCAATGTGAAGGTCCAAGGGATACAGTAAACCTGCACTGGTGCATCGGAATCTAATACTCGTCTCCCAGGAGCCGCTCAAAGCACAAACTCTTAGAAGATTCACTCTTCTTGTACTTAAGTCGGCATTGTGCCTTTTATATTCAATTCCGATGCGATTTCTGTGTTTCATCGTAAATGTGAAGGTCCAAGGGATACAGTAAACCTGCACTGGTGCATCGGAATCTAAAACTCGTCTCCCAGGAGCCGCTCAAAGCACAAACTCTTAGAAGATTCACTCTTCTTGTACTTAATTCGGCATTGTGCCTTTTATATTCAATTCCGATGCGATTTCTGTGTTTCATCGTCAATGTGAAGGTCAAAGGGATACTGTAAACCTGCACTGGTGCATCGGAATCTAATACTTGTCTCCCAGGAGTCGCTCAAAGCACAAACTCTTAGAAGATTCACTCTTCTTGTACTTAAGTCGGCATTGTGCCTTTTATATTCAATTCCGATGCGATTTCTGTGTTTCATCGTCAATGTGAAGGTCCAAGGGATACAGTAAACCTGCACTGGTGCATCGGAATCTAATACTCGTCTCCCAGGAGCCGCTCAAAGCACAAACTCTTAGAAGATTCACTCTTCTTGTACTTAATTCGGCATTGTTCCTTTTATATGCAATTCCGATGCGATTTCTGTGTTTCATCGTCAATGTGAAGGTCCAAGGGATACTGTAAACCTGCACTGGTGCATCGGAATCTAATACTGGTCTCCCAGGAGCCGCTCAAAGCACAAACTCTTAGAAGATTCACTCTTCTTGTACTTAAGTCGGCATTGTGCCTTTTATATTCAATTCCGATGCGATTTCTGTGTTTCATCGTCAATGTGAAGGTCCAAGGGATAGAGTAAACCTACACTGGTGCATCGGAATCTCATACTGGTCTCCCAGGAGCCGCTCAAAGCACAAACTCTTTGAAGATTCACTCTTCTTGTACTTAAGTCGGCATTGTGCCTTTTATATTCAATTCCGATGCGATTTCTGTGTTTCATCGTCAATGTGAAGGTCAAAGGGATACTGTAAACCTGCACTGGTGCATCGGAATCTAATACTCGTCTCCCAGGAGTCGCTCAAAGCACAAACTCTTAGAAGATTCACTCTTCTTGTACTTAAGTCGGCATTGTGCCTTTTATATTCAATTCCGATGCGATTTCTGTGTTTCATCGTCAATGTGAAGGTCCAAGGGATACAGTAAACCTGCACTGGTGCATCGGAATCTAATACTCGTCTCCCAGGAGCCGCTCAAAGCACACACTCTTAGAAGATTCACTCTTCTTGTACTTAAGTCGGCATTGTGCCTTTTATATTCAATTCCGATGCGATTTCTGTGTTTCATCGTCAATGTGAAGGTCAAAGGGATACTGTAAACCTGCACTGGTGCATCGGAATCTAATACTTGTCTCCCAGGAGTCGCTCAAAGCACAAACTCTTAGAAGATTCACTCTTCTTGTACTTAAGTCGGCATTGTGCCTTTTATATTCAATTCCGATGCGATTTCTGTGTTTCATCGTCAATGTGAAGGTCCAAGGGATACAGTAAACCTGCACTGGTGCATCGGAATCTAATACTGGTCTCCCAGGAGCCGCTCAAAGCAGAAACTCTTAGAAGATTCACTCTTCTTGTACTTAAGTCGGCATTGTGCCTTTTATATTCAATTCCGATGCGATTTCTGTGTTTCATCGTCAATGTGAAGGTGCAAGGGATAGAGTAAACCTACACTGGTGCATCGGAATCTCATACTGGTCTCCCAGGAGCCGCTCAAAGCACAAACTCTTAGAAGATTCACTCTTCTTGTACTTAAGTCGGCATTGTGCCTTTTATATTCAATTCCGATGCGATTTCTGTGTTTCATCGTCAATGTGAAGGTCAAAGGGATACTGTAAACCTGCACTGGTGCATCGGAATCTAATACTTGTCTCCCAGGAGTCGCTCAAAGCACAAACTCTTAGAAGATTCACTCTTCTTGTACTTAAGTCGGCATTGTGCCCTTTATATTCAATTCCGATGCGATTTCTGTGTTTCATCGTCAATGTGAAGGTCAAAGGGATACAGTAAACCTGCACTGGTGCATCGGAATCTAATACTGGTCTCCCAGGAGCCGCTCAAAGCACAAACTCTTAGAAGATTCACTCTTCTTGTACTTAAGTCGGCATTGTGCCTTTTATATTCAATTCCGATGCGATATCTGTGTTTCATCGTGAATGTGAAGGTCAAAGGGATACTGTAAACCTGCACTGGTGCATCGGAATCTAATACTGGTCTCCCAGGAGTCGCTCAAAGCACAAACTCTTAGAAGATTCACTCTTCTTGTACTTAAGTCGGCATTGTGCCTTTTATATTCAATTCTGATGCGCTTTCTGTGTTTCATCGTCAATGTGAAGGTCCAAGGGATAGAGTAAACCTACACCGAAGCATCGGAATCTCATACTGGTCTCCCAGGAGCCGCTCAAAGCACAAACTCTTAGAAGATTCACTCTTCTTGTACTTAAGTCGGCATTGTGCCTTTTATATTCAATTCTGATGCGCTTTCTGTGTGTCATCGTCAATGTGAAGGTCCAAGGGATACAGTAAACCTACACTGGTGCATCGGAATCTAATACTGGTCTCCCAGGAGTCGCTCAAAGCACAAACTCTTAGAAGATTCACTCTTCTTGTACTTAAGTCGGCATTGTGCCTTTTATATTCAATTCTGATGCGATTTCTGTGTTTCATCGTCAATGTGAAGGTCCAAGGGATAGAGTAAACCTGCACTGGTGCATCGGAATCTAATACTGGTCTCCCAGGAGTCGCTCAAAGCACAAACTCTTAGAAGATTCACTCTTCTTGTACTTAAGTCGGCATTGTGCCTTTTATATTCAATTCCGATGCGATATCTGTGTTTCATCGTGAATGTGAAGGTCAAAGGGATACTGTAAACCTGCACTGGTGCATCGGAATCTAATACTGGTCTCCCAGGAGTCGCTCAAAGCACAAACTCTTAGAAGATTCACTCTTCTTGTACTTAAGTCGGCATTGTGCCTTTTATATTCAATTCTGATGCGATTTCTGTGTTTCATCGTCAATGTGAAGGTCCAAGGGATACAGTAAACCTGCACTGGTGGATCGGAATCCAATACTGGTCTCCCAGGAGCCGCTCAAACCACAAACTCTTGGAAGATTCACTCTTCTGGAACATAAGTCGGCATTGTGCCTTTTATATTCAATTCCGATGCGATTTCTGTGTTTCATCGTAAATGTGAAGGTCCAAGGGATACAGTAAACCTGCACTGGTGCAGCGGAATCTAATACTCGTCTCCCAGGAGCCGCTCAAACCACAAACTCTTAGAAGATTCACTCTTCTTGTACTGAAGTCGGCATTGTGCCTTTTATATTCAATTCCGATGCGATTTCTGTGTTTCATCGTCAATGTGAAGGTCCAAGGGATAGAGTAAACCTACACTGGTGCATCGGAATCTCATACTGGTCTCCCAGGAGCCGCTCAAAGCACAAACTCATAGAAGATTCACTCTTCTTGTACTTAAGTCGGCATTGTGCCTTTTATATTCAATTCCGATGCGATTTCTGTGTTTCATCGTAAATGTGAAGGTCCAAGGGATACAGTAAACCTGCACTGGTGCATCGGAATCTAATACTCGTCTCCCAGAAGCCGCTCAAAGCACAAACTCTTAGAAGATTCGCTCTTCTTGTTCTTAAGTCGGCATTGTGCCTTTTATATTCAATTCCGATGCGATTTCTGTGTTTCATCGTAAATGTGAAGGTCCAAGGGATACAGTAAACCTGCACTGGTGCATCGGAATCTAATACTGGTCTCCCAGGAGCCGCTCAAAGCACAAACTCTTAGAAAATTCCCTCTTCTTGTACTTAAGTCGGCATTGTGCCTTTTATATTCAATTCCGATGCGATTTCTGTGTTTCATCGTCAATGTGAAGGTCAAAGGGATACTGTAAACCTGCACTGGTGCATCGGAATCTAATACTTGTCTCCCAGGAGTCGCTCAAAGCACAAACTCTTAGAAGATTCACTCTTCTTGTACTTAAGTCGGTATTGTGCCTTTTGTATTCAATTCCGATGCGATTTCTGTGTTTCATCGTCAATGTGAAGGTCCAAGGGATACAGTAAACCTGCACTGGTGCATCGGAATCTAATACTCGTCTCCCAGGAGCCGCTCAAAGCACAAACTCTTAGAAGATTCACTCTTCTTGTACTTAAGTCGGCATTGTGCCTTTTATATTCAATTCCGATGCGATTTCTGTGTTTCATCGTAAATGTGAAGGTCCAAGGGATACAGTAAACCTGCACTGGTGCATCGGAATCTAATACTCGTCTCCCAGGAGCCGCTCAAAGCACAAACTCTTAGAAGATTCACTCTTCTTGTACTTAATTCGGCATTGTGCCTTTTATATTCAATTCCGATGCGATTTCTGTGTTTCATCGTCAATGTGAAGGTCAAAGGGATACTGTAAACCTGCACTGGTGCATCGGAATCTAATACTTGTCTCCCAGGAGTCGCTCAAAGCACAAACTCTTAGAAGATTCACTCTTCTTGTACTTAAGTCGGCATTGTGCCTTTTATATTCAATTCCGATGCGATTTCTGTGTTTCATCGTCAATGTGAAGGTCCAAGGGATACAGTAAACCTGCACTGGTGCATCGGAATCTAATACTCGTCTCCCAGGAGCCGCTCAAAGCACAAACTCTTAGAAGATTCACTCTTCTTGTACTTAATTCGGCATTGTTCCTTTTATATGCAATTCCGATGCGATTTCTGTGTTTCATCGTCAATGTGAAGGTCCAAGGGATACTGTAAACCTGCACTGGTGCATCGGAATCTAATACTGGTCTCCCAGGAGCCGCTCAAAGCACAAACTCTTAGAAGATTCACTCTTCTTGTACTTAAGTCGGCATTGTGCCTTTTATATTCGATTCCGATGCGATTTCTGTGTTTCATCGTCAATGTGAAGGTCCAAGGGATACAGTAAACCTGCACTGGTGCATCGGAATCTAATACTCGTCTCCCAGGAGCCGCTCAAAGCACACACTCTTAGAAGATTCACTCTTCTTGTACTTAAGTCGGCATTGTGCGTTTTATATTCAATTCCGATGCGATTTCTGTGTTTCATCGTCAATGTGAAGGTCAAAGGGATACTGTAAACCTGCACTGGTGCATCGGAATCTAATACTTGTCTCCCAGGAGTCGCTCAAAGCACAAACTCTTAGAAGATTCACTCTTCTTGTACTTAAGTCGGCATTGTGCCTTTTATATTCAATTCCGATGCGATTTCTGTGTTTCATCGTCAATGTGAAGGTCCAAGGGATACAGTAAACCTGCACTGGTGCATCGGAATCTAATACTGGTCTCCCAGGAGCCGCTCAAAGCAGAAACTCTTAGAAGATTCACTCTTCTTGTACTTAAGTCGGCATTGTGCCTTTTATATTCAATTCCGATGCGATTTCTGTGTTTCATCGTAAATGTGAAGCTCCAAGGGATAGAGTAAACCTACACTGGTGCATCGGAATCTCATACTGGTCTCCCAGGAGCCGCTCAAAGCACAAACTCTTAGAAGATTCACTCTTCTTGTACTTAAGTCGGCATTGTGCCTTTTATATTCAATTCCGATGCGATTTCTGTGTTTCATCGTCAATGTGAAGGTCAAAGGGATACTGTAAACCTGCACTGGTGCATCGGAATCTAATACTTGTCTCCCAGGAGTCGCTCAAAGCACAAACTCTTAGAAGATTCACTCTTCTTGTACTTAAGTCGGCATTGTGCCTTTTATATTCAATTCCGATGCGATTTCTGTGTTTCATCGTCAATGTGAAGGTCAAAGGGATACAGTAAACCTGCACTGGTGCATCGGAATCTAATACTGGTCTCCCAGGAGCCGCTCAAAGCACAAACTCTTAGAAGATTCACTCTTCTTGTACTTAAGTCGGCATTGTGCCTTTTATATTCAATTCCGATGCGATATCTGTGTTTCATCGTGAATGTGAAGGTCAAAGGGATACTGTAAACCTGCACTGGTGCATCGGAATCTAATACTGGTCTCCCAGGAGTCGCTCAAAGCACAAACTCTTAGAAGATTCACTCTTCTTGTACTTAAGTCGGCATTGTGCCTTTTATATTCAATTCTGATGCGCTTTCTGTGTTTCATCGTCAATGTGAAGGTCCAAGGGATAGAGTAAACCTACACCGAAGCATCGGAATCTCATACTGGTCTCCCAGGAGCCGCTCAAAGCACAAACTCTTAGAAGATTCACTCTTCTTGTACTTAAGTCGGCATTGTGCCTTTTATATTCAATTCTGATGCGCTTTCTGTGTGTCATCGTCAATGTGAAGGTCCAAGGGATACAGTAAACCTACACTGGTGCATCGGAATCTAATACTGGTCTCCCAGGAGTCGCTCAAAGCACAAACTCTTAGAAGATTCACTCTTCTTGTACTTAAGTCGGCATTGTGCCTTTTATATTCAATTCTGATGCGATTTCTGTGTTTCATCGTCAATGTGAAGGTCCAAGGGATAGAGTAAACCTGCACTGGTGCATCGGAATCTAATACTGGTCTCCCAGGAGTCGCTCAAAGCACAAACTCTTAGAAGATTCACTCTTCTTGTACTTAAGTCGGCATTGTGCCTTTTATATTCAATTCCGATGCGATATCTGTGTTTCATCGTGAATGTGAAGGTCAAAGGGATACTGTAAACCTGCACTGGTGCATCGGAATCTAATACTGGTCTCCCAGGAGTCGCTCAAAGCACAAACTCTTAGAAGATTCACTCTTCTTGTACTTAAGTCGGCATTGTGCCTTTTATATTCAATTCTGATGCGATTTCTGTGTTTCATCGTCAATGTGAAGGTCCAAGGGATACAGTAAACCTGCACTGGTGGATCGGAATCAAATACTGGTCTCCCAGGAGCCGCTGAAACCACAAACTCTTGGAAGATTCACTCTTCTGGAACATAAGTCGGCATTGTGCCTTTTATATTCAATTCCGATGCGATTTCTGTGTTTCATCGTAAATGTGAAGGTCCAAGGGATACAGTAAACCTGCACTGGTGCAGCGGAATCTAATACTCGTCTCCCAGGAGCCGCTCAAACCACAAACTCTTAGAAGATTCACTCTTCTTGTACTTAAGTCGGCATTGTGCCTTTTATATTCAATTCCGATGCGATTTCTGTGTTTCATCGTCAATGTGAAGGTCCAAGGGATAGAGTAAACCTACACTGGTGCATCGGAATCTCATACTGGTCTCCCAGGAGCCGCTCAAAGCACAAACTCATAGAAGATTCACTCTTCTTGTACTTAAGTCGGCATTGTGCCTTTTATATTCAATTCCGATGCGATTTCTGTGTTTCATCGTAAATGTGAAGGTCCAAGGGATACAGTAAACCTGCACTGGTGCATCGGAATCTAATACTCGTCTCCCAGAAGCCGCTCAAAGCACAAACTCTTAGAAGATTCGCTCTTCTTGTTCTTAAGTCGGCATTGTGCCTTTTATATTCAATTCCGATGCGATTTCTGTGTTTCATCGTAAATGTGAAGGTCCAAGGGATACAGTAAACCTGCACTGGTGCATCGGAATCTAATACTGGTCTCCCAGGAGCCGCTCAAAGCACAAACTCTTAGAAAATTCCCTCTTCTTGTACTTAAGTCGGCATTGTGCCTTTTATATTCAATTCCGATGCGATTTCTGTGTTTCATCGTCAATGTGAAGGTCAAAGGGATACTGTAAACCTGCACTGGTGCATCGGAATCTAATACTTGTCTCCCAGGAGTCGCTCAAAGCACAAACTCTTAGAAGATTCACTCTTCTTGTACTTAAGTCGGTATTGTGCCTTTTATATTCAATTCCGATGCGATTTCTGTGTTTCATCGTCAATGTGAAGGTCCAAGGGATACTGTAAACCTGCACTGGTGCATCGGAATCTAATACTTGTCTCCCAGGAGTCGCTCAAAGCACAAACTCTTAGAAGATTCACTCTTCTTGTACTTAAGTCGGCATTGTGCCTTTTATATTCAATTCCGATGCGATTTCTGTGTTTCATCGTCAATGTGAAGGTCCAAGGGATACAGTAAACCTGCACTGGTGCATCGGAATCTAATACTCGTCTCCCAGGAGCCGCTCAAAGCACAAACTCTTTGAAGATTCACTCTTCTTGTACTTAAGTCGGCATTGTGCCTTTTATATTCAATTCCGATGCGATTTCTGTGTTTCATCGTCAATGTGAAGGTCAAAGGGATACTGTAAACCTGCACTGGTGCATCGGAATCTAATACTCGTCTCCCAGGAGTCGCTCAAAGCACAAACTCTTAGAAGATTCACTCTTCTTGTACTTAAGTCGGCATTGTGCCTTTTATATTCAATTCCGATGCGATTTCTGTGTTTCATCGTCAATGTGAAGGTCCAAGGGATACAGTAAACCTGCACTGGTGCATCGGAATCTAATACTCGTCTCCCAGGAGCCGCTCAAAGCACACACTCTTAGAAGATTCACTCTTCTTGTACTTAAGTCGGCATTGTGCCTTTTATATTCAATTCCGACGCGATTTCTGTGTTTCATCGTCAATGTGAAGGTCAAAGGGATACTGTAAACCTGCACTGGTGCATCGGAATCTAATACTTGTCTCCCAGGAGTCGCTCAAAGCACAAACTCTTAGAAGATTCACTCTTCTTGTACTTAAGTCGGCATTGTGCCTTTTATATTCAATTCCGATGCGATTTCTGTGTTTCATCGTCAATGTGAAGGTCCAAGGGATACAGTAAACCTGCACTGGTGCATCGGAATCTAATACTGGTCTCCCAGGAGCCGCTCAAAGCAGAAACTCTTAGAAGATTCACTCTTCTTGTACTTAAGTCGGCATTGTGCCTTTTATATTCAATTCCGATGCGATTTCTGTGTTTCATCGTAAATGTGAAGCTCCAAGGGATAGAGTAAACCTACACTGGTGCATCGGAATCTCATACTGGTCTCCCAGGAGCCGCTCAAAGCACAAACTCTTAGAAGATTCACTCTTCTTGTACTTAAGTCGGCATTGTGCCTTTTATATTCAATTCCGATGCGATTTCTGTGTTTCATCGTCAATGTGAAGGTCAAAGGGATACTGTAAACCTGCACTGGTGCATCGGAATCTAATACTTGTCTCCCAGGAGTCGCTCAAAGCACAAACTCTTAGAAGATTCACTCTTCTTGTACTTAAGTCGGCATTGTGCCTTTTATATTCAATTCCGATGCGATTTCTGTGTTTCATCGTCAATGTGAAGGTCAAAGGGATACAGTAAACCTGCACTGGTGCATCGGAATCTAATACTGGTCTCCCAGGAGCCGCTCAAAGCACAAACTCTTAGAAGATTCACTCTTCTTGTACTTAAGTCGGCATTGTGCCTTTTATATTCAATTCCGATGCGATTTCTGTGTTTCATCGTCAATGTGAAGGTCAAAGGGATACTGTAAACCTGCACTAGTGCATCGGAATCTAATACTTGTCTCCCAGGAGTCGCTCAAAGCACAAACTCTTAGAAGATTCACTCTTCTTGTACTTAAGTCGGCATTGTGCCTTTTATATTCAATTCCGATGCGATTTCTGTGTTTCATCGTCAATGTGAAGGTCCAAGGGATACAGTAAACCTGCACTGGTTCATCGGAATCTAATACTCGTCTCCCAGGAGCCGCTCAAAGCACAAACTCTTAGAAGATTCACTCTTCTTGTACTTAAGTCGGCTTTGTGCCTTTTATATTCAATTCCGATGCGATTTCTGTGTTTCATCGTAAATGTGAAGGTCCAAGGGATACAGTAAACCTGCACTGGTGCATCGGAAAATAATACTCGTCTCCCAGGAGCCGCTCAAAGCACAAACTCTTAGAAGATTCACTCTACTTGTACTTAAGTCGGTATTGTGCCTTTTATATTCAATTCCGATGCGATTTCTGTGTTTCATCGTCAATGTGAAGGTCAAAGGGATACTGTAAACCTGCACTGGTGCATCGGAATCTAATCCTTGTCTCCCAGGAGTCGCTCAAAGCACAAACTCCTAGAAGATTCACTCTTCTTGTACTTAAGTCGCCATTGTGCCTTTTATATTCAATTCCGATGCGATTTCTGTGTTTCATCGTCAATGTGAAGGTCCAAGGGATACAGTAAACCTGCACTGGTGCATCGGAATCTAATACTCGTCTCCCAGGAGCCGCTCAAAGCACAAACTCTTAGAAGATTCACTCTTCTTGTACTTAATTCGGCATTGTTCCTTTTATATTCAATTCCGATGCGATTTCTGTGTTTCATCGTCAATGTGAAGGTCCAAGGGATACTGTAAACCTGCACTGGTGCATCGGAATCTAATACTGGTCTCCCAGGAGCCGCTCAAAGCACAAACTCTTAGAAGATTCACTCTTCTTGTACTTAAGTCGGCATTGTGCCTTTTATATTCAATTCCGATGCGATTTCTGTGTTTCATCGTCAATGTGAAGGTCCAAGGGATAGAGTAAACCTACACTGGTGCATCGGAATCTAATACTGGTCTCCCAGGAGCCGCTCAAAGCACAAACTCTTAGAAGATTCACTCTTCTTGTACTTAAGTCGGCATTGTGCCTTTTATATTCAATTCCGATGCGATTTCTGTGTTTCATCGTCAATGTGAAGGTCAAAGGGATACTGTAAACCTGCACTGGTGCATCGGAATCTAATACTTGTTTCCCAGGAGTCGCTCAAAGCACAAACTCTTAGAAGATTCACTCTTCTTGTACTTAAGTCGGCATTGTGCCTTTTATATTCAATTCCGATGCGATTTCTGTGTTTCATCGTCAATGTGAAGGTCCAAGGGATACAGTAAACCTAAACTGGTGCATCGGAATCTAATACTCGTCTCCCAGGAGCCGCTCAAAGCACAAACTCTTAGAAGATTCACTCTTCTTGTACTTAAGTCGGCATTGTGCCTTTTATATTCAATTCTGATGCGATTTCTGTGTTTCATCGTCAATGTGAAGGTCAAAGGGATACAGTAAACCTGCACTGGTGCATCGGAATCTAATACTCGTCTCCCAGGAGCCGCTCAAAGCACAAACTCTTAGAAGATTCACTCTTCTTGTACTTAAGTCGGCATTGTGCCTTTTATATTCAATTCCGATGCGATTTCTGTGTTTCATCGTCAATGTGAAGGTCCAAGGGATAGAGTAAACCTACACTGGTGCATCGAAATCTCATACTGGTCTCCCAGGAGCCGCTCAAACCACAAACTCTTGGAAGATTCACTCTTCTGGTACATAAGTCGGCATTGTGCCTTTTATATTCAATTCCGATGCGATTTCTGTGTTTCATCGTCAATGTGAAGGTCCAAGGGATACAGTAAACCTGCACTGGTGCATCGGAATCTAATACTCGTCTCCCAGGAGCCGCTCAAAGCACAAACTCTTAGAAGATTCACTCTTCTTGTACTTAAGTCGGCATTGTGCCTTTTATATTCAATTCCGATGCGATTTCTGTGTTTCATCGTAAATGTGAAGGTCCAAGGGATACAGTAAACCTGCACTGGTGCATCGGAATCTAATGCTCGTCTCCCAGGAGCCGCCCAAAGCACAAACTCTTAGAAGATTCACTCTTCTTGTACTTAAGTCGGCATTGTGCCTTTTATATTCAATTCCGATGCGATTTCTGTGTTTCATCGTAAATGTGAAGGTCCAAGGGATACAGTAAACCTGCACTGGTGCATCGGAATCTAATACTCGTCTCCCAGGAGCCGCTCAAAGCACAAACTCTTAGGAGACTCACTCTTCTAGTACTTAAGTCGGCATTGTGCCTTTGATATTCAATTCCGATGCGATTTCTGTGTTTCATCGTAAATGTGAAGGTCCAAGGGATACAGTAAACCTGCACTGGTGCATCGGAATCTAATACTGGTCTCCCAGGAGCCGCTCAAAGCACAAACTCTTAGAAGATTCACTCTTCTTGTACTTAAGTCGGCATTGTGCCTTTTATATTCAATTCCGATGCGATTTCTGTGTTTCATCGTCAATGTGAAGGTCAAAGGGATACTGTAAACCTGCACTGGTGCATCGGAATCTAATACTGGTCTCCCAGGAGTCGCTCAAAGCACAAACTCTTAGAAGATTCACTCATCTTGTACTTAAGTCGTCACTGTGCCTTTTATATTCAATTCCGATGCGATTTCTGTGTTTCATCGTCAATGTGAAGGTCCAAGGGATAGAGTAAACCTACACTGGTGCTTCGGAATCTAATACTGGTCTCCCAGGAGCCGCTCAAAGCACAAACTCTTAGAAGATTCACTCTTCTTGTACTTAAGTCGGCATTGTGCCTTTTATATTCAATTCCGATGCGATTTCTGTGTTTCATCGTCAATGTGAAGGTCAAAGGGATACTGTAAACCTGCAGTGGTGCATCGGAATCTAATACTTGTCTCCCAGGAGTCGCTCAAAGCACAAACTCTTAGAAGATTCACTCTTCTTGTACTTAAGTCGGCATTGTGCCTTTTATATTCAATTCCGATGCGATTTCTGTGTTTCATCGTCAATGTGAAGGTCCAAGGGATACAGTAAACCTGCACTGGTGCATCGGAATCTAATACTCGTCTCCCAGGAGCCGCTCAAAGCACAAACTCTTAGAAGATTCACTCTTCTTGTACTTAAGTCGGCATTGTGCCTTTTATATTCAATTCTGATGCGATTTCTGTGTTTCATCGTAAATGTGAAGGTCCAAGGGATACAGTAAACCTGCACTGGTGCATCGGAATCTAATACTCGTCTCCCAGGAGCCGCTCAAAGCGCAAACTCTTAGAAGATTCACTCTTCTTGTACTTAAGTCGGCATTGTGCCTTTTATATTCAATTCTGATGCGATTTCTGTGTTTCATCGTCAATGTGAAGGTCAAAGGGATACAGTAAACCTGCACTGGTGCATCGGAATCTAATACTCGTCTCCCAGGAGCCGCTCAAACCACAAACTCTTAGAAGATTCACTCTTCTTGTACTTAAGTCGGCATTGTGCCTTTTATATTCAATTCTGATGCGATTTCTGTGTTTCATCGTCAATGTGAAGGTCCAAGGGATACAGTAAACCTGCACTGGTGCATCGGAATCTAATACTCGTCTCCCAGGAGCCGCTCAAAGCACAAACTCTTAGAAGATTCACTCTTCTTGTACTTAAGTCGGCATTGTGCCTTTTATATTCAATTCTGATGCGATTTCTGTGTTTCATCGTCAATGTGAAGGTCAAAGGGATACAGTAAACCTGCACTGGTGCATCGGAATCTAATACTCGTCTCCCAGGAGCCGCTCAAAGCACAAACTCTTAGAAGATTCACTCTTCTTGTACTTAAGTCGGCATAAATGCCTTTTATATTCAATTCTGATGCGATTTCTGTGTTTCATCGTCAATGTGAAGGTCCAAGGGATACAGTAAACCTGCACTGGTGCATCGGAATCTAATACTCGTCTCCCAGGAGCCGCTCAAAGCACAAACTCTTAGAAGATTCACTCTTCTTGTACTTAAGTCGGCATTGTGCCTTTTATATTCAATTCTGATGCGATTTCTGTGTTTCATCGTCAATGTGAAGGTCAAAGGGATACAGTAAACCTGCACTGGTGCATCGGAATCTAATACTCGTCTCCCAGGAGCCGCTCAAAGCACAAACTCTTAGAAGATTCACTCTTCTTGTACTTAAGTCGGCATTGTGCCTTTTATATTCAATTCCGATGCGATTTCTGTGTTTCATCGTCAATGTGAAGGTCCAAGGGATAGAGTAAACCTACACTGGTGCATCGGAATCTCATACTGGTCTCCCAGGAGCCGCTCAAACCACAAACTCTTGGAAGATTCACTCTTCTGGTACATAAGTCGGCATTGTGCCTTTTATATTCAATTCCGATGCGATTTCTGTGTTTCATCGTAAATGTGAAGGTCCAAGGGATACAGTAAACCTGCACTGGTGCATCGGAATCTAATACTCGTCTCCCAGGAGCCGCTCAAAGCACAAACTCTTAGAAGATTCACTCTTCTTGTACTTAAGTCGGCATTGTGCCTTTTATATTCAATTCCGATGCGATTTCTGTGTTTCATCGTAAATGTGAAGGTCCAAGGGATACAGTAAACCTGCACTGGTGCATCGGAATCTAATGCTCGTCTCCCAGGAGCCGCTCAAAGCACAAACTCTTAGAAGATTCACTCTTCTTGTACTTAAGTCGGCATTGTGCCTTTTATATTCAATTCTGATGCGATTTCTGTGTTTCATCGTCAATGTGAAGGTCCAAGGGATAGAGTAAACCTACACTGGTGCATCGGAATCTCATACTGGTCTCCCAGGAGCCGCTCAAAGCACAAACTCTTAGAAGATTCACTCTTCTTGTACTTAAGTCGGCATTGTGCCTTTTATATTCAATTCCGATGCGATTTCTGTGTTTCATCGTCAATGTGAAGGTCCAAGGGATACAGTAAACCTGCACTGGTGCATCGGAATCTAATACTGGTCTCCCAGGGGCCGCTCAAAACACAAACTCTTAGAAGATTCACTCTTCTTGTACTTAAGTCGGCACTGGGCCTTTTATATTCAATTCTGATGGGATTTCTGTGTTTCATCGTCAATGTGAAGGTCCAAGGGATACAGTAAACCTGCACTGGTGCATCGGAATCTAATACTGGTCTCCCAGGAGCCGCTCAAAGCACAAACTCTTAGAAGATTCACTCTTCTTGTACTTAAGTTGGCACTGGGCCTTTTATATTCAATTCCGATGCGATTTCTGTGTTTCATCGTCAATGTGAAGGTCAAAGGGATACTGTAAATCTGCACTGGTGCATCGGAATCTAATACTGGTCTCCCAGGAGCCGCTCAAAGCACAAACTCTTAGAAGATTCACTCTTCTTGTACTTATGTCGGCACTGGGCCTTTTATATTCAATTCTGATGCGATTTCTGTGTTTCATCGTGAATGTGAAGGTCCAAGGGATACAGTAAACCTGCACTGGTGCATCGGAATCTAATACTGGTCTCCCAGGAGCCGCTCAAAGCACAAACTCTTAGAAGATTCACTCTTCTTGTACTTAAGTCGGCATTGTGCCTTTTATATTCAATTCCGATGCGATTTCTGTGTTTCATCGTCAATGTGAAGGTCAAAGGGATACTGTAAACCTGCACTGGTGCATCGGAATCTAATACTGGTCTCCCAGGAGTCGCTCAAAGCACAAACTCTTAGAAGATTCACTCATCTTGTACTTAAGTCGTCACTGTGCCTTTTATATTCAATTCCGATGCGATTTCTGTGTTTCATCGTCAATGTGAAGGTCCAAGGGATAGAGTAAACCTACACTGGTGCATCGGAATCTAATACTGGTCTCCCAGGAGCCGCTCAAAGCACAAACTCTTAGAAGATTCACTCTTCTTGTACTTAAGTCGGCATTGTGCCTTTTATATTCAATTCCGATGCGATTTCTGTGTTTCATCGTCAATGTGAAGGTCAAAGGGATACTGTAAACCTGCACTGGTGCATCGGAATCTAATACTTGTCTCCCAGGAGTCGCTCAAAGCACAAACTCTTAGAAGATTCACTCTTCTTGTACTTAAGTCGGCATTGTGCCTTTTATATTCAATTCCGATGCGATATCTGTGTTTCATCGTGAATGTGAAGGTCAAAGGGATACTGTAAACCTGCACTGGTGCATCGGAATCTAATACTGGTCTCCCAGGAGTCGCTCAAAGCACAAACTCTTAGAAGATTCACTCTTCTTGTACTTAAGTCGGCATTGTGCCTTTTATATTCAATTCTGATGCGCTTTCTGTGTTTCATCGTCAATGTGAAGGTCCAAGGGATAGAGTAAACCTACACCGAAGCATCGGAATCTCATACTGGTCTCCCAGGAGCCGCTCAAAGCACAAACTCTTAGAAGATTCACTCTTCTTGTACTTAAGTCGGCATTGTGCCTTTTATATTCAATTCTGATGCGCTTTCTGTGTGTCATCGTCAATGTGAAGGTCCAAGGGATACAGTAAACCTACACTGGTGCATCGGAATCTAATACTGGTCTCCCAGGAGTCGCTCAAAGCACAAACTCTTAGAAGATTCACTCTTCTTGTACTTAAGTCGGCATTGTGCCTTTTATATTCAATTCTGATGCGATTTCTGTGTTTCATCGTCAATGTGAAGGTCCAAGGGATAGAGTAAACCTGCACTGGTGCATCGGAATCTAATACTGGTCTCCCAGGAGTCGCTCAAAGCACAAACTCTTAGAAGATTCACTCTTCTTGTACTTAAGTCGGCATTGTGCCTCTTATATTCAATTCCGATGCGATATCTGTGTTTCATCGTGAATGTGAAGGTCAAAGGGATACTGTAAACCTGCACTGGTGCATCGGAATCTAATACTGGTCTCCCAGGAGTCGCTCAAAGCACAAACTCTTAGAAGATTCCCTCTTCTTGTACTTAAGTCGGCATTGTGCCTTTTATATTCAATTCTGATGCGATTTCTGTGTTTCATCGTCAATGTGAAGGTCCAAGGGATACAGTAAACCTGCACTGGTGGATCGGAATCCAATACTGGTCTCCCAGGAGCCGCTCAAACCACAAACTCTTGGAAGATTCACTCTTCTGGAACATAAGTCGGCATTGTGCCTTTTATATTCAATTCCGATGCGATTTCTGTGTTTCATCGTAAATGTGAAGGTCCAAGGGATACAGTAAACCTGCACTGGTGCAGCGGAATCTAATACTCGTCTCCCAGGAGCCGCTCAAACCACAAACTCTTAGAAGATTCACTCTTCTTGTACTTAAGTCGGCATTGTGCCTTTTATATTCAATTCCGATGCGATTTCTGTGTTTCATCGTCAATGTGAAGGTCCAAGGGATAGAGTAAACCTACACTGGTGCATCGGAATCTCATACTGGTCTCCCAGGAGCCGCTCAAAGCACAAACTCATAGAAGATTCACTCTTCTTGTACTTAAGTCGGCATTGTGCCTTTTATATTCAATTCCGATGCGATTTCTGTGTTTCATCGTAAATGTGAAGGTCCAAGGGATACAGTAAACCTGCACTGGTGCATCGGAATCTAATACTCGTCTCCCAGAAGCCGCTCAAAGCACAAACTCTTAGAAGATTCGCTCTTCTTGTTCTTAAGTCGGCATTGTGCCTTTTATATTCAATTCCGATGCGATTTCTGTGTTTCATCGTAAATGTGAAGGTCCAAGGGATACAGTAAACCTGCACTGGTGCATCGGAATCTAATACTGGTCTCCCAGGAGCCGCTCAAAGCACAAACTCTTAGAAAATTCCCTCTTCTTGTACTTAAGTCGGCATTGTGCCTTTTATATTCAATTCCGATGCGATTTCTGTGTTTCATCGTCAATGTGAAGGTCAAAGGGATACTGTAAACCTGCACTGGTGCATCGGAATCTAATACTTGTCTCCCAGGAGTCGCTCAAAGCACAAACTCTTAGAAGATTCACTCTTCTTGTACTTAAGTCGGTATTGTGCCTTTTATATTCAATTCCGATGCGATTTCTGTGTTTCATCGTCAATGTGAAGGTCCAAGGGATACAGTAAACCTGCACTGGTGCATCGGAATCTAATACTCGTCTCCCAGGAGCCGCTCAAAGCACAAACTCTTAGAAGATTCACTCTTCTTGTACTTAAGTCGGCATTGTGCCTTTTATATTCAATTCCGATGCGATTTCTGTGTTTCATCGTAAATGTGAAGGTCCAAGGGATACAGTAAACCTGCACTGGTGCATCGGAATCTAATACTCGTCTCCCAGGAGCCGCTCAAAGCACAAACTCTTAGAAGATTCACTCTTCTTGTACTTAATTCGGCATTGTGCCTTTTATATTCAATTCCGATGCGATTTCTGTGTTTCATCGTCAATGTGAAGGTCAAAGGGATACTGTAAACCTGCACTGGTGCATCGGAATCTAATACTTGTCTCCCAGGAGTCGCTCAAAGCACAAACTCTTAGAAGATTCACTCTTCTTGTACTTAAGTCGGCATTGTGCCTTTTATATTCAATTCCGATGCGATTTCTGTGTTTCATCGTCAATGTGAAGGTCCAAGGGATACAGTAAACCTGCACTGGTGCATCGGAATCTAATACTCGTCTCCCAGGAGCCGCTCAAAGCACAAACTCTTAGAAGATTCACTCTTCTTGTACTTAATTCAGCATTGTTCCTTTTATATTCAATTCCGATGCGATTTCTGTGTTTCATCGTCAATGTGAAGGTCCAAGGGATACTGTAAACCTGCACTGGTGCATCGGAATCTAATACTGGTCTCCCAGGAGCCGCTCAAAGCACAAACTCTTAGAAGATTCACTCTTCTTGTACTTAAGTCGGCATTGTGCCTTTTATATTCAATTCCGATGCGATTTCTGTGTTTCATCGTCAATGTGAAGGTCCAAGGAATAGAGTAAACGTACACTGGTGCATCGGAATCTCATACTGGTCTCCCAGGAGCCGCTCAAAGCACAAACTCTTTGAAGATTCACTCTTCTTGTACTTAAGTCGGCATTGTGCCTTTTATATTCAATTCCGATGCGATTTCTGTGTTTCATCGTCAATGTGAAGGTCAAAGGGATACTGTAAACCTGCACTGGTGCATCGGAATCTAATACTTGTCTCCCAGGAGTCGCTCAAAGCACAAACTCTTAGAAGATTCACTCTTCTTGTACTTAAGTCGGCATTGTGCCTTTTATATTCAAATCCGATGCGATTTCTGTGTTTCATCGTCAATGTGAAGGTCCAAGGGATACAGTAAACCTGCACTGGTGCATAGGAATCTAATACTGGTCTCCCAGGAGCCGCTCAAAGCAGAAACTCTTAGAAGATTCACTCTTCTTGTACTTAAGTCGGCATTGTGCATTTTATATTCAATTCCGATGCGATTTCTGTGTTTCATCGTAAATGTGAAGCTCCAAGGGATAGAGTAAACCTACACTGGTGCATCGGAATCTCATACTGGTCTCCCAGGAGCCGCTCAAAGCACAAACTCTTAGAAGATTCACTCTTCTTGTACTTAAGTCGGCATTGTGCCTTTTATATTCAATTCCGATGCGATTTCTGTGTTTCATCGTCAATGTGAAGGTCAAAGGGATACTGTAAACCTGCACTGGTGCATCGGAATCTAATACTTGTCTCCCAGGAGTCGCTCAAAGCACAAACTCTTAGAAGATTCACTCTTCTTGTACTTGGCATTGTGCCTTTTATATTCAATTCCGATGCGATTTCTGTGTTTCATCGTCAATGTGAAGGTCAAAGGGATACAGTAAACCTGCACTGGTGCATCGGAATCTAATACTGGTCTCCCAGGAGCCGCTCAAAGCACAAACTCTTAGAAGATTCACTCTTCTTGTACTTAATTCGGCATTGTTCCTTTTATATTCAATTCCGATGCGATTTCTGTGTTTCATCGTCAATGTGAAGGTCCAAGGGATACTGTAAACCTGCACTGGTGCATCGGAATCTAATACTGGTCTCCCAGGAGCCGCTCAAAGCACAAACTCTTAGAAGATTCACTCTTCTTGTACTTAAGTCGGCATTGTGCCTTTTATATTCAATTCCGAAGCGATTTGTGTGTTTCATCGTCAATGTGAAGGTCCAAGGGATAGAGTAAACCTACACTGGTGCATCGGAATCTCATACTGGTCTCCCAGGAGCCGCTCAAAGCACAAACTCTTAGAAGATTCACTCTTCTTGTACTTAAGTCGGCATTGTGCCTTTTATATTCAATTCCGATGCGATTTCTGTGTTTCATCGTAAATGTGAAGGTCCAAGGGATACAGTAAACCTGCACTGGTGCATCGGAATCTAATACTCGTCTCCCAGGAGCCGCTCAAAGCACAAACTCTTAGAAGATTCACTCTTCTTGTACTTAAGTCGGCATTGTGCCTTTTATATTCAATTCCGATGCGATTTCTGTGTTTCATCGTAAATGTGAAGGTCCAAGGGATACAGTAAACCTGCACTGGTGCATCGGAATCTAATACTGGTCTCCCAGGAGCCGCTCAAAGCACAAACTCTTAGAAGATTCACTCTTCTTGTACTTAAGTCAGCATTGTGCCTTTTATATTCAATTCCGATGCGATTTCTGTGTTTCATCGTCAATGTGAAGGTCCAAGGGATAGAGTAAACCTACACTGGTGCATCGGAATCTAATACTGGTCTCCCAGGAGCCGCTCAAAGCACAAACTCTTAGAAGATTCACTCTTCTTGTACTTAAGTCGGCATTGTGCCTTTTATATTCAATTCCGATGCGATTTCTGTGTTTCATCGTCAATGTGAAGGTCAAAGGGATACTGTAAACCTGCACTGGTGCATCGGAATCTAATACTTGTCTCCCAGGAGTCGCTCAAAGCACAAACTCTTAGAAGATTCACTCTTCTTGTACTTAAGTCGGCATTGTGCCTTTTATATTCAATTCCGATGCGATTTCTGTGTTTCATCGTCAATGTGAAGGTCCAAGGGATACAGTAAACCTGCACTGGTGCATCGGAATCTAATACTCGTCTCCCAGGAGCCGCTCAAAGCACAAACTCTTAGAAGATTCACTCTTCTTGTACTTAAGTCGGCATTGTGCCTTTTATATTCAATTCTGATGCGATTTCTGTGTTTCATCGTCAATGTGAAGGTCAAAGGGATACAGTAAACCTGCACTGGTGCATCGGAATCTAATACTCGTCTCCCAGGAGCCGCTCAAAGCACAAACTCTTAGAAGATTCACTCTTCTTGTACTTAAGTCGGCATTGTGCCTTTTATATTCAATTCCGATGCGATTTCTGTGTTTCATCGTCAATGTGAAGGTCCAAGGGATAGAGTAAACCTACACTGGTGCATCGGAATCTCATACTGGTCTCCCAGGAGCCGCTCAAACCACAAACTCTTGGAAGATTCACTCTTCTGGTACATAAGTCGGCATTGTGCCTTTTATATTCAATTCCGATGCGATTTCTGTGTTTCATCGTCAATGTGAAGGTCCAAGGGATACAGTAAACCTGCACTGGTGCATCGGAATCTAATACTCGTCTCCCAGGAGCCGCTCAAAGCACAAACTCTTAGAAGATTCACTCTTCTTGTACTTAAGTCGGCATTGTGCCTTTTATATTCAATTCCGATGCGATTTCTGTGTTTCATCGTAAATGTGAAGGTCCAAGGGATACAGTAAACCTGCACTGGTGCATCGGAATCTAATGCTCGTCTCCCAGGAGCCGCCCAAAGCACAAACTCTTAGAAGATTCACTCTTCTTGTACTTAAGTCGGCATTGTGCCTTTTATATTCAATTCCGATGCGATTTCTGTGTTTCATCGTAAATGTGAAGGTCCAAGGGATACAGTAAACCTGCACTGGTGCATCGGAATCTAATACTCGTCTCCCAGGAGCCGCTCAAAGCACAAACTCTTAGAACATTCACTCTTCTTGTACTTAAGTCGGCATTGTGCCTTTTATATTCAATTCCGATGCGATTTCTGTGTTTCATCGTAAATGTGAAGGTCCAAGGGATACAGTAAACCTGCACTGGTGCATCGGAATCTAATACTGGTCTCCCAGGAGCCGCTCAAAGCACAAACTCTTAGAAGATTCACTCTTCTTGTACTTAAGTCGGCATTGTGCCTTTTATATTCAATTCCGATGCGATTTCTGTGTTTCATCGTAAATGTGAAGGTCCAAGGGATACAGTAAACCTGCACTGGTGCATCGGAATCTAATACTGGTCTTCCAGGAGCCGCTCAAAGCACAAACTCTTAGAAGATTCACTCTTCTTGTACTTAAGTCGGCATTGTGCCTTTTATATTCAATTCCGATGCGATTTCTGTGTTTCATCGTCAATGTGAAGGTCCAAGGGATAGAGTAAACCTACACTGGTGCATCGGAATCTAATACTGGTCTCCCAGGAGCCGCTCAAAGCACAAACTCTTATAAGATTCACTCTTCTTGTACTTAAGTCGGCATTGTGCCTTTTATATTCAATTCCGATGCGATTTCTGTGTTTCATCGTCAATGTGAAGGTCAAAGGGATACTGTAAACCTGCACTGGTGCATCGGAATCTAATACTTGTCTCCCAGGAGTCGCTCAAAGCACAAACTCTTAGAAGATTCACTCTTCTTGTACTTAAGTCGGCATTGTGCCTTTTATATTCAATTCCGATGCGATTTCTGTGTTTCATCGTCAATGTGAAGGTCCAAGGGATACAGTAAACCTGCACTGGTGCATCGGAATCTAATACTCGTCTCCCAGGAGCCGCTCAAAGCACAAACTCTTAGAAGATTCACTCTTCTTGTACTTAAGTCGGCATTGTGCCATTTATATTCAATTCTGATGCGATTTCTGTGTTTCATCGTAAATGTGAAGGTCCAAGGGATACAGTAAACCTGCACTGGTGCATCGGAATCTAATACTCGTCTCCCAGGAGCCGCTCAAAGCGCAAACTCTTAGAAGATTCACTCTTCTTGTACTTAAGTCGGCATTGTGCCTTTTATATTCAATTCTGATGCGATTTCTGTGTTTCATCGTCAATGTGAAGGTCAAAGGGATACAGTAAACCTGCACTGGTGCAGCGGAATCTAATACTCGTCTCCCAGGAGCCGCTCAAACCACAAACTCTTAGAAGATTCACTCTTCTTGTACTTAAGTCGGCATTGTGCCTTTTATATTCAATTCTGATGCGATTTCTGTGTTTCATCGTCAATGTGAAGGTCCAAGGGATACAGTAAACCTGCACTGGTGCATCGGAATCTAATACTCGTCTCCCAGGAGCCGCTCAAAGAACAAACTCTTAGAAGATTCACTCTTCTTGTACTTAAGTCGGCATTGTGCCTTTTATATTCAATTCTGATGCGATTTCTGTGTTTCATCGTCAATGTGAAGGTCAAAGGGATACAGTAAACCTGCACTGGTGCATCGGAATCTAATACTCGTCTCCCAGGAGCCGCTCAAAGCACAAACTCTTAGAAGATTCACTCTTCTTGTACTTAAGTCGGCATATTGCCTTTTATATTCAATTCTGATGCGATTTCTGTGTTTCATCGTCAATGTGAAGGTCCAAGGGATACAGTAAACCTGCACTGGTGCATCGGAATCTAATACTCGTCTCCCAGGAGCCGCTCAAAGCACAAACTCTTAGAAGATTCACTCTTCTTGTACTTAAGTCGGCATTGTGCCTTTTATATTCAATTCTGATGCGATTTCTGTGTTTCATCGTCAATGTGAAGGTCAAAGGGATACAGTAAACCTGCACTGGTGCATCGGAATCTAATACTCGTCTCCCAGGAGCCGCTCAAAGCACAAACTCTTAGAAGATTCACTCTTCTTGTACTTAAGTCGGCATTGTGCCTTTTATATTCAATTCCGATGAGATTTCTGTGTTTCATCGTCAATGTGAAGGTCCAAGGGATAGAGTAAACCTACACTGGTGCATCGGAATCTCATACTGGTCTCCCAGGAGCCGCTCAAACCACAAACTCTTGGAAGATTCACTCTTCTGGTACATAAGTCGGCATTGTGCCTTTTATATTCAATTCCGATGCGATTTCTGTGTTTCATCGTAAATGTGAAGGTCCAAGGGATACAGTAAACCTGCACTGGTGCATCGGAATCTAATACTCGTCTCCCAGGAGCCGCTCAAAGCACAAACTCTTAGAAGATTCACTCTTCTTGTACTTAAGTCGGCATTGTGCCTTTTATATTCAATTCTGATGCGATTTCTGTGTTTCATCGTAAATGTGAAGGTCCAAGGGATACAGTAAACCTGCACTGGTGCATCGGAATCTAATGCTCGTCTCCCAGGAGCCGCTCAAAGCACAAACTCTTAGAAGATTCACTCTTCTTGTACTTAAGTCGGCATTGTGCCTTTTATATTCAATTCTGATGCGATTTCTGTGTTTCATCGTCAATGTGAAGGTCCAAGGGATAGAGTAAACCTACACTGGTGCATCGGAATCTCATACTGGTCTCCCAGGAGCCGCTCAAAGCACAAACTCTTAGAAGATTCACTCTTCTTGTACTTAAGTCGGCATTGTGCCTTTTATATTCAATTCCGATGCGATTTCTGTGTTTCATCGTCAATGTGAAGGTCCAAGGGATAGAGTAAACCTACACTGTTGCATCGGAATCTAATACTGGTCTCCCAGGAGCCGCTCAAAGAACAAACTCTTAGAAGATTCACTCTTCTTGTACTTAAGTCGGCATTGTGCCTTTTATATTCAATTCCGATGCGATTTCTGTGTTTCATCGTCAATGTGAAGGTCAAAGGGATACTGTAAACCTGCACTGGTGCATCGGAATCTAATACTTGTCTCCCAGGAGTCGCTCAAAGCACAAACTCTTAGAAGATTCACTGTTCTTGTACTTAAGTCGGCATTGTGCCTTTTATATTCAATTCCGATGCGATATCTGTGTTTCATCGTGAATGTGAAGGTCAAAGGGATACTGTAAACCTGCACTGGTGCATCGGAATCTAATACTGGTCTCCCAGGAGTCGCTCAAAGCACAAACTCTTAGAAGATTCACTCTTCTTGTACTTAAGTCGGCATTGTGCCTTTTATATTCAATTCCGATGCGATTTCTGTGTTTCATCGTCAATGTGAAGGTCCAAGGGATAGAGTAAACCTACATTGGTGCATCGGAATCTCATACTGGTCTCCCAGGAGCCGCTCAAAGCACAAACCCTTAGAAGATTCACTCTTCTTGTACTTAAGTCGGCATTGTGCCTTTTATATTCAATTCTGATGCGCTTTCTGTGTGTCATCGTCAATGTGAAGGTCCAAGGGATACAGTAAACCTGCACTGGTGCATCTGAATCTAATACTGGTCTCCCAGGAGTCGCTCAAAGCACAAACTCTTAGAAGATTCACTCATCTTGTACTTAAGTCGTCACTGTGCCTTTTATATTCAATTCCGATGCGATTTCTGTGTTTCATCGTCAATGTGAAGGTCCAAGGGATAGAGTAAACCTACACTGGTGCATCGGAATCTAATACTAGTCTCCCAGGAGCCGCTCAAAGCACAAATTCTTAGAAGATTCACTCTTCCTGTACTTAAGTCGGCACTGGGCCTTTTATATTCAATTCTGATGCGCTTTCTGTGTGTCATCGTCAATGTGAAGGTCCAAGGGATACAGTAAACCTGCACTGGTGCATCGGAATCTAATACTGGTCTCCCAGGTGCCGCTCAAAGCACAAACTCTTAGAAGATTCACTCTTCTTATACTTAAGTCGGCACTGGGCCTTTTATATTCAATTGTGATGCGCTTTCTGTGTGTCATCGTCAATGTGAAGGTCCAAGGGATACAGTAAACCTGCACTGGTGCATCGGAATCTAATACTGGTCTCCCAGGAGTCGCTCAAAGCACAAACTCTTAGAAGATTCACTCATCTTGTACTTAAGTCGTCACTGTGCCTTTTATATTCAATTCCGATGCGATTTCTGTGTTTCATCGTCAATGTGAAGGTCCAAGGGATAGAGTAAACCTACACTGGTGCATCGGAATCTAATACTGGTCTCCCAGGAGCCGCTCAAAGCACAAACTCTTAGAAGATTCACTCTTCTTGTACTTAAGTCGGCATTGTGCCTTTTATATTCAATTCCGATGCGATTTCTGTGTTTCATCGTCAATGTGAAGGTCAAAGGGATACTGTAAACCTGCACTGGTGCATCGGAATCTAATACTTGTCTCCCAGGAGTCGCTCAAAGCACAAACTCTTAGAAGATTCACTCTTCTTGTACTTAAGTCGGCATTGTGCCTTTTATATTCAATTCCGATGCGGTATCTGTGTTTCATCGTGAATGTGAAGGTCAAAGGGATACTGTAAACCTGCATTGGTGCATCGGAATCTAATACTGGTCTCCCAGGAGTCGCTCAAAGCACAAACTCTTAGAAGATTCACTCTTCTTGTACTTAAGTCGGCATTGTGCCTTTTATATTCAATTCTGATGCGCTTTCTGTGTTTCATCGTCAATGTGAAGGTCCAAGGGATAGAGTAAACCTACACCGAAGCATCGGAATCTCATACTGGTCTCCCAGGAGCCGCTCAAAGCACAAACTCTTAGAAGATTCACTCTTCTTGTACTTAAGTCGGCATTGTGCCTTTTATATTCAATTCTGATGCGCTTTCTGTGTGTCATCGTCAATGTGAAGGTCCAAGGGATACAGTAAACCTACACTGGTGCATCGGAATCTAATACTGGTCTCCCAGGAGTCGCTCAAAGCACAAACTCTTAGAAGATTCACTCTTCTTGTACTTAAGTCGGCATTGTGCCTTTTATATTCAATTCTGATGCGATTTCTGTGTTTCATCGTCAATGTGAAGGTCCAAGGGATAGAGTAAACCTGCACTGGTGCATCGGAATCTAATACTGGTCTCCCAGGAGTCGCTCAAAGCACAAACTCTTAGAAGATTCACTCTTCTTGTACTTAAGTCGGCATTGTGCCTCTTATATTCAATTCCGATGCGATATCTGTGTTTCATCGTGAATGTGAAGGTCAAAGGGATTCTGTAAACCTGCACTGGTGCATCGGAATCTAATACTGGTCTCCCAGGAGTCGCTCAAAGCACAAACTCTTAGAAGATTCACTCTTCTTGTACTTAAGTCGGCATTGTGCCTTTTATATTCAATTCTGATGCGATTTCTGTGTTTCATCGTCAATGTGAAGGTCCAAGGGATACAGTAAACCTGCACTGGTGGATCGGAATCCAATACTGGTCTCCCAGGAGCCGCTCAAACCACAAACTCTTGGAAGATTCACTCTTCTGGAACATAAGTCGGCATTGTGCCTTTTATATTCAATTCCGATGCGATTTCTGTGTTTCATCGTAAATGTGAAGGTCCAAGGGATACAGTAAACCTGCACTGGTGCAGCGGAATCTAATACTCGTCTCCCAGGAGCCGCTCAAACCACAAACTCTTAGAAGATTCACTCTTCTTGTACTTAAGTCGGCATTGTGCCTTTTATATTCAATTCCGATGCGATTTCTGTGTTTCATCGTCAATGTGAAGGTCCAAGGGATAGAGTAAACCTACACTGGTGCATCGGAATCTCATACTGGTCTCCCAGGAGCCGCTCAAAGCACAAACTCATAGAAGATTCACTCTTCTTGTACTTAAGTCGGCATTGTGCCTTTTATATTCAATTCCGATGCGATTTCTGTGTTTCATCGTAAATGTGAAGGTCCAAGGGATACAGTAAACCTGCACTGGTGCATCGGAATCTAATACTCGTCTCCCAGAAGCCGCTCAAAGCACAAACTCTTAGAAGATTCGCTCTTCTTGTTCTTAAGTCGGCATTGTGCCTTTTATATTCAATTCCGATGCGATTTCTGTGTTTCATCGTAAATGTGAAGGTCCAAGGGATACAGTAAACCTGCACTGGTGCATCGGAATCTAATACTGGTCTCCCAGGAGCCGCTCAAAGCACAAACTCTTAGAAAATTCCCTCTTCTTGTACTTAAGTCGGCATTGTGCCTTTTATATTCAATTCCGATGCGATTTCTGTGTTTCATCGTCAATGTGAAGGTCAAAGGGATACTGTAAACCTGCACTGGTGCATCGGAATCTAATACTTGTCTCCCAGGAGTCGCTCAAAGCACAAACTCTTAGAAGATTCACTCTTCTTGTACTTAAGTCGGTATTGTGCCTTTTATATTCAATTCCGATGCGATTTCTGTGTTTCATCGTCAATGTGAAGGTCCAAGGGATACAGTAAACCTGCACTGGTGCATCGGAATCCAATACTCGTCTCCCAGGAGCCGCTCAAAGCACAAACTCTTAGAAGATTCACTCTTCTTGTACTTAAGTCGGCATTGTGCCTTTTATATTCAATTCCGATGCGATTTCTGTGTTTCATCGTAAATGTGAAGGTCCAAGGGATACAGTAAACCTGCACTGGTGCATCGGAATCTAATAATCGTCTCCCAGGAGCCGCTCAAAGCACAAACTCTTAGAAGATTCACTCTTCTTGTACTTAATTCGGCATTGTGCCTTTTATATTCAATTCCGATGCGATTTCTGTGTTTCATCGTCAATGTGAAGGTCAAAGGGATACTGTAAACCTGCACTGGTGCATCGGAATCTAATACTTGTCTCCCAGGAGTCGCTCAAAGCACAAACTCTTAGAAGATTCACTCTTCTTGTACTTAAGTCGGCATTGTGCCTTTTATATTCAATTCCGATGCGATTTCTGTGTTTCATCGTCAATGTGAAGGTCCAAGGGATACAGTAAACCTGCACTGGTGCATCGGAATCTAATACTCGTCTCCCAGGAGCCGCTCAAAGCACAAACTCTTAGAAGATTCACTCTTCTTGTATTTAATTCGGCATTGTTCCTTTTATATTCAATTCCGATGCGATTTCTGTGTTTCATCGTCAATGTGAAGGTCCAAGGGATACTGTAAACCTGCACTGGTGCATCGGAATCTAATACTGGTCTCCCAGGAGCCGCTCAAAGCACAAACTCTTAGAAGATTCACTCTTCTTGTACTTAAGTCGGCATTGTGCCTTTTATATTCAATTCCGATGCGATTTCTGTGTTTCATCGTCAATGTGAAGGTCCAAGGGATAGAGTAAACCTACACTGGTGCATCGGAATCTCATACTGGTCTCCCAGGAGCCGCTCAAAGCACAAACTCTTTGAAGATTCACTCTTCTTGTACTTAAGTCGGCATTGTGCCTTTTATATTCAATTCCGATGCGATTTCTGTGTTTCATCGTCAATGTGAAGGTCAAAGGGATACTGTAAACATGCACTGGTGCATCGGAATCTAATACTTGTCTCCCAGGAGTCGCTCAAAGCACAAACTCTTAGAAGATTCACTCTTCTTGTACTTAAGTCGGCATTGTGCCTTTTATATTCAATTCCGATGCGATTTCTGTGTTTCATCGTCAATGTGAAGGTCCAAGGGATACAGTAAACCTGCACTGGTGCATCGGAATCTAATACTGGTCTCCCAGGAGCCGCTCAAAGCAGAAACTCTTAGAAGATTCACTCTTCTTGTACTTAAGTCGGCATTGTGCATTTTATATTCAACTCCGATGCGATTTCTGTGTTTCATCGTAAATGTGAAGCTCCAAGGGATAGAGTAAACCTACACTGGTGCATCGGAATCTCATACTGGTCTCCCAGGAGCCGCTCAAAGCACAAACTCTTAGAAGATTCACTCTTCTTGTACTTAAGTCGGCATTGTGCCTTTTATATTCAATTCCGATGCGATTTCTGTGTTTCATCGTCAATGTGAAGGTCAAAGGG
The DNA here is from genome assembly GCF_023898315.1 of Schistocerca nitens. Classification (NCBI taxonomy): domain Eukaryota; kingdom Metazoa; phylum Arthropoda; class Insecta; order Orthoptera; family Acrididae; genus Schistocerca; species Schistocerca nitens. The sequence goes on along the minus strand of NW_026045908.1, from coordinate 2,030,848 downwards.
ATACTGTAAACCTGCACTGGTGCATCGGAATCTAATACTTGTCTCCCAGGAGTCGCTCAAAGCACAAACTCTTAGAAGATTCACTCTTCTTGTACTTGGCATTGTGCCTTTTATATTCAATTCCGATGCGATTTCTGTGTTTCATCGTCAATGTGAAGGTCAAAGGGATACAGTAAACCTGCACTGGTGCATCGGAATCTAATACTGGTCTCCCAGGAGCCGCTCAAAGCACAAACTCTTAGAAGATTCACTCTTCTTGTACTTAAGTCGGCATTGTGCCTTTTATATTCAATTCCGATGCGATTTCTGTGTTTCATCGTCAATGTGAAGGTCAAAGGGATACTGTAAACCTGCACTAGTGCATCGGAATCTAATACTTGTCTCCCAGGAGTCGCTCAAAGCACAAACTCTTAGAAGATTCACTCTTCTTGTACTTAAGTCGGCATTGTGCCTTTTATATTCAATTCCGATGCGATTTCTGTGTTTCATCGTCAATGTGAAGGTCCAAGGGATACAGTAAACCTGCACTGGTTCATCGGAATCTAATACTCGTCTCCCAGGAGCCGCTCAAAGCACAAACTCTTAGAAGATTCACTCTTCTTGTACTTAAGTCGGCTTTGTGCCTTTTATATTCAATTCCGATGCGATTTCTGTGTTTCATCGTAAATGTGAAGGTCCAAGGGATACAGTAAACCTGCACTGGTGCATCGGAATCTAATACTCGTCTCCCAGGAGCCGCTCAAAGCACAAACTCTTAGAAGATTCACTCTACTTGTACTTAAGTCGGTATTGTGCCTTTTATATTCAATTCCGATGCGATTTCTGTGTTTCATCGTCAATGTGAAGGTCAAAGGGATACTGTAAACCTGCACTGGTGCATCGGAATCTAATACTTGTCTCCCAGGAGTCGCTCAAAGCACAAACTCCTAGAAGATTCACTCTTCTTGTACTTAAGTCGCCATTGTGCCTTTTATATTCAATTCCGATGCGATTTCTGTGTTTCATCGTCAATGTGAAGGTCCAAGGGATACAGTAAACCTGCACTGGTGCATCGGAATCTAATACTCGTCTCCCAGGAGCCGCTCAAAGCACAAACTCTTAGAAGATTCACTCTTCTTGTACTTAATTCGGCATTGTTCGTTTTATATTCAATTCCGATGCGATTTCTGTGTTTCATCGTCAATGTGAAGGTCCAAGGGATACTGTAAACCTGCACTGGTGCATCGGAATCTAATACTGGTCTCCCAGGAGCCGCTCAAAGCACAAACTCTTAGAAGATTCACTCTTCTTGTACTTAAGTCGGCATTGTGCCTTTTATATTCAATTCCGAAGCGATTTCTGTGTTTCATCGTCAATGTGAAGGTCCAAGGGATAGAGTAAACCTACACTGGTGCATCGGAATCTCATACTGGTCTCCCAGGAGCCGCTCAAAGCACAAACTCTTAGAAGATTCACTCTTCTTGTACTTAAGTCGGCATTGTGCCTTTTATATTCAATTCCGATGCGATTTCTGTGTTTCATCGTAAATGTGAAGGTCCAAGGGATACAGTAAACCTGCACTGGTGCATCGGAATCTAATACTCGTCTCCCAGGAGCCGCTCAAAGCACAAACTCTTAGAAGATTCACTCTTCTTGTACTTAAGTCGGCATTGTGCCTTTTATATTCAATTCCGATGCGATTTCTGTGTTTCATCGTAAATGTGAAGGTCCAAGGGATACAGTAAACCTGCACTGGTGCATCGGAATCTAATACTGGTCTCCCAGGAGCCGCTCAAAGCACAAACTCTTAGAAGATTCACTCTTCTTGTACTTAAGTCGGCATTGTGCCTTTTATATTCAATTCCGATGCGATTTCTGTGTTTCATCGTCAATGTGAAGGTCCAAGGGATAGAGTAAACCTACACTGGTGCATCGGAATCTAATACTGGTCTCCCAGGAGCCGCTCAAAGCACAAACTCTTAGAAGATTCACTCTTCTTGTACTTAAGTCGGCATTGTGCCTTTTATATTCAATTCCGATGCGATTTCTGTGTTTCATCGTCAATGTGAAGGTCAAAGGGATACTGTAAACCTGCACTGGTGCATCGGAATCTAATACTTGTCTCCCAGGAGTCGCTCAAAGCACAAACTCTTAGAAGATTCACTCTTCTTGTACTTAAGTCGGCATTGTGCCTTTTATATTCAATTCCGATGCGATTTCTGTGTTTCATCGTCAATGTGAAGGTCCAAGGGATACAGTAAACCTGCACTGGTGCATCGGAATCTAATACTCGTCTCCCAGGAGCCGCTCAAAGCACAAACTCTTAGAAGATTCACTCTTCTTGTACTTAAGTCGGCATTGTGCTTTTTATATTCAATTCTGATGCGATTTCTGTGTTTCATCGTCAATGTGAAGGTCAAAGGGATACAGTAAACCTGCACTGGTGCATCGGAATCTAATACTGGTCTCCCAGGAGCCGCTCAAAGCACAAACTCTTAGAAGATTCACTCTTCTTGTACTTAAGTCGGCATTGTGCCTTTTATATTCAATTCCGATGCGATTTCTGTGTTTCATCGTCAATGTGAAGGTCCAAGGGATAGAGTAAACCTACACTGGTGCATCGGAATCTAATACTGGTCTCCCAGGAGCCGCTCAAAGCACAAACTCTTAGAAGATTCACTCTTCTTGTACTTAAGTCGGCATTGTGCCTTTTATATTCAATTCCGATGCGATTTCTGTGTTTCATCGTAAATGTGAAGGTCCAAGGGATACAGTAAACCTGCACTGGTGCATCGGAATCTAATACTGGTCTCCCAGGAGCCGCTCAAAGCACAAACTCTTAGAAGATTCACTCTTCTTGTACTTAAGTCGGCATTGTGCCTTTTATATTCAATTCCGATGCGATTTCTGTGTTTCATCGTCAATGTGAAGGTCCAAGGGATACAGTAAACCTGCACTGGTGCATCGGAATCTAATACTGGTCTCCCAGGAGCCGCTCAAAGCAGAAACTCTTAGAAGATTCACTCTTCTTGTACTTAAGTCGGCATTGTGCATTTTATATTCAATTCCGATGCGATTTCTGTGTTTCATCGTAAATGTGAAGCTCCAAGGGATAGAGTAAACCTACACTGGTGCATCGGAATCTCATACTGGTCTCCCAGGAGCCGCTCAAAGCACAAACTCTTAGAAGATTCACTCTTCTTGTACTTAAGTCGGCATTGTGCCTTTTATATTCAATTCCGATGCGATTTCTGTGTTTCATCGTCAATGTGAAGGTCAAAGGGATACTGTAAACCTGCACTGGTGCATCGGAAACTAATACTTGTCTCCCAGGAGTCGCTCAAAGCACAAACTCTTAGAAGATTCACTCTTCTTGTACTTGGCATTGTGCCTTTTATATTCAATTCCGATGCGATTTCTGTGTTTCATCGTCAATGTGAAGGTCAAAGGGATACAGTAAACCTGCACTGGTGCATCGGAATCTAATACTGGTCTCCCAGGAGCCGCTCAAAGCACAAACTCTTAGAAGATTCACTCTTCTTGTACTTAAGTCGGCATTGTGCCTTTTATATTCAATTCCGATGCGATTTCTGTGTTTCATCGTCAATGTGAAGGTCAAACGGATACTGTAAACCTGCACTAGTGCATCGGAATCTAATACTTGTCTCCCAGGAGTCGCTCAAAGCACAAACTCTTAGAAGATTCACTCTTCTTGTACTTAAGTCGGCATTGTGCCTTTTATATTCAATTCCGATGCGATTTCTGTGTTTCATCGTCAATGTGAAGGTCCAAGGGATACAGTAAACCTGCACTGGTTCATCGGAATCTAATACTCGTCTCCCAGGAGCCGCTCAAAGCACAAACTCTTAGAAGATTCACTCTTCTTGTACTTAAGTCGGCTTTGTGCCTTTTATATTCAATTCCGATGCGATTTCTGTGTTTCATCGTAAATGTGAAGGTCCAAGGGATACAGTAAACCTGCACTGGTGCATCGGAATCTAATACTCGTCTCCCAGGAGCCGCTCAAAGCACAAACTCTTAGAAGATTCACTCTACTTGTACTTAAGTCGGTATTGTGCCTTTTATATTCAATTCCGATGCGATTTCTGTGTTTCATCGTCAATGTGAAGGTCAAAGGGATACTGTAAACCTGCACTGGTGCATCGGAATCTAATACTTGTCTCCCAGGAGTCGCTCAAAGCACAAACTCCTAGAAGATTCACTCTTCTTGTACTTAAGTCGCCATTGTGCCTTTTATATTCAATTCCGATGCGATTTCTGTGTTTCATCGTCAATGTGAAGGTCCAAGGGATACAGTAAACCTGCACTGGTGCATCGGAATCTAATACTCGTCTCCCAGGAGCCGCTCAAAGCACAAACTCTTAGAAGATTCACTCTTCTTGTACTTAATTCGGCATTGTTCCTTTTATATTCAATTCCGATGCGATTTCTGTGTTTCATCGTCAATGTGAAGGTCCAAGGGATACTGTAAACCTGCACTGGTGCATCGGAATCTAATACTGGTCTCCCAGGAGCCGCTCAAAGCACAAACTCTTAGAAGATTCACTCTTCTTGTACTTAAGTCGGCATTGTGCCTTTTATATTCAATTCCGAAGCGATTTCTGTGTTTCATCGTCAATGTGAAGGTCCAAGGGATAGAGTAAACCTACACTGGTGCATCGGAATCTCATACTGGTCTCCCAGGAGCCGCTCAAAGCACAAACTCTTAGAAGATTCACTCTTCTTGTACTTAAGTCGGCATTGTGCCTTTTATATTCAATTCCGATGCGATTTCTGTGTTTCATCGTAAATGTGAAGGTCCAAGGGATACAGTAAACCTGCACTGGTGCATCGGAATCTAATACTCGTCTCCCAGGAGCCGCTCAAAGCACAAACTCTTAGAAGATTCACTCTTCTTGTACTTAAGTCGGCATTGTGCCTTTTATATTCAATTCCGATGCGATTTCTGTGTTTCATCGTAAATGTGAAGGTCCAAGGGATACAGTAAACCTGCACTGGTGCATCGGAATCTAATACTGGTCTCCCAGGAGCCGCTCAAAGCACAAACTCTTAGAAGATTCACTCTTCTTGTACTTAAGTCGGCATTGTGCCTTTTATATTCAATTCCGATGCGATTTCTGTGTTTCATCGTCAATGTGAAGGTCCAAGGGATAGAGTAAACCTACACTGGTGCATCGGAATCTAATACTGGTCTCCCAGGAGCCGCTCAAAGCACAAACTCTTAGAAGATTCACTCTTCTTGTACTTAAGTCGGCATTGTGCCTTTTATATTCAATTCCGATGCGATTTCTGTGTTTCATCGTCAATGTGAAGGTCAAACGGATACTGTAAACCTGCACTAGTGCATCGGAATCTAATACTTGTCTCCCAGGAGTCGCTCAAAGCACAAACTCTTAGAAGATTCACTCTTCTTGTACTTAAGTCGGCATTGTGCCTTTTATATTCAATTCCGATGCGATTTCTGTGTTTCATCGTCAATGTGAAGGTCCAAGGGATACAGTAAACCTGCACTGGTTCATCGGAATCTAATACTCGTCTCCCAGGAGCCGCTCAAAGCACAAACTCTTAGAAGATTCACTCTTCTTGTACTTAAGTCGGCTTTGTGCCTTTTATATTCAATTCCGATGCGATTTCTGTGTTTCATCGTAAATGTGAAGGTCCAAGGGATACAGTAAACCTGCACTGGTGCATCGGAATCTAATACTCGTCTCCCAGGAGCCGCTCAAAGCACAAACTCTTAGAAGATTCACTCTACTTGTACTTAAGTCGGTATTGTGCCTTTTATATTCAATTCCGATGCGATTTCTGTGTTTCATCGTCAATGTGAAGGTCAAAGGGATACTGTAAACCTGCACTGGTGCATCGGAATCTAATACTTGTCTCCCAGGAGTCGCTCAAAGCACAAACTCCTAGAAGATTCACTCTTCTTGTACTTAAGTCGCCATTGTGCCTTTTATATTCAATTCCGATGCGATTTCTGTGTTTCATCGTCAATGTGAAGGTCCAAGGGATACAGTAAACCTGCACTGGTGCATCGGAATCTAATACTCGTCTCCCAGGAGCCGCTCAAAGCACAAACTCTTAGAAGATTCACTCTTCTTGTACTTAATTCGGCATTGTTCCTTTTATATTCAATTCCGATGCGATTTCTGTGTTTCATCGTCAATGTGAAGGTCCAAGGGATACTGTAAACCTGCACTGGTGCATCGGAATCTAATACTGGTCTCCCAGGAGCCGCTCAAAGCACAAACTCTTAGAAGATTCACTCTTCTTGTACTTAAGTCGGCATTGTGCCTTTTATATTCAATTCCGAAGCGATTTCTGTGTTTCATCGTCAATGTGAAGGTCCAAGGGATAGAGTAAACCTACACTGGTGCATCGGAATCTCATACTGGTCTCCCAGGAGCCGCTCAAAGCACAAACTCTTAGAAGATTCACTCTTCTTGTACTTAAGTCGGCATTGTGCCTTTTATATTCAATTCCGATGCGATTTCTGTGTTTCATCGTAAATGTGAAGGTCCAAGGGATACAGTAAACCTGCACTGGTGCATCGGAATCTAATACTCGTCTCCCAGGAGCCGCTCAAAGCACAAACTCTTAGAAGATTCACTCTTCTTGTACTTAAGTCGGCATTGTGCCTTTTATATTCAATTCCGATGCGATTTCTGTGTTTCATCGTAAATGTGAAGGTCCAAGGGATACAGTAAACCTGCACTGGTGCATCGGAATCTAATACTGGTCTCCCAGGAGCCGCTCAAAGCACAAACTCTTAGAAGATTCACTCTTCTTGTACTTAAGTCGGCATTGTGCCTTTTATATTCAATTCCGATGCGATTTCTGTGTTTCATCGTCAATGTGAAGGTCCAAGGGATAGAGTAAACCTACACTGGTGCATCGGAATCTAATACTGGTCTCCCAGGAGCCGCTCAAAGCACAAACTCTTAGAAGATTCACTCTTCTTGTACTTAAGTCGGCATTGTGCCTTTTATATTCAATTCCGATGCGATTTCTGTGTTTCATCGTCAATGTGAAGGTCAAAGGGATACTGTAAACCTGCACTGGTGCATCGGAATCTAATACTTGTCTCCCAGGAGTCGCTCAAAGCACAAACTCTTAGAAGATTCACTCTTCTTGTACTTAAGTCGGCATTGTGCCTTTTATATTCAATTCCGATGCGATTTCTGTGTTTCATCGTCAATGTGAAGGTCCAAGGGATACAGTAAACCTGCACTGGTGCATCGGAATCTAATACTCGTCTCCCAGGAGCCGCTCAAAGCACAAACTCTTAGAAGATTCACTCTTCTTGTACTTAAGTCGGCATTGTGCCTTTTATATTCAATTCTGATGCGATTTCTGTGTTTCATCGTCAATGTGAAGGTCAAAGGGATACAGTAAACCTGCACTGGTGCATCGGAATCTAATACTCGTCTCCCAGGAGCCGCTCAAAGCACAAACTCTTAGAAGATTCACTCTTCTTGTACTTAAGTCGGCATTGTGCCTTTTATATTCAATTCCGATGCGATTTCTGTGTTTCATCGTCAATGTGAAGGTCCAAGGGATAGAGTAAACCTACACTGGTGCATCGGAATCTCATACTGGTCTCCCAGGAGCCGCTCAAACCACAAACTCTTGGAAGATTCACTCTTCTGGTACATAAGTCGGCATTGTGCCTTTTATATTCAATTCCGATGCTATTTCTGTGTTTCATCGTCAATGTGAAGGTCCAAGGGATACAGTAAACCTGCACTGGTGCATCGGAATCTAATACTCGTCTCCCAGGAGCCGCTCAAAGCACAAACTCTTAGAAGATTCACTCTTCTTGTACTTAAGTCGGCATTGTGCCTTTTATATTCAATTCCGATGCGATTTCTGTGTTTCATCGTAAATGTGAAGGTCCAAGGGATACAGTAAACCTGCACTGGTGCATCGGAATCTAATGCTCGTCTCCCAGGAGCCGCCCAAAGCACAAACTCTTAGAAGATTCACTCTTCTTGTACTTAAGTCGGCATTGTGCCTTTTATATTCAATTCCGATGCGATTTCTGTGTTTCATCGTAAATGTGAAGGTCCAAGGGATACAGTAAACCTGCACTGGTGCATCGGAATCTAATACTCGTCTCCCAGGAGCCGCTCAAAGCACAAACTCTTAGAAGATTCACTCTTCTTGTACTTAAGTCGGCATTGTGCCTTTTATATTCAATTCCGATGCGATTTCTGTGTTTCATCGTAAATGTGAAGGTCCAAGGGATACAGTAAACCTGCACTGGTGCATCGGAATCTAATACTGGTCTCCCAGGAGCCGCTCAAAGCACAAACTCTTAGAAGATTCACTCTTCTTGTACTTAAGTCGGCATTGTGCCTTTTATATTCAATTCCGATGCGATTTCTGTGTTTCATCGTCAATGTGAAGGTCCAAGGGATAGAGTAAACCTACACTGGTGCATCGGAATCTAATACTGGTCTCCCAGGAGCCGCTCAAAGCACAAACTCTTAGAAGATTCACTCTTCTTGTACTTAAGTCGGCATTGTGCCTTTTATATTCAATTCCGATGCGATTTCTGTGTTTCATCGTCAATGTGAAGGTCAAAGGGATACTGTAAACCTGCACTGGTGCATCGGAATCTAATACTTGTCTCCCAGGAGTCGCTCAAAGCACAAACTCTTAGAAGATTCACTCTTCTTGTACTTAAGTCGGCATTGTGCCTTTTATATTCAATTCCGATGCGATTTCTGTGTTTCATCGTCAATGTGAAGGTTCAAGGGATACAGTAAACCTGCACTGGTGCATCGGAATCTAATACTCGTCTCCCAGGAGCCGCTCAAAGCACAAACTCTTAGAAGATTCACTCTTCTTGTACTTAAGTCGGCATTGTGCCTTTTATATTCAATTCAGATGCGATTTCTGTGTTTCATCGTCAATGTGAAGGTCAAAGGGATACAGTAAACCTGCACTGGTGCATCGGAATCTAATACTCGTCTCCCAGGAGCCGCTCAAAGCACAAACTCTTAGAAGATTCACTCTTCTTGTACTTAAGTCGGCATTGTGCCTTTTATATTCAATTCCGATGCGATTTCTGTGTTTCATCGTCAATGTGAAGGTCCAAGGGATAGAGTAAACCTACACTGGTGCATCGGAATCTCATACTGGTCTCCCAGGAGCCGCTCAAACCACAAACTCTTGGAAGATTCACTCTTCTGGTACATAAGTCGGCATTGTGCCTTTTATATTCAATTCCGATGCGATTTCTGTGTTTCATCGTCAATGTGAAGGTCCAAGGGATACAGTAAACCTGCACTGGTGCATCGGAATCTAATACTCGTCTCCCAGGAGCCGCTCAAAGCACAAACTCTTAGAAGATTCACTCTTCTTGTACTTAAGTCGGCATTGTGCCTTTTATATTCAATTCCGATGCGATTTCTGTGTTTCATCGTAAATGTGAAGGTCCAAGGGATACAGTAAACCTGCACTGGTGCATCGGAATCTAATGCTCGTCTCCCAGGAGCCGCCCAAAGCACAAACTCTTAGAAGATTCACTCTTCTTGTACTTAAGTCGGCATTGTGCCTTTTATATTCAATTCCGATGCGATTTCTGTGTTTCATCGTAAATGTGAAGGTCCAAGGGATACAGTAAACCTGCACTGGTGCATCGGAATCTAATACTCGTCTCCCAGGAGCCGCTCAAAGCACAAACTCTTAGAACATTCACTCTTCTTGTACTTAAGTCGGCATTGTGCCTTTTATATTCAATTCCGATGCGATTTCTGTGTTTCATCGTAAATGTGAAGGTCCAAGGGATACAGTAAACCTGCACTGGTGCATCGGAATCTAATACTGGTCTCCCAGGAGCCGCTCAAAGCACAAACTCTTAGAAGATTCACTCTTCTTGTACTTAAGTCGGCATTGTGCCTTTTATATTCAATTCCGATGCGATTTCTGTGTTTCATCGTAAATGTGAAGGTCCAAGGGATACAGTAAACCTGCACTGGTGCATCGGAATCTAATACTGGTCTTCCAGGAGCCGCTCAAAGCACAAACTCTTAGAAGATTCACTCTTCTTGTACTTAAGTCGGCATTGTGCCTTTTATATTCAATTCCGATGCGATTCCTGTGTTTCATCGTCAATGTGAAGGTCCAAGGGATAGAGTAAACCTACACTGGTGCATCGGAATCTAATACTGGTCTCCCAGGAGCCGCTCAAAGCACAAACTCTTATAAGATTCACTCTTCTTGTACTTAAGTCGGCATTGTGCCTTTTATATTCAATTCCGATGCGATTTCTGTGTTTCATCGTCAATGTGAAGGTCAAAGGGATACTGTAAACCTGCACTGGTGCATCGGAATCTAATACTTGTCTCCCAGGAGTCGCTCAAAGCACAAACTCTTAGAAGATTCACTCTTCTTGTACTTAAGTCGGCATTGTGCCTTTTATATTCAATTCCGATGCGATTTCTGTGTTTCATCGTCAATGTGAAGGTCCAAGGGATACAGTAAACCTGCACTGGTGCATCGGAATCTAATACTCGTCTCCCAGGAGCCGCTCAAAGCACAAACTCTTAGAAGATTCACTCTTCTTGTACTTAAGTCGGCATTGTGCCATTTATATTCAATTCTGATGCCATTTCTGTGTTTCATCGTAAATGTGAAGGTCCAAGGGATACAGTAAACCTGCACTGGTGCATCGGAATCTAATACTCGTCTCCCAGGAGCCGCTCAAAGCGCAAACTCTTAGAAGATTCACTCTTCTTGTACTTAAGTCGGCATTGTGCCTTTTATATTCAATTCTGATGCGATTTCTGTGTTTCATCGTCAATGTGAAGGTCAAAGGGATACAGTAAACCTGCACTGGTGCAGCGGAATCTAATACTCGTCTCCCAGGAGCCGCTCAAACCACAAACTCTTAGAAGATTCACTCTTCTTGTACTTAAGTCGGCATTGTGCCTTTTATATTCAATTCTGATGCGATTTCTGTGTTTCATCGTCAATGTGAAGGTCCAAGGGATACAGTAAACCTGCACTGGTGCATCGGAATCTAATACTCGTCTCCCAGGAGCCGCTCAAAGAACAAACTCTTAGAAGATTCACTCTTCTTGTACTTAAGTCGGCATTGTGCCTTTTATATTCAATTCTGATGCGATTTCTGTGTTTCATCGTCAATGTGAAGGTCAAAGGGATACAGTAAACCTGCACTGGTGCATCGGAATCTAATACTCGTCTCCCAGGAGCCGCTCAAAGCACAAACTCTTAGAAGATTCACTCTTCTTGTACTTAAGTCGGCATATTGCCTTTTATATTCAATTCTGATGCGATTTCTGTGTTTCATCGTCAATGTGAAGGTCCAAGGGATACAGTAAACCTGCACTGGTGCATCGGAATCTAATACTCGTCTCCCAGGAGCCGCTCAAAGCACAAACTCTTAGAAGATTCACTCTTCTTGTACTTAAGTCGGCATTGTGCCTTTTATATTCAATTCTGATGCGATTTCTGTGTTTCATCGTCAATGTGAAGGTCAAAGGGATACAGTAAACCTGCACTGGTGCATCGGAATCTAATACTCGTCTCCCAGGAGCCGCTCAAAGCACAAACTCTTAGAAGATTCACTCTTCTTGTACTTAAGTCGGCATTGTGCCTTTTATATTCAATTCCGATGAGATTTCTGTGTTTCATCGTCAATGTGAAGGTCCAAGGGATAGAGTAAACCTACACTGGTGCATCGGAATCTCATACTGGTCTCCCAGGAGCCGCTCAAACCACAAACTCTTGGAAGATTCACTCTTCTGGTACATAAGTCGGCATTGTGCCTTTTATATTCAATTCCGATGCGATTTCTGTGTTTCATCGTAAATGTGAAGGTCCAAGGGATACAGTAAACCTGCACTGGTGCATCGGAATCTAATACTCGTCTCCCAGGAGCCGCTCAAAGCACAAACTCTTAGAAGATTCACTCTTCTTGTACTTAAGTCGGCATTGTGCCTTTTATATTCAATTCCGATGCGATTTCTGTGTTTCATCGTAAATGTGAAGGTCCAAGGGATACAGTAAACCTGCACTGGTGCATCGGAATCTAATGCTCATCTCCCAGGAGCCGCTCAAAGCACAAACTCTTAGAAGATTCACTCTTCTTGTACTTAAGTCGGCATTGTGCCTTTTATATTCAATTCTGATGCGATTTCTGTGTTTCATCGTCAATGTGAAGGTCCAAGGGATAGAGTAAACCTACACTGGTGCATCGGAATCTCATACTGGTCTCCCAGGAGCCGCTCAAAGCACAAACTCTTAGAAGATTCACTCTTCTTGTACTTAAGTCGGCATTGTGCCTTTTATATTCAATTCCGATGCGATTTCTGTGTTTCATCGTCAATGTGAAGGTCCAAGGGATAGAGTAAACCTACACTGTTGCATCGGAATCTAATACTGGTCTCCCAGGAGCCGCTCAAAGCACAAACTCTTAGAAGATTCACTCTTCTTGTACTTAAGTCGGCATTGTGCCTTTTATATTCAATTCCGATGCGATTTCTGTGTTTCATCGTCAATGTGAAGGTCAAAGGGATACTGTAAACCTGCACTGGTGCATCGGAATCTAATACTTGTCTCCCAGGAGTCGCTCAAAGCACAAACTCTTAGAAGATTCACTGTTCTTGTACTTAAGTCGGCATTGTGCCTTTTATATTCAATTCCGATGCGATATCTGTGTTTCATCGTGAATGTGAAGGTCAAAGGGATACTGTAAACCTGCACTGGTGCATCGGAATCTAATACTGGTCTCCCAGGAGTCGCTCAAAGCACAAACTCTTAGAAGATTCACTCTTCTTGTACTTAAGTCGGCATTGTGCCTTTTATATTCAATTCCGATGCGATTTCTGTGTGTCATCGTCAATGTGAAGGTCCAAGGGATACAGTAAACCTGCACTGGTGCATCGGAATCTAATACTGGTCTCCCAGGTGCCGCTCAAAGCACAAACTCTTAGAAGATTCACTCTTCTTATACTTAAGTCGGCACTGGGCCTTTTATATTCAATTGTGATGCGCTTTCTGTGTGTCATCGTCAATGTGAAGGTCCAAGGGATACAGTAAACCTGCACTGGTGCATCGGAATCTAATACTGGTCTCCCAGGAGCCGCTCAAAGCACAAACTCTTAGAAGATTCACTCTTCTTGTACTTAAGTCGGCACTGGGCCTTTTATATTCAATTCTGGTGCGCTTTCTGTGTTTCATCGTCAATGTGAACGTCCAAGGGATACAGTAAAACTGCACTGGTGCATCGGAATCTAATACTGGTCTCCCAGGAGCCGCTCAAAGCACAAACTCTTAGAAGATTCACTCTTCTTGTACTTACGTAGGCATTGTGCCCTTTATATTCAATTCTGATGCGATTTCTGTGTTTCATCGTCAATGTGAAGGTCCAAGGGATACAGTAAACCTGCACTGGTGCATCGGAATCTAATACTGGTCTCCCAGGATCCGCTCAAAGCACAAACTCTTAGAAGATTCACTCCTCTTGTACTTAAGTCGGCACTGGGCCTTTTATATTCAATTCTGATGCGCTTTCTGTGTGTCATCGTCAATGTGAAGGTCCAAGGGATACAGTAAACCTGCACTGGTGCATCGGAATCTAATACTGGTCTCCCAGGAGCCGCTCAAAGCACAAACTCTTAGAAGATTCACTCTTCTTGTACTTAAGTCAGCACTGGGACTTTTATATTCAATTCTGATGCGCTTTCTGTGTGTCATCGTCAATGTGAAGGTCCAAGGGATACAGTAAACCTACACTGGTGCATCGGAATCTAATACTGGTCTCCCAGGAGCCGCTCAAAGCACAAACTCTTAGAAGATTCACTCTTCTTGTACTTAAGTCGGCATTATGCCTTTTATATTCAATTCTGATGCGATTTCTGTGTTTCATCGTCAATGTGAAGGTCCAAGGGATACAGTAAACCTGCACTGGTGCATCGGAATCCAATACTGGTCTCCCAGGAGCCGCTCAAAGCACAAACTCTTAGAAGATTCACTCTTCTTGTACTTAAGTCGGCACTGGGCCTTTTATATTTAATTCTGATGCGCTATCTGTGTTTCATCGTCAATGTGAAGGTCCAAGGGATACAGTAAACCTGCACTGGTGCATCGGAATCTAATACTGGTCTCCCAGGAGCCGCTCAAAGCACAACTCTTAGAAAATTCACTCTTCTTATACTTAAGTCGGCATTGTGCCTTTTATATTCAATTCTGATGCGCTTTCTGTGTGTCATCGTCAATGTGAAGGTCCAAGGGATACAGTAAACCTGCACTGGTGCATCGGAATCTAATACTGGTCTCCCAGGAGCCGCTCAAAGCACAAACTCTTAGGAGATTCACTCTTCTTGTACTTAAGTCGGCACTGGGCCTTTTATATTCAATTCTGATGCGCTTTCTGTGTGTCATCGTCAATGTGAAGGTCCAAGGGATACAGTAAACATGCACTGGTGCATCGGAATCTAATACTGGTCTCCCAGGAGCCGCTCAAAACACAAACTCTTAGAAGATTCACTCTTCTTGTACTTAAGTCGGTACTGGGCCTTTTATATTCAATTCTGGTGCGATTTCTGTGTTTCATCGTCAATGTGAAGGTCCAAGGGATACAGTAAACCTGCACTGGCGCATCGGAATCTAATACTGGTCTCCCAGGAGCCGCTCAAAGCACAAACTCTTAGAAGATTCACTCTTCTTGTACTTAAGTCGGCACTGGGCCTTTTATATTCAATTCCGAAGCGATTTCTGTGTTTCATCGTCAATGTGAAGGTCAAAGGGATACTGTAAACCTGCACTGGTGCATCGGAATCTAATACTGGTCTCCCAGGAGCCGCTCAAAGCACAAACTCTTAGAAGATTCACTCTTCTTGTACTTAAGTCGGCACTGGGCCTTTTATATTCAATTCTGATGCGATTTCTGTGTTTCATCGTCAATGTGAAGGTCCAAGGGATACAGTAAACCTGCACTGGTGCATCGGAATCTAATACTGGTCTCCCAGGAGCCGCTCAAAGCACAAACTCTTAGAAGATTCACTCTTCTTGTACTTAAGTCGGCATTGTGCCTTTTATATTCAATTCCGATGCGATTTCTGTGTTTCATCGTCAATGTGAAGGTCAAAGGGATACTGTAAACCTGCACTGGTGTATCGGAATCTAATACTGGTCTCCCAGGAGTCGCTCAAAGCACAAACTCTTAGAAGATTCACTCATCTTGTACTTAAGTCGTCACTGTGCCTTTTATATTCAATTCCGATGCGATTTCTGTGTTTCATCGTCAATGTGAAGGTCCAAGGGATAGAGTAAACCTACACTGGAGCATCGGAATCTAATACTGGTCTCCCAGGAGCCGCTCAAAGCACAAACTCTTAGAAGATTCACTCTTCTTGTACTTAAGTCGGCATTGTGCCTTTTATATTCAATTCCGATGCGATTTCTGTGTTTCATCGTCAATGTGAAGGTCCAAGGGATACAGTAAACCTGCACTGGTGCATCGGAATCTAATACTGGTCTCCCAGGAGCCGCTCAAAACACAAACTCTTAGAAGATTCACTCTTCTTGTACTTAAGTCGGCACTGGGCCTTTTATATTCAATTCTGATGCGATTTCTGTGTTTCATCCTCAATGTGAAGGTCCAAGGGATACAGTAAACCTGCACTGGTGCATCGGAATCTAATACTGGTCTCCCAGGAGCCGCTCAAAGCACAAACTCTTAGAAGAATCACTCTTCTTGTACTTAAGTCGGCACTGGGCCTTTTATATTCAATTCCGATGCGATTTCTGTGTTTCATCGTCAATGTGAAGGTCAAAGGGATACTGTAAACCTGCACTGGTGCATCGGAATCTAATACTGGTCTCCCAGGAGCCGCTCAAAGCAAAAACTCTTAGAAGATTCACTCTTCTAGTACTTAAGTCGGCACTGGGCCTTTTATATTCAATTCTGATGCGATTTCTGTGTTTCATCGTCAATGTGAAGGTCCAAGGGATACAGTAAACCTGCACTGGTGCATCGGAATCTAATACTGGTCTCCCAGGAGCCGCTCAAAGCACAAACTCTTAGAAGATTCACTCTTCTTGTACTTAAGTCGGCATTGTGCCTTTTATATTCAATTCCGATGCGATTTCTGTGTTTCATCGTCAATGTGAAGGTCAAAGGGATACTGTAAACCTGCACTGGTGCATCGGAATCTAATACTGGTCTCCCAGGAGTCGCTCAAAGCACAAACTCTTAGAAGATTCACTCATCTTGTACTTAAGTCGTCACTGTGCCTTTTATATTCAATTCCGATGCGATTTCTGTGTTTCATCGTCAATGTGAAGGTCCAAGGGATAGAGTAAACCTACACTGGAGCATCGGAATCTAATACTGGTCTCCCAGGAGCCGCTCAAAGCACAAACTCTTAGAAGATTCACTCTTCTTGTACTTAAGTCGGCATTGTGCCTTTTATATTCAATTCCGATGCGATTTCTGTGTTTCATCGTCAATGTGAAGGTCCAAGGGATACAGTAAACCTGCACTGGTGCATCGGAATCTAATACTGGTCTCCCAGGAGCCGCTCAAAACACAAACTCTTAGAAGATTCACTCTTCTTGTACTTAAGTCGGCACTGGGCCTTTTATATTCAATTCTGATGCGATTTCTGTGTTTCATCCTCAATGTGAAGGTCCAAGGGATACAGTAAACCTGCACTGGTGCATCGGAATCTAATACTGGTCTCCCAGGAGCCGCTCAAAGCACAAACTCTTAGAAGAATCACTCTTCTTGTACTTAAGTCGGCACTGGGCCTTTTATATTCAATTCCGATGCGATTTCTGTGTTTCATCGTCAATGTGAAGGTCAAAGGGATACTGTAAACCTGCACTGGTGCATCGGAATCTAATACTGGTCTCCCAGGAGCCGCTCAAAGCAAAAACTCTTAGAAGATTCACTCTTCTAGTACTTAAGTCGGCACTGGGCCTTTTATATTCAATTCTGATGCGATTTCTGTGTTTCATCGTCAATGTGAAGGTCCAAGGGATACAGTAAACCTGCACTGGTGCATCGGAATCTAATACTGGTCTCCCAGGAGCCGCTCAAAGCACAAACTCTTAGAAGATTCACTCTTCTTGTACTTAAGTCGGCATTGTGCCTTTTATATTCAATTCCGATGCGATTTCTGTGTTTCATCGTCAATGTGAAGGTCAAAGGGATACTGTAAACCTGCACTGGTGCATCGGAATCTAATACTGGTCTCCCAGGAGTCGCTCAAAGCACAAACTCTTAGAAGATTCACTCATCTTGTACTTAAGTCGTCACTGTGCCTTTTATATTCAATTCCGATGCGATTTCTGTGCTTCATCGTCAATGTGAAGGTCCAAGGGATAGAGTAAACCTACACTGGTGCATCGGAATCTAATACTGGTCTCCCAGGAGCCGCTCAAAGCACAAACTCTTAGAAGATTCACTCTTCTTGTACTTAAGTCGGCATTGTGCCTTTTATATTCAATTCCGATGCGATTTCTGTGTTTCATCGTCAATGTGAAGGTCAAAGGGATACTGTAAACCTGCACTGGTGCATCGGAATCTAATACTGGTCTCCCAGGAGTCGCTCAAAGCACAAACTCTTAGAAGATTCACTCATCTTGAACTTAAGTCGTCACTGTGCCTTTTATATTCAATTCCGATGCGATTTCTGTGTTTCATCGTCAATGTGAAGGTCCAAGGGATAGAGTAAACCTACACTGGTGCATCGGAATCTAATACTGGTCTCCCAGGAGCCGCTCAAAGCACAAACTCTTAGAAGATTCACTCTTCTTGTACTTAAGTCGGCATTGTGCCTTTTATATTCAATTCTGATGCGCTTTCTGTGTGTCATCGTCAATGTGAAGGTCCAAGGGATACAGTAAACCTGCACTGGTGCATCGGAATCTAATACTGGTCTCCCAGGAGTCGCTCAAAGCACAAACTCTTAGAAGATTCACTCATCTTGTACTTAAGTCGTCACTGTGCCTTTTATATTCAATTCCGATGCGATTTCTGTGTTTCATCGTCAATGTGAAGGTCCAAGGGATAGAGTAAACCTACACTGGTGCATCGGAATCTAATACTGGTCTCCCAGGAGCCGCTCAAAGCACAAACTCTTAGAAGATTCACTCTTCTTGTACTTAAGTCGGCAGTGGGCCTTTTATATTCAATTCTGATGCGATTTCTGTGTTTCATCGTCTATGTGAAGGTCCAAGGGATACAGTAAACCTGCACTGGTGCATCGGAATCTAATACTGGTCTCCCAGGAGCCGCTCAAAGCACAAACTCTTAGAAGATTCACTCTTCTTGTACTTAAGTCGGCACTGGGCCTTTTATATTCAATTCTGATGCGCTTTCTGTGTGTCATCGTCAATGTGAAGGTCCAAGGGATACAGTAAACCTGCACTTTTGCATCGGAATCTAATACTGGTCTCCCAGGAGTCGCTCAAAGCACAAACTCTTAGAAGATTCACTCTTCTTGTACTTAAGTCGGCAGTAGGCCTTTTATATTCAATTCTGATGCGATTTCTGTGTTTCATCGTCAATGTGAAGGTCCAAGGGATAGAGTAAATCTGCACTGTTGCATCGGAATCCAATACTGGTCTCCCAGGAGCCACTCAAAGCAGAACTCTTAGAAGATTCACTCCTCTTGTACTTAAGTCGGCATTGAGCCTTTGATATTCAATTCCGATGCGATTTCTGTGTTTCATCGTCAATGTGAAGGTCCAAGGGATACAGTAAACCTGCACTGGTGCATCGGAATCCAATACTGGTCCCCCAGGTGCCGCTCAAAGCACAAACCCTCAGAAGATTTACTCTTCTTGTACATAAGTCAGCATTGTGCCTTTCATATTCAATTCCGATGCGATTTCTGTGTTTCTTTGTCAATGTGACGGTCCAAGGAATGCAGTAAACCTGCACTGGTGCATCGGAATCTAATACTGGTCTCGCAGGAGCCGCTCAAACACAAACTCTTAGGAGACTCACTCTTCTTGTACTTAAGTCGGCATTGTGCCTTTGATATTCAATTCCGATGCGATTTCTGTGTTTCATCGTCAATGTGAAGGTCCAAGGGATACAGTAAACCTGCACTGGTGCATCGGAATCTACTACTGGTCTCCCAGGAGCCACTCAAAGCAGAACACTTAGAAGATTCACTCTTCTTGTACTTAAGTCGGAATTGTGCCTTTTATATTCAATTCCGATGCGATTTCTGTGTTTCATCGACAATGTGAAGGTCCAAGGGATACAGTAAACCTGCACTGGTGCATCGGAATCCAATACTGGTCTCCCAGGAGCCGCTCAAAGCACAAACTCTTAGAAGATTCACTCTTCTTGTACTTAAGTCGGCACTGTGCCTTTTATATTCAATTCTGATGCGATTTCTGTGTTTCATCGTCTATGTGAAGGTCCAAGGGATACAGTAAACCTGCACTGGTGCATCGGAATCTAATACTGGTCTCCCAGGAGCCGCTCAAAGCACAAACTCTTAGAAGATTCACTCTTCTTGTACTTAAGTCGGCACTGGGCCTTTTATATTCAATTCTGATGCGCTTTCTGTGTGTCATCGTCAATGTGAAGGTCCAAGGGATACAGTAAACCTGCACTGGTGCATCGGAATCTAATAGTGGTCTCCCAGGAGCCGCTAAAAAGCACAAACTCTTAGAAGATTCACTCTTCTTGTACTTAAGTCGGCACTGGGCCTTTTATATTCAATTCTGATGCGATTTCTGTGTTTCATCGTCAATGTGAAGGTCCAAGGGATACAGTAAACCTGCACTGGTGCATCGGAATATCTAATACTGGTCTCCCAGGAGTCGCTCAAAGCACAAACTCTTAGAAGATTCACTCATCTTGTACTTAAGTCGTCACTGTGCCTTTTATATTCAATTCCGATGCGATTTCTGTGTTTCATCGTCAATGTGAAGGTCCAAGGGATAGAGTAAACCTACACTTTTTATCGGAATCTAATACTGGTCTCCCAGGAGCCGCTCAAAGCACAAACTCTTAGAAGATTCACTCTTCTTGTACTTAAGTCGGCACTGGGCCTTTTATATTCAATTCCGATGCGATTTCTGTGTTTCATCGTCAATGTGTAGGTCCAAGGGATAGAGTAAACCTGCACTGGTGCATCGGAATCTAATACTGGTCTCCCAGGAGCCGCTCAAAGCACAAACTCTTAGAAGATTCACTCTTCTTGTACTTAAGTCGTCACTGTGCCTTTTATATTCAATTCCGATGCGATTTCTGTGTTTCATCGTCAATGTGAAGGTCCAATGGATAGAGTAAACCTACACTTTTGCATCGGAATCTAATACTGGTCTCCCAGGAGCCGCTCAAAGCACAAACTCTTAGAAGATTCACTCTTCTTGTACTTAAGTCGGCAGTGGGCCTTTTATATTCAATTCTGATGCGATTTCTGTGTTTCATCGTCAATGTGAAGGTCCAAGGGATAGAGTAAATCTGCACTGTTGCATCGGAATCCAATACTGGTCTCCCAGGAGCCACTCAAAGCAGAACTCTTAGAAGATTCACTCCTCTTGTACTTAAGTCGGCATTGTGCCTTTGATATTCAATTCCGATGCGATTTCTGTGTTTCATCGTCAATGTGAAGGTCCAAGGGATACAGTAAACCTGCACTGGTGCATCGGAATCCAATACTGGTCCCCCAGGTGCCGCTCAAAGAACAAACCCTCAGAAGATTTACTCTTCTTGTACATAAGTCAGCATTGTGCCTTTCATATTCAATTCCGATGCGATTTCTGTGTTTCTTTGTCAATGTGACGGTCCAAGGAATGCAGTAAACCTGCACTGGTGCATCGGAATCTAATACTGGTCTCGCAGGAGCCGCTCAAAGCACAAACTCTTAGGAGACTCACTCTTCTTGTACTTAAGTCGGCACTGTGCCTTTTATATTCAATTCCGATGCGATTTCTGTGTTTCATCGTCAATGTGAAGGTCCAAGGGATACAGTAAACCTGCACTGGTGCATCGGAATCCAATACTGGTCCCCCAGATGCCGCTCAAAGCACAAACCCTCAGAAGATTCACTCTTCTTGTACATAAGTCGGCATTGTGCCTTTCATATTCAATTCCGATCTGATTTCTGTGTTTCATTGTCAATGTGACGGTCCAAGGGATGCAGTAAACCTGCACTGGTGCATCGGAATCTAATACTGGTCTCGCAGGAGCCGCTCAAAGCACAAACTCTTAGGAGACTCACTCTTCTTGTACTTAAGTCGGCATTGTGCCTTTGATATTCAATTCCGATGCGATTTCTGTGTTTCATCGTCAATGTGAAGGTCCAAGGGATACAGTAAACCTGCACTGGTGCATCGGAATCCAATACTGGTCTCCCAGGTGCCGCTCAAAGCACAAACCCTTAGAAGAGTCACTCTTCTTGTATTTAAGTCGGCATTGTGCCTTTTATATTCAATTCCGATGCGATTTCTGTGTTTCATCGTCAATGTGAAGGTCAAAGGGATACAGTAAACCTGCACTGGTGCATCGGAAACTACTACTGGTCTCCCTAGAGCCACTCAAAGCAGAACACTTAGAAGATTCACTCTTCTTGTACTTAAGTCGGAATTGTGCCTTTTATATTCAATTCCGATGCGATTTCTGTGTTTCATCGACAATGCGAAGGTCCAAGGGATACAGTAAACCTGCACTGGTGCATCGGAATCCAATACTGGCCTCCCAAGGTGCCGCTCAAAGCACAAACCCTTAGAAGATTCACTCTTCTTGTACATAAGTCGGCATTGTGCCTTTTATATTCAATTCCGATGCGATTTCTGTGTTTCATTGTCAATGTGACGGTCCAAGGGATACAGTAAATCTGCACTGGTGCATCGGAACCTAATTCTGGTCTCCCAGGAGCCGCTCAAAGCAAAACTCTTAGAAAATTCACTCTTCTTGTACTTAAGTCGGCATTGTGCCTTTGATATTCAATTCCGATGCGATTTCTGTGTTTCATCGTCAATGTGAAGGTCCAAGGGATACAGTAAACCTGCACTGGTGCATCGGAATCTAATACTGGTCTCCCAGGAGTCGCTCAAAGCACAAACTCTTAGAAGATTCACTCTTCTTGTACTTAAGTCGGCACTGTGCCTTTTATATTCAATTCCGATGCGATTTCTGTGTTTCATCGTCAATGTGAAGGTCCAAGGGATACAGTAAACCTGCACTGGTGCATCGGAATCTAATACTGGTCTCCCAGGAGTCGCTCAAAGCACAAACTCTTAGAAGATTAACTCTTCTTGTACATAAGTCGGCATTGGGCCTTTTATATTCAATTCCGATGCGATTTCTGTGTTTCATCGTCAATGTGAAGGTCCAAGGGATACAGTAAACCGGCACTGGTGCATCGGAATCTAATACTGGTCTCCCAGGAGTCGCTCAAAGCACAAACGCTTAGAAGATTCACTCTTCTTGTACTTAAGTCGGCACTGTGCCTTTGATATTCAATTCCGATGCGATTTCTGTGTTTCATCGTCAATGTGAAGGTCCAAGGGATACAGTAAACCTGCACTGGTGCATCGGAATCTAATACTGGTCTCCCAGGAGGCGCTCAAAGCACAAACTCTTAGAAGATTCACTCTTCTTGTACTTAAGTCGGCACTGTGCCTTTTACATTCAATTCCGATGCGATTTCTGTGTTTCATCGTCAATGTGAAGGTCCAAGGGATACAGTAAACCTGCACTGGTGCATCGGAATCTAATACTGGTCTCCCAGGAGTCGCTCAAAGCACAAACTCTTAGAAGATTCACTCTTCTTGTACTTAAGTCGGCACTGTGCCTTTTACATTCAATTCCGATGCGATTTCTGTGTTTCATCGTCAATGTGAAGGTACAAGGGATACAGTAAACCTGCACTGGTGCATCGGAATCTAATACTGGTCTCCCAGGAGCCGCTCAAAGCACAAACTCTTAGGAGACTCACTCTTCTAGTACTTAAGTCGGCATTGTGCCTTTGATATTCAATTCCGATGCGATTTCTGTGTTTCATCGTCAATGTGAAGGTCCAAGGGATACAGTAAACCTGCACTGGTGCATCGGAATCTAATACTGGTCTCCCAGGAGTCGCTCAAAGCACAAACTCTTAGAAGATTCACTCTTCTTGTACATAAGTCGGCATTGTGCCTTTTATATTCAATTCCGATGCGATTTCTGTGTTTCATCGTCAATGTGAAGGTCCAAGGGATACATTAAACCTGCACTGGTGCATCGGAATCTAATACTGGTCTCCCAGGAGTCGCTCAAAGCACAAACTCTTAGAAGATCCACTCTTCTTGTACTTAAGTCGGCACTGTGCCTTTTATATTCAATTCCGATGCGATTTCTGTGTTTCATCGTCAATGTGAGGGTCCAAGGGATACAGTAAACCTGCACTGGTGCATCGGAATCTAATACTGGTCTCCCAGGAGCCGCTCAAAGCACAAACTCTTAGGAGATTCACTCTTCTTGTACTTAAGTCGGCATTGTGCCTTTTATATTCAATTCCGATGCGATTTCTGTGTTTCATCGTCAATGTGAAGGTCCAAGGGATACAGTAAACCTGCACTGGTGCATCGGAATCCAATACTGGTCTCCCAGGAGCTGCTCAAAGCACAAACTCTTAGAAGATTCACTCTTCTTGTACTTAAGTCGGCATTGTGCCTTTTACATTCAATTCCGATGCGATTTCTGTGTTTCATCGTCAATGTGAAAGTCCAAGGGATACAGTAAACCTTCACTGGTGCATCGGGATCTCATACTGGTCTCCCAGGAGCCGCTCAAAGCACAAACTCTTAGAAGATTCACTCTTCTTGTACTTAAGTCGGCATTGTTCCTTTTATATTCAATTCCGATGCGATTTCTGTGTTTCATCGTCAATGTGAAGGTACAAGGGATACAGTAAACCTGCACTGGTGCATCGGAATCCAATACTGGCCTCCCAAGGTGCCGCTCAAAGCACAAACCCTTAGAAGATTCACTCTTCTTGTACTTAAGTCGGCACTGTGCCTTTGATATTCAATTCCGATGCGATTTCTGTGTTTCATCGTCAATGTGTAGGTCCAAGGTATACAGTAAACCTGCACTGGTGCATCGGAATCTAATACTGGTCTCCCAGGAGTCGCTCAAAACACAAACTCTTATAAGATTCACTCTTCTTGTACTTAAGTCGGCACTGTGCCTTTTACATTCAATTCCGATGCGATTTCTGTGTTTCATTGTCAATGTGACGGTCCAAGGGATGCAGTAAACCTGCACTGGTGCATCGGAATCTAATACTGGTCTCGCAGGAGCCGCTCAAAGCACAAACTCTTAGGAGACTGACTCTTCTTGTACTTAAGTCGGCATTGTGCCTTTGATATTCAATTCCGATGCGATTTCTGTGTTTCATCGTCAATGTGAAGGTCCAAGGGATACAGTACACCTGCACTGGTGCATCGGAATCCTATACTGGTCTCCCAGGTGCCGCTCAAAGCACAAACCCTTAGAAGAGTCACTCTTCTTGTATTTAAGTTGGCATTGTGCCTTTTATATTCAATTCCGATGCGATTTCTCTGTTTCATCGTCAATGTGAAGGTCAAAGGGATACAGTAAACCTGCACTGGTGCATCGGAATCTACTACTGGTCTCCCAGGAGCCACTCAAAGCAGAACACTTAGATGATTCACTCTTCATGTACTTAAGTCGGAATTGTGCCTTTTATATTCAATTCCGATGCAATTTCTGTGTTTCATCGACAATGTGAAGGTCCAAGGGATACAGTAAACCTGCACTGGTGCATCGGAATCCAATACTGGTCTCCCAGGAGCCGCTCAAAGCACAAACTCTTAGAAGATTCACTCTTCTTGTACTTAAGTCGGCACTGGGCCTTTTATATTCAATTCTGATGCGATTTCTGTGTTTCATCGTCTATGTGAAGGTCCAAGGGATACAGTAAACCTGCACTGGTGCATCGGAATCTAATACTGGTCTCCCAGGAGCCGCTCAAAGCACAAACTCTTAGAAGATTCACTCTTCTTGTACTTAAGTCGGCACTGGGCCTTTTATATTCAATTCTGATGCGCTTTCTGTGTGTCATCGTCAATGTGAAGGTCCAAGGGATACAGTAAACCTGCACTGGTGCATCGGAATCTAATAGTGGTCTCCCAGGAACCGCTCAAAGCACAAACTCTTAGAAGATTCACTCTTCTTGTACTTAAGTCGGCACTGGGCCTTTTATATTCAATTCTGATGCGATTTCTGTGTTTCATCGTCAATGTGAAGGTCCAAGGGATACAGTAAACCTGCACTGGTGCATCGGAATATCTAATACTGGTCTCCCAGGAGTCGCTCAAAGCACAAACTCTTAGAAGATTCACTCATCTTGTACTTAAGTCGTCACTGTGCCTTTTATATTCAATTCCGATGCGATTTCTGTGTTTCATCGTCAATGTGAAGGTCCAAGGGATAGAGTAAACCTACACTTTTTATCGGAATCTAATACTGGTCTCCCAGGAGCCGCTCAAAGCACAAACTCTTAGAAGATTCACTCTTCTTGTACTTAAGTCGGCACTGGGCCTTTTATATTCAATTCCGATGCGATTTCTGTGTTTCATCGTCAATGTGTAGGTCCAAGGGATAGAGTAAACCTGCACTGGTGCATCGGAATCTAATACTGGTCTCCCAGGAGCCGCTCAAAGCACAAACTCTTAGAAGATTCACTCTTCTTGTACTTAAGTCGTCACTGTGCCTTTTATATTCAATTCCGATGCGATTTCTGTGTTTCATCGTCAATGTGAAGGTCCAAGGGATAGAGTAAACCTACACTTTTGCATCGGAATCTAATACTGGTCTCCCAGGAGCCGCTCAAAGCACAAACTCTTAGAAGATTCACTCTTCTTGTACTTAAGTCGGCAGTGGGCCTTTTATATTCAATTCTGATGCGATTTCTGTGTTTCATCGTCAATGTGAAGGTCCAAGGGATAGAGTAAATCTGCACTGTTGCATCGGAATCCAATACTGGTCTCCCAGGAGCCACTCAAAGCAGAACTCTTAGAAGATTCACTCCTCTTGTACTTAAGTCGGCATTGTGCCTTTGATATTCAATTCCGATGCGATTTCTGTGTTTCATCGTCAATGTGAAGGTCCAAGGGATACAGTAAACCTGCACTGGTGCATCGGAATCCAATACTGGTCCCCCAGGTGCCGCTCAAAGAACAAACCCTCAGAAGATTTACTCTTCTTGTACATAAGTCAGCATTGTGCCTTTCATATTCAATTCCGATGCGATTTCTGTGTTTCTTTGTCAATGTGACGGTCCAAGGAATGCAGTAAACCTGCACTGGTGCATCGGAATCTAATACTGGTCTCGCAGGAGCCGCTCAAAGCACAAACTCTTAGGAGACTCACTCTTCTTGTACTTAAGTCGGCATTGTGCCTTCGATATTCAATTCCGATGCGATTTCTGTGTTTCATCGTCAATGTGAAGGTCCAAGGGATACAGTAAACCTGCACTGGTGCATCGGAATCCAATACTGGTCTCCCAGGTGCCGCTCAAAGCACAAACCCTTAGAAAAGTCACTCTTCTTGTATTTAAGTCGGCATTGTGCCTTTTATATTCAATTCCGATGCGATTTCTGTGTTTCATCGTCAATGTGAAGGTCAAAGGGATACAGTAAACCTGCACTGGTGCATCGGAATCTACTACTGGTCTCCCAGGAGCCACTCAAAGCAGAACACTTAGAAGATTCACTCTTCTTGTACTTAAGTCGGAATTGTGCCTTTTATATTCAATTCCGATGCGATTTCTGTGTTTCATCGACAATGTGAAGGTCCAAGGGATACAGTAAACCTGCACTGGTGCATCGGAATCCAATACTGGTCTCCCAGGAGCCGCTCAAAGCACAAACTCGTAGAAGATTCACTCTTCTTGTACTTAAGTCGGCACTGTGCCTTTTATATTCAATTCCGATGCGATTTCTGTGTTTCATCGTCAATGTGAAGGTCCAAGGGATACAGTAAACCTGCACTGGTGCATCGGAATCCAATACTGGTCCCCCAGACGCCGCTCAAAGCACAAACCCTCAGAAGATTCACTCTTCTTGTACATAAGTCGGTATTGTGCCTTTCATATTCAATTCCGATGCGATTTCTGTGTTTCATTGTCAATGTGACGGTCCAAGGGATGCAGTAAACCTGCACTGGTGCATCGGAATCTAATACTGGTCTCGCAGGAGCCGCTCAAAGCACAAACTCTTAGGAGACTCACTCTTCTTGTACTTAAGTCGGCATTGTGCCTTTGATATTCAATTCCAATGCGATTTCTGTGTTTCATCGTCAATGTGAAGGTCCAAGGGATACAGTAAACCTGCACTGGTGCATCGGAATCCAATACTGGTCTCCCAGGTGCCGCTCAAAGCACAAACCCTTAGAAGAGTCACTCTTCTTGTATTTAAGTCGGCATTGTGCCTTTTATATTCAATTCCGATGCGATTTCTGTGTTTCATCGTCAATGTGAAGGTCAAAGGGATACAGTAAACCTGCACTGGTGCATCGGAATCTACTACTGGTCTCTCTAGAGCCACTCAAAGCAGAACACTTAGAAGATTCACTCTTCTTGTACTTAAGTCGGAATTGTGCCTTTTATATTCAATTCCGATGCGATTTCTGTGTTTCATCGACAATGCGAAGGTCCAAGGGATACAGTAAACCTGCACTGGTGCATCGGAATCCAATACTGGCCTCCCAAGGTGCCGCTCAAAGCACAAACCCTTAGAAGATTCACTCTTCTTGTACATAAGTCGGCATTGTGCCTTTTATATTCAATTCCGATGCGATTTCTGTGTTTCATTGTCAATGTGACGGTCCAAGGGATACAGTAAACCTGCACTGGTGCATCGGAATCTAATACTGGTCTCCCAGGAGTCGCTCAAAGCACAAACTCTTAGAAGATTCACTCTTCTTGTACTTAAGTCGGCACTGTGCCTTTTATATTCAATTCCGATGCGATTTCTGTGTTTCATCGTCAATGTGAAGGTCCAAGGGATACAGTAAACCTGCACTGGTGCATCGGAATCTAATACTGGTCTCCCAGGAGTCGCTCAAAGCACAAACTCTTAGAAGATTAACTCTTCTTGTACATAAGTCGGCATTGGGCCTTTTATATTCAATTCCGATGCGATTTCTGTGTTTCATCGTCAATGTGAAGGTCCAAGGGATACAGTAAACCTGCACTGGTGCATCGGAATCTAATACTGGTCTCCCAGGAGTCGCTCAAAGCACAAACGCTTAGAAGATTCACTCTTCTTGTACTTAAGTCGGCACTGTGCCTTTGATATTCAATTCCGATGCGATTTCTGTGTTTCATCGTCAATGTGAAGGTCCAAGGGATACAGTAAACCTGCACTGGTGCATCGGAATCTAATACTGGTCTCCCAGGAGGCGCTCAAAGCACAAACTCTTAGAAGATTCACTCTTCTTGTACTTAAGTCGGCACTGTGCCTTTTACATTCAATTCCGATGCGATTTCTGTGTTTCATCGTCAATGTGAAGGTCCAAGGGATACAGTAAACCTGCACTGGTGCATCGGAATCTAATACTGGTCTCCCAGGAGTCGCTCAAAGCACAAACTCTTAGAAGATTCACTCTTCTTGTACTTAAGTCGGCACTGTGCCTTTGATATTCAATTCCGATGCGATTTCTGTGTTTCATCGTCAATGTGAAGGTCCAAGGGATACAGTAAACCTGCACTGGTGCATCGGAATCCAATACTGGTCTCCCAGGTGCCGCTCAAAGCACAAACCCTTAGAAGAGTCACTCTTCTTGTATTTAAGTCGGCATTGTGCCTTTTATATTCAATTCCGATGCGATTTCTGTGTTTCATCGTCAATGTGAAGGTCAAAGGGATACAGTAAACCTGCACTGGTGCATCGGAATCTACTACTGGTCTCTCTAGAGCCACTCAAAGCAGAACACTTAGAAGATTCACTCTTCTTGTACTTAAGTCGGAATTGTGCCTTTTATATTCAATTCCGATGCGATTTCTGTGTTTCATCGACAATGCGAAGGTCCAAGGGATACAGTAAACCTGCACTGGTGCATCGGAATCCAATACTGGCCTCCCAAGGTGCCGCTCAAAGCACAAACCCTTGGAAGATTCACTCTTCTTGTACATAAGTCGGCATTGTGCCTTTTATATTCAATTCCGATGCGATTTCTGTGTTTCATTGTCAATGTGACGGTCCAAGGGATACAGTAAACCTGCACTGGTGCATCGGAATCTAATACTGGTCTCCCAGGAGTCGCTCAAAGCACAAACTCTTAGAAGATTCACTCTTCTTGTACTTAAGTCGGCACTGTGCCTTTTATATTCAATTCCGATGCGATTTCTGTGTTTCATCGTCAATGTGAAGGTCCAAGGGATACAGTAAACCTGCACTGGTGCATCGGAATCTAATACTGGTCTCCCAGGAGTCGCTCAAAGCACAAACTCTTAGAAGATTAACTCTTCTTGTACATAAGTCGGCATTGGGCCTTTTATATTCAATTCCGATGCGATTTCTGTGTTTCATCGTCAATGTGAAGGTCCAAGGGATACAGTAAACCTGCACTGGTGCATCGGAATCTAATACTGGTCTCCCAGGAGTCGCTCAAAGCACAAACGCTTAGAAGATTCACTCTTCTTGTACGTAAGTCGGCACTGTGCCTTTGATATTCAATTCCGATGCGATTTCTGTGTTTCATCGTCAATGTGAAGGTCCAAGGGATACAGTAAACCTGCACTGGTGCATCGGAATCTAATACTGGTCTCCCAGGAGGCGCTCAAAGCACAAACTCTTAGAAGATTCACTCTTCTTGTACTTAAGTCGGCACTGTGCCTTTTACATTCAATTCCGATGCGATTTCTGTGTTTCATCGTCAATGTGAAGGTCCAAGGGATACAGTAAACCTGCACTGGTGCATCGGAATCTAATACTGGTCTCCCAGGAGTCGCTCAAAGCACAAACTCTTAGAAGATTCACTCTTCTTGTACTTAAGTCGGCACTGTGCCTTTGATATTCAATTCCGATGCGATTTCTGTGTTTCATCGTCAATGTGAAGGTCCAAGGGATACAGTAAACCTGCACTGGTGCATCGGAATCTAATACTGGTCTCCCAGGAGCCGCTCAAAGCACAAACTCTTAGGAGACTCACTCTTCTAGTACTTAAGTCGGCATTGTGCCTTTGATATTCAATTCCGATGCGATTTCTGTGTTTCATCGTCAATGTGAAGGTCCAAGGGATACAGTAAACCTGCACTGGTGCATCGGAATCTAATACTGGTCTCCCAGGAGTCGCTCAAAGCACAAACTCTTAGAAGATTCACTCTTCTTGTACATAAGTCGGCATTGTGCCTTTTATATTCAATTCCGATGCGATTTCTGTGTTTCATCGTCAATGTGAAGGTCCAAGGGATACATTAAACCTGCACTGGTGCATCGGAATCTAATACTGGTCTCCCAGGAGTCGCTCAAAGCACAAACTCTTAGAAGATTCACTCTTCTTGTACTTAAGTCGGCACTGTGCCTTTTATATTCAATTCCGATGCGATTTCTGTGTTTCATCGTCAATGTGAAGGTCCAAGGGATACAGTAAACCTGCACTGGTGCATCGGAATCTAATACTGGTCTCCCAGGAGCCGCTCAAAGCACAAACTCTTAAGAGATTCACTCTTCTTGTACTTAAGTCGGCATTGTGCCTTTTATATTCAATTCCGATGCGATATCTGTGTTTCATCGTCAATGTGAAGGTCCAAGGGATACAGTAAACCTGCACTGGTGCATCGGAATCCAATACTGGTCTCCCAGGAGCTGCTCAAAGCACAAACTCTTAGAAGATTCACTCTTCTTGTACTTAAGTCGGCATTGTGCCTTTTACATTCAATTCCGATGCGATTTCTGTGTTTCATCGTCAATGTGAAAGTCCAAGGGATACAGTAAACCTTACCTGGTGCATCGGGATCTCATACTGGTTTCCCAGGGGCCGCTCAAAGCACAAACTCTTAGAAGATTCACTCTTCTTGTACTTAAGTCGGCATTGTTCCTTTTATATTCAATTCCGATGCGATTTCTGTGTTTCATCGTCAATGTGAAGGTACAAGGGATACAGTAAACCTGCACTGGTGCATCGGAATCCAATACTGGCCTCCCAAGGTGCCGCTCAAAGCACAAACCCTTAGAAGATTCACTCTTCTTGTACTTAAGTCGGCACTGTGCCTTTGATATTCAATTCCGATGCGATTTCTGTGTTTCATCGTCAATGTGACGGTCCAAGGGATACAGTAAACCTGCACTGGTGCATCGGAATCTAATACTGGTCTCCCAGGAGTCGCTCAAAACACAAACTCTTATAAGATTCACTCTTCTTGTACTTAAGTCGGCACTGCGCCTTTTACATTCAATTCCGATGCGATTTCTGTGTTTCATTGTCAATGTGACGGTCCAAGGGATGCAGTAAACCTGCACTGGTGCATCGGAATCTAATACTGGTCTCGCAGGAGCCGCTCAAAGCACAAACTCTTAGGAGACTGACTCTTCTTGTACTTAAGTCGGCATTGTGCCTTTGATATTCAATTCCGATGCGATTTCTGTGTTTCATCGTCAATGTGAAGGTCCAAGGGATACAGTACACCTGCACTGGTGCATCGGAATCCTATACTGGTCTCCCAGGTGCCGCTCAAAGCACAAACCCTTAGAAGAGTCACTCTTCTTGTATTTAAGTCGGCATTGTGCCTTTTATATTCAATTCCGATGCGATTTCTGTGTTTCATCGTCAATGTGAAGGTCAAAGGGATACAGTAAACCTGCACTGGTGCATCGGAATCTACTACTGGTCTCCCAGGAGCCACTCAAAGCAGAACACTTAGAAGATTCACTCTTCATGTACTTAAGTCGGAATTGTGCCTTTTATATTCAATTCCGATGCAATTTCTGTGTTTCATCGACAATGTGAAGGTCCAAGGGATACAGTAAACCTGCACTGGTGCATCGGAATCCAATACTGGTCTCCCAGGAGCCGCTCAAAGCACAAACTCGTAGAAGATTCCCTCTTCTTGTACTTAAGTCGGCACTGTGCCTTTTATATTCAATTCCGATGCGATTTCTGTGTTTCATCGTCAATGTGAAGGTCCAAGGGATACAGTAAACCTGCACTGGTGCATCGGAATCCAATACTGGTCTCCCAGGAGCCACTCAAAGCAGAACTCTTAGAAGATTCACTCTTCTTGTACTTAAGTCGTCATTGTGCCTTTGATATTCAATTCCGATGCGATTTCTGTGTTTCATCGTCAATGTGAAGGTCCAAGGGATACAGTAAACCTGCACTGGTGCATCGGAATCCAATACTGGTCTCCCAGGTGCCGCTCAAAGCACAAACCCTTAGAAGAGTCACTCTTCTTGTATTTAAGTCGGCATTGTGCCTTTTATATTCAATTCCGATGCGATTTCTGTGTTTCATCGTCAATATGAAGGTTCAAGGGATACAGTAAACCTGCACTGGTGCATCGGAATCTAATACTGGTCTCCCAGGAGCCGCTCAAAGCACAAACTCTTAGGAGACTCACTCTTCTTGTACTTAAGTCGGCATTGTGCCTTTGATATTCAATTCCGATGCGATTTCTGTGTTTCATTGTCAATGTGACGGTCCAAGGGATACAGTAAACCTGCACTGGTGCATCGGAATCTAATTCTGGTCTCCCAGGAGCCGCTCAAAGCAAAACTCTTAGAAAATTCACTCTTCTTGTACTTAAGTCGGCATTGTGCCTTTTATATTCAATTCCGATGCGATTTCTGTGTTTCATCGTCAATGTGAAGGTCCAAGGGATACAGTAAACCTGCACTGGTGCATCGGAATCTAATAATGGTCTCCCAGGAGCCGCTCAAAGCACAAACTCTTAGGAGACTCACTCTTCTAGTACTTAAGTCGGCATTGTGCCTTTGATATTCAATTCCGATGCGATTTCTGTGTTTCATCGTCAATGTGAAGGTCCAAGGGATACAGTAAACCTGCACTGGTGCATCGGAATCTAATACTGGTCTCCCAGGAGTCGCTCAAAGCACAAACTCTTAGAAGATTCACTCTTCTTGTACTTAAGTCGGCCCTGTGCCTTTTATATTCAATTCCGATGCGATTTCTGTGTTTCATCGTCAATGTGAAGGTCCAAGGGATACAGTAAACCTGCACTGGTGCATCGGAATCTAATACTGGTCTCCCAGGAGTCGCTCAAAGCACAAACTCTTAGAAGATTAACTCTTCTTGTACATAAGTCGGCATTGTGCCTTTGATATTCAATTCCGATGCGATTTCTGTGTTTCATCGTCAATGTGAAGGTCCAAGGGATACAGTAAACCTGCACTGGTGCATCGGAATCTAATACTGGTCTCCCAGGAGTCGCTCAAAGCACAAACTCTTAGAAGATTCACTCTTCTTGTACTTAAGTCGGCACTGTGCCTTTGATATTCAATTCCGATGCGATTTCTGTGTTTCATCGTCAATGTGAAGGTCCAAGGGATACAGTAAACCTGCACTGGTGCATCGGAATCTAATACTGGTCTCCCAGGAGTCGCTCAAAGCACAAACTCTTAGAAGATTCACTCTTCTTGTACTTAAGTCGGCACTGTGCCTTTTACATTCAATTCCGATGCGATTTCTGTGTTTCATCGTCAATGTTAAGGTCCAAGGGATACAGTAAACCTGCACTGGTGCATCGGAATCTAATACTGGTCTCCCAGGAGTCGCTCAAAGGACAAACTCTTAGAAGATTAACTCTTCTTGTACATAAGTTGGCATTGTGCCTTTTATATTCAATTCCGATGCGATTTCTGTGTTTCATCGTCAATGTGAAGGTCCAAGGGATACAGTAAACCTGCACTGGTGCATCGGAATCTAATACTGGTCTCCCAGGAGTCGCTCAAAGCACAAACTCTTAGAAGATTCACTCTTCTTGTACTTAAGTCGGCACTGTGCCTTTGATATTCAATTCCGATGCGATTTCTGTGTTTCATCGTCAATGTGAAGGTCCAAGGGATACAGTAAACCTGCACTGGTGCATCGGAATCTAATACTGGTCTCCCAGGAGTCGCTCAAAGCACAAACTCTTAGAAGATTAACTCTTCTTGTACATAAGTCGGCATTGTGCCTTTTATATTCAATTCCGATGCGATTTCTGTGTTTCATCGTCAATGTGAAGGTCCAAGGGATACAGTAAACCTGCGCTGGTGCATCGGAATCTGATACTGGTCTCCCAGGAGTCGCTCAAAGCACAAACTCTTAGAAGATTCACTCTTCTTGTACTTAAGTCGGCACTGTGCCTTTTATATTCAATTCCGATGCGATTTCAGTGTTTCATCGTCAATGTGAAGGTCCAAGGGATACAGTAAACCTGCACTGGTGCATCGGAATCTAATACTGGTCTCCCAGGAGCCGCTCAAAGCACAAACTCTTAGGAGATTCACTCTTCTTGTACTTAAGTCGGCATTGTGCCTTTTACATTCAATTCCGATGCGATTTCTGTGTTTCATCGTCAATGTGAAGGTCCAAGGGATACAGTAAACCTTCACTGGTGCATCGGGATCTCATACTGGTCTCCCAGGAGCCGCTCAAAGCACAAACTCTTAGAAGATTCACTCTTCTTGTACTTAAGTCGGCATTGTTCCTTTTATATTCAATTCCGATGCGATTTCTGTGTTTCATCGTCAATGTGAAGGTACAAGGGATACAGTAAACCTGCACTGGTGCATCGGAATCCAATACTGGCCTCCCAAGGTGCCGCTCAAAGCACAAACCCTTAGAAGATTCACTCCTCTTGTACATAAGTCAGCATTGTGCCTTTTATATTCAATTCCGATGCGATTTCTGTGTTTCATTGTCAATGTGACGGTCCAAGGGATACAGTAAACCTGCACTGGTGCATCGGAATCTAATACTGGTCTCCCAGGAGCCGCTCAAAGCACAACTCTTAGAAGATTCACTCTTCTTGTACTTAAGTCGGCATTGTGCCTTTTATATTCAATTCCGATGCGATTTCTGTGTTTCATCGTCAATGTGAAGGTCCAAGGGATACAGTAAACCTGCACTGGTGCATCGGAATCTAATACTGGTCTCCCAGGAGTCGCTCAAAGCACAAACTCTTAGAAGATTCACTCTTCTTGTACTTAAGTCGGCACTGGGCCTTTTATATTCAATTCCGATGCGATTTTTGTGTTTCATCGGCAATTTGAAGGTCCAAGGGATAGAGTAAACCTGCACTGGTGCATCGGAATCTAATACTGGTCTCCCAGGAGCCGCTCAAAGCACAAACTCTTAGAAGATTCACTCTTCTTGTACTTAAGTCGGCATTGTGCCTTTTATATTCAATTCCGATGCGATTTCTGTGTTTCATCGACAATCTGAAGGTCTAAGGGATACAGTAAACCTGCACTGGTGCATCGGAATCTAATACTGGTCTCCCAGGAGCCGCTCAAAGCACAAACTCTTAGAAGATTCACTCTTCTTGTACTTAAGTCGGCATTGTGCCTTTTATATTCAATTCCGATGCGATTTCTGTGTTTCAACGTCAATGTGAAGGTCCAAGGGATACAGTAAACCGCACTGGTGCATCGGAATCTAATACTGGTATCCCAGGAGCCGCTCAAAGCACAAACTCTTAGAAGATTCACTCTTCTTGTACTTAAGTCGGCATTGTGCCTTTTATATTCAATTCCGATGCGATTTCTGTGTTTCATCGTCAATGTGAAGG
This sequence comes from Schistocerca nitens, assembly GCF_023898315.1. NCBI lineage: Eukaryota > Metazoa > Arthropoda > Insecta > Orthoptera > Acrididae > Schistocerca > Schistocerca nitens. Next base: position 1,995,098 of record NW_026045908.1, on the reverse strand, counting down.
TCCAAGGGATACAGTAAACCTGCACTGGTGCATCGGAATCTAATACTGGTCTCCCAGGAGTCACTCAAAGCACAAACTCTTAGAAGATTCACTCTTCTTGTACTTAAGTCGGCACTGTGCCTTTTATATTCAATTCCGATGCGATTTCCGTGTTTCATCGTCAATGTGAAGGTCCAAGGGATACAGTAAACCTGCACTGGTGCATCGGAATCTAATACTGGTCTCCCAGGAGTCGCTCAAAGCACAAACTCTTAGAAGATTCACTCTTCTTGTACTTAAGTCGGCACTGTGCCTTTTATATTCAATTCCGATGCGATTTCTGTGTTTCATCGTCAATGTGAAGGTCCAAGGGATACAGTAAACCTGCACTGGTGCATCGGAATCTAATACTGGTCTCCCAGGAGTCGCTCAAAGCACAAACTCTTAGAAGATTAACTCTTGTTGTACATAAGTCGGCATTGTGCCTTTGATATTCAATTCCGATGCGATTTCTGTGTTTCATCGTCAATGTGAAGGTCCAAGGGATACAGTAAACCTGCACTGGTGCATCGGAATCTAATACTGGTCTCCCAGGAGTCGCTCAAAGCACAAACTCTTAGAAGATTCACTCTTCTTGTACTTAAGTCGGCACTGTGCCTTTGATATTCAATTCCGATGCGATTTCTGTGTTTCATCGTCAATGTGAAGGTCCAAGGGATACAGTAAACCTGCACTGGTGCATCGGAATCTAATACTGGTCTCCCAGGAGTCGCTCAAAGCACAAACTCTTAGAAGATTCACTCTTCTTGTACTTAAGTCGGCACTGTGCCTTTTACATTCAATTCCGATGCGATTTCTGTGTTTCATCGTCAATGTGAAGGTCCAAGGGATACAGTAAACCTGCACTGGTGCATCGGAATCTAATACTGGTCTCCCAGGAGTCGCTCAAAGGACAAACTCTTAGAAGATTAACTCTTCTTGTACATAAGTTGGCATTGTGCCTTTTATATTCAATTCCGATGCGATTTCTGTGTTTCATCGTCAATGTGAAGGTCCAAGGGATACAGTAAACCTGCACTGGTGCATCGGAATCTAATACTGGTCTCCCAGGAGTCGCTCAAAGCACAAACTCTTAGAAGATTCACTCTTCTTGTACTTAAGTCGGCACTGTGCCTTTGATATTCAATTCCGATGCGATTTCTGTGTTTCATCGTCAATGTGAAGGTCCAAGGGATACAGTAAACCTGCACTGGTGCATCGGAATCTAATACTGGTCTCCCAGGAGCCGCTCAAAGCACAAACTCTTAGGAGACTCACTCTTCTAGTACTTAAGTCGGCATTGTGCCTTTGATATTCAATTCCGATGCGATTTCTGTGTTTCATCGTCAATGTGAAGGTCCAAGGGATACAGTAAACCTTCACTGGTGCATCGGGATCTCATACTGGTCTCCCAGGAGCCGCTCAAAGCACAAACTCTTGGAAGATTCACTCTTCTTGTACTTAAGTCGGCATTGTTCCTTTTATATTCAATTCCGATGCGATTTCTGTGTTTCATCGTCAATGTGAAGGTACAAGGGATACAGTAAACCTGCACTGGTGCATCGGAATCCAATACTGGCCTCCCAAGGTGCCGCTCAAAGCACAAACCCTTAGAAGATTCACGCCTCTTGTACATAAGTCAGCATTGTGCCTTTTATATTCAATTCCGATGCGATTTCTGTGTTTCATTGTCAATGTGACGGTCCAAGGGATACAGTAAACCTGCACTGGTGCATCGGAATCTAATACTGGTCTCCCAGGAGTCGCTCAAAGCACAAACTCTTAGAAGATTCACTCTTCTTGTACTTAAGTCGGCACTGGGCCTTTTATATTCAATTCCGATGCGATTTTTGTGTTTCATCGTCAATTTGAAGGTCCAAGGGATAGAGTAAACCTGCACTGGTGCATCGGAATCTAATACTGGTCTCCCAGGAGCCGCTCAAAGCACAAACTCTTAGAAGATTCACTCTTCTTGTACTTAAGTCGGCATTGTGCCTTTTATATTCAATTCCGATGCGATTTCTGTGTTTCATCGACAATCTGAAGGTCTAAGGGATACAGTAAACCTGCACTGGTGCATCGGAATCTAATACTGGTCTCCCAGGAGCCGCTCAAAGCACAAACTCTTAGAAGATTCACTCTTCTTGTACTTAAGTCGGCATTGTGCCTTTTATATTCAATTCCGATGCGATTTCTGTGTTTCAACGTCAATGTGAAGGTCCAAGGGATACAGTAAACCGCACTGGTGCATCGGAATCTAATACTGGTATCCCAGGAGCCGCTCAAAGCACAAACTCTTAGAAGATTCACTCTTCTTGTACTTAAGTCGGCATTGTGCCTTTTATATTCAATTCCGATGCGATTTCTGTGTTTCATCGTCAATGTGAAGGTCCAAGGGATACAGTAAACCTGCACTGGTGCATCGGAATCTAATACTGGTTTCCCAGGAGTCGCTCAAAGCACAAACTCTTAGAAGATTCACTCTTCTTGTACTTAAGTCGGCACTGTGCCTTTTATATTCAATTCCGATGCGATTTCCGTGTTTCATCGTCAATGTGAAGGTCCAAGGGATACAGTAAACCTGCACTGGTGCATCGGAATCTAATACTGGTCTCCCAGGAGTCGCTCAAAGCACAAACTCTTAGAAGATTCACTCTTCTTGTACTTAAGTCGGCACTGTGCCTTTTATATTCAATTCCGATGCGATTTCTGTGTTTCATCGTCAATGTGAAGGTCCAAGGGATACAGTAAACCTGCACTGGTGCATCGGAATCTAATACTGGTCTCCCAGGAGTCGCTCAAAGCACAAACTCTTAGAAGATTAACTCTTGTTGTACATAAGTCGGCATTGTGCCTTTGATATTCAATTCCGATGCGATTTCTGTGTTTCATCGTCAATGTGAAGGTCCAAGGGATACAGTAAACCTGCACTGGTGCATCGGAATCTAATACTGGTCTCCCAGGAGTCGCTCAAAGCACAAACTCTTAGAAGATTCACTCTTCTTGTACTTAAGTCGGCACTGTGCCTTTGATATTCAATTCCGATGCGATTTCTGTGTTTCATCGTCAATGTGAAGGTCCAAGGGATACAGTAAACCTGCACTGGTGCATCGGAATCTAATACTGGTCTCCCAGGAGTCGCTCAAAGCACAAACTCTTAGAAGATTCACTCTTCTTGTACTTAAGTCGGCACTGTGCCTTTTACATTCAATTCCGATGCGATTTCTGTGTTTCATCGTCAATGTGAAGGTCCAAGGGATACAGTAAACCTGCGCTGGTGCATCGGGATCTCATTCTGGTCTCCCAGGAGCCGCTCAAAGCACAAACTCTTAGAAGATTCACTCTTCTTGTACTTAAGTCGGCATTGTGCCTTTTATATTCAATTCCGATGCGATTTCTGTGTTTCATTGTCAATGTGTAGGTACAAGGGATACAGTAAACCAGCACTGGTGCATCGGAATCCAATACTGGAATCCCAAGGTGCCGCTCAAAGCACAAACGCTTAGAAGATTCACTCCTCTTGTACATAAGTCAGCATTGTGCCTTTTATATTCAATTCCGATGCGATTTCTGTGTTTCATTGTCAATGTGACGGTCCAAGGGATACAGTAAACCTGCACTGGTGCATCGGAATCTGATACTGGTCTCCCAGGAGTCGCTCAAAGCACAAACTCTTAGAAGATTCACTCTTCTTGTACTTAAGTCGGCACTGTGCCTTTTATATTCAATTCCGATGCGATTTCAGTGTTTCATCGTCAATGTGAAGGTCCAAGGGATACAGTAAACCTGCACTGGTGCATCGGAATCTAATACTGGTCTCCCAGGAGCCGCTCAAAGCACAAACTCTTAGAAGATTCACTCTTCTTGTACTTAAGTCGGCACTGTGCCTTTTATATTCAATTCCGATGCGATTTCAGTGTTTCATCGTCAATGTGAAGGTCCAAGGGATACAGTAAACCTGCACTGGTGCATCGGAATCTAATACTGGTCTCCCAGGAGCCGCTCAAAGCACAAACTCTTAGGAGATTCACTCTTCTTGTACTTAAGTCGGCATTGTGCCTTTTACATTCAATTCCGATGCGATTTCTGTGTTTCATCGTCAATGTGAAGGTCCAAGGGATACAGTAAACCTGCGCTGGTGCATCGGAATCTGATACTGGTCTCCCAGGAGTCGCTCAAAGCACAAACTCTTAGAAGATTCACTCTTCTTGTACTTAAGTCGGCACTGTGCCTTTTATATTCAATTCCGATGCGATTTCAGTGTTTCATCGTCAATGTGAAGGTCCAAGGGATACAGTAAACCTGCACTGGTGCATCGGAATCTAATACTGGTCTCCCAGGAGCCGCTCAAAGCACAAACTCTTAGGAGATTCACTCTTCTTGTACTTAAGTCGGCATTGTGCCTTTTACATTCAATTCCGATGCGATTTCTGTGTTTCATCGTCAATGTGAAGGTCCAAGGGATACAGTAAACCTGCGCTGGTGCATCGGGATCTCATACTGGTCTCCCAGGAGCCGCTCAAAGCACAAACTCTTAGAAGATTCACTCTTCTTGTACTTAAGTCGGCATTGTGCCTTTTATATTCAATTCCGATGCGATTTCTGTGTTTCATCGTCAATGTGAAGGTACAAGGGATACAGTAAACCTGCACTGGTGCATCGGAATCCAATACTGGCCTCCCAAGGTGCCGCTCAAAGCACAAACGCTTAGCAGATTCACTCCTCTTGTACATAAGTCAGCATTGTGCCTTTTATATTCAATTCCGATGCGATTTCTGTGTTTCATTGTCAATGTGACGGTCCAAGGGATACAGTAAACCTGCACTGGTGCATCGGAATCTAATACTGGTCTCCCAGGAGCCGCTCAAAGCACAACTCTTAGAAGATTCACTCTTCTTGTACTTAAGTCGGCATTGTGGCTTTTATATTCAATTCCGATGCGATTTCTGTGTTTCATCGTCAATGTGAAGGTCCAAGGGATACAGTAAACCTGCACTGGTGCATCGGAATCTAATACTGGTCTCCCAGGAGTCGCTCAAAGCACAAACTCTTAGAAGATTCACTCTTCTTGTACTTAAGTCGGCACTGGGCCTTTTATATTCAATTCCGATGCGATTTTTGTGTTTCATCGTCAATTTGAAGGTCCAAGGGATAGAGTAAACCTTCACTGGTGCATCGGAATCTAATACTGGTCTCCCAGGAGCCGCTCAAAGCACAAACTCTTAGAAGATTCACTCCTCTTGTACTTAAGTCGGCATTCTGCCTTTTATATTCAATTCCGATGCGATTTCTGTGTTTCATCGACAATCTGAAGGTCTAAGGGATACAGTAAACCTGCACTGGTGCATCGGTATCTAATACTGGTCTCCCAGGAGCCGCTCAAAGCACAAACTCTTAGAAGATTCACTCTTCTTGTACTTAAGTCGGCATTGTGCCTTTTATATTCAATTCCGATGCGATTTCTGTGTTTCATCGTCAATGTGAAGGTACAAGGGATACAGTAAACCTGCACTGGTGCATCGGAATCCAATACTGGCCTCCCAAGGTGCCGCTCAAAGCACAAACGCTTAGCAGATTCACTCCTCTTGTACATAAGTCAGCATTGTGCCTTTTATATTCAATTCCGATGCGATTTCTGTGTTTCATTGTCAATGTGACGGTCCAAGGGATACAGTAAACCTGCACTGGTGCATCGGAATCTAATACTGGTCTCCCAGGAGCCGCTCAAAGCACAACTCTTAGAAGATTCACTCTTCTTGTACTTAAGTCGGCATTGTGGCTTTTATATTCAATTCCGATGCGATTTCTGTGTTTCATCGTCAATGTGAAGGTCCAAGGGATACAGTAAACCTGCACTGGTGCATCGGAATCTAATACTGGTCTCCCAGGAGTCGCTCAAAGCACAAACTCTTAGAAGATTCACTCTTCTTGTACTTAAGTCGGCACTGGGCCTTTTATATTCAATTCCGATGCGATTTTTGTGTTTCATCGTCAATTTGAAGGTCCAAGGGATAGAGTAAACCTTCACTGGTGCATCGGAATCTAATACTGGTCTCCCAGGAGCCGCTCAAAGCACAAACTCTTAGAAGATTCACTCTTCTTGTACTTAAGTCGGCATTCTGCCTTTTATATTCAATTCCGATGCGATTTCTGTGTTTCATCGACAATCTGAAGGTCTAAGGGATACAGTAAACCTGCACTGGTGCATCGGTATCTAATACTGGTCTCCCAGGAGCCGCTCAAAGCACAAACTCATAGAAGATTCACTCTTCTTGTACTTAAGTCGGCATTGTGCCTTTTATATTCAATTCCGATGCGATTTCTGTGTTTCATCGTCAATGTGAAGGTACAAGGGATACAGTAAACCTGCACTGGTGCATCGGAATCCAATACTGGCCTCCCAAGGTGCCGCTCAAAGCACAAACGCTTAGCAGATTCACTCCTCTTGTACATAAGTCAGCATTGTGCCTTTTATATTCAATTCCGATGCGATTTCTGTGTTTCATTGTCAATGTGACGGTCCAAGGGATACAGTAAACCTGCACTGGTGCATCGGAATCTAATACTGGTCTCCCAGGAGCCGCTCAAAGCACAACTCTTAGAAGATTCACTCTTCTTGTACTTAAGTCGGCATTGTGGCTTTTATATTCAATTCCGATGCGATTTCTGTGTTTCATCGTCAATGTGAAGGTCCAAGGGATACAGTAAACCTGCACTGGTGCATCGGAATCTAATACTGGTCTCCCAGGAGTCGCTCAAAGCACAAACTCTTAGAAGATTCACTCTTCTTGTACTTAAGTCGGCACTGGGCCTTTTATATTCAATTCCGATGCGATTTTTGTGTTTCATCGTCAATTTGAAGGTCCAAGGGATAGAGTAAACCTTCACTGGTGCATCGGAATCTAATACTGGTCTCCCAGGAGCCGCTCAAAGCACAAACTCTTAGAAGATTCACTCTTCTTGTACTTAAGTCGGCATTCTGCCTTTTATATTCAATTCCGATGCGATTTCTGTGTTTCATCGACAATCTGAAGGTCTAAGGGATACAGTAAACCTGCACTGGTGCATCGGTATCTAATACTGGTCTCCCAGGAGCCGCTCAAAGCACAAACTCTTAGAAGATTCACTCTTCTTGTACTTAAGTCGGCATTGTGCATTTTATATTCAATTCCGATGCGATTTCTGTGTTTCAACGTCAATTTGAAGGTCCAAGGGATACAGTAAACCGCACTGGTGCATCGGAATCTAATACTGGTATCCCAGGAGCCGCTCAAAGCACAAACTCTTAGAAGATTCACTCTTCTTGTACTTAAGTCGGCATTGTGCCTTTTATATTCAATTCCGATGCGATTTCTGTGTTTCATCGTCAATGTGAAGGTCCAAGGGATACAGTAAACCTGCACTGGTGCATCGGAATCTAATACTGGTCTCCCAGGAGTCACTCAAAGCACAAACTCTTAGAAGATTCACTCTTCTTGTACTTAAGTCGGCACTGGGCCTTTTATATTCAATTCCGATGCGATTTTTGTGTTTCATCGTCAATGTGAAGGTCCAAGGGATAGAGTAAACCTGCACTGGTGCATCGGAATCTAATACTGGTCTCCCAGGAGCCGCTCAAAGCACAAACTCTTAGAAGATTGACTCTTCTTGTACTTAAGTCGGCATTGTGCCTTTTATATTCAATTCCGATGCGATTTCTGTGTTTCATCGACAATCTGAAGGTCTAAGGGATACAGTAAACCTGCACTGGTGCATCGGAATCTAATACTGGTCTCCCAGGAGCCGCTCAAACCACAATTTCTTAGAAGATTCACTCTTCTTGTACTTATGTCGGCATTGTGCATTTTATATTCAATTCCGATGCGATTTCTGTGTTTCATCGTCAATGTGAAGGTCCAAGGGATACAGTAAACCTGCACTGGTGCATCGGAATCTAATACTGGTCTCCCAGGAGCCGCTCAAAGCACAAACTCTTAGAAGATTCACTCTTCTTGTACTTAAGTCGGCACTGGGCCTTTTATATTCAATTCTGATGCGATTTCTGTGTTTCATCGTCAATGTGAAGGTCCAAGGGATAGAGTAAACCTGCACTGGTGCATCGGAATCTAATACTGGTGTCCCAGGAACCGCTCAAAGCACAAACTCTTAGAAGATTCACTCTTCTTGTACTTAAGTCGGCATTGTGCCTTTTATATTCAATTCCGATGCGATTTCTTTGTTTCTTTGTCAATGTGACGGTCCAAGGGATACAGTAAACCTGCACTGGTGCATCGGAATCTAATACTGGTCTCCCAGGAGCCGCTCAAAGCACAAACTCTTAGGAGACTCACTCTTCTTGTACTTAAGTCTGCATTGTGCCTTTGATATTCAATTCCGATGCGAATTGTGTTTCATCGTCAATGTGAAGGTCCAAGGGATACAGTAAACCTGCACTGGTGCATCGGAATCTACTACTGGTCTCACAGGAGCCACTCAAAGCAGAACACTTAGAAGATTCACTCTTCTTGTACTTAAGTCGGCATTGTGCCTTTTATATTCAATTCCGATGCGATTTCTGTGTTTCATCGTCAATGTGAAGGTCCAAGGGATACAGTAAACCTGCACTGGTGCATCGGAATCCAATACTGGTCTCCCAGGAGCCGCTCAAAGCACAAACTCTTAGAAGATTCACTCTTCTTGTACTTAAGTCGGAATTGTGCCTTTTATATTCAATTCCGATGCAATTTCTGTGTTTCATCGTCAATGTGAAGGTCCAAGGGATACAGTAAACCTGCACTGGTGCATCGGAATCCAATACTGGTCTCCCAGGAGCCGCCCAAAGCACAAACTCTGAGAAGATTCACTCTTCTTGTACTTACGTCGGCACTGTGCCTTTTATATTCAATTCCGATGCGATTTCTGTGTTTCATCGTCAATGTGAAGGTCCAAGGGATACAGTAAACCTGCACTGGTGCATCGGAATCTAATACTGGTCTCCCAGGAGCCGCTCAAAGCACAAACTCTTAGGAGACTCACTCTTCTAGTACTTAAGTCGGCATTGTGCCTTTGATATTCAATTCCGATGCGATTTCTGTGTTTCATCGTCAATGTGAAGGTCCAAGGGATACAGTAAACCTGCACTGGTGCATCGGAATCTAATACTGGTCTCCCAGGAGTCGCTTAAAGCACAAACTCTTAGAAGATTAACTCTTCTTGTACATAAGTCGGCATTGTGCCTTTTATATTCAATTCCGATGCGATTTCTGTGTTTCATCGTCAATGTGAAGGTTCAAGGGATACAGTAAACCTGCGCTGGTGCATCGGAATCTGATACTGGTCTCCCAGGAGTCGCTCAAAGCACAAACTCTTAGAAGATTCACTCTTCTTGTACTTAAGTCGGCACTGTGCCTTTTATATTCAATTCCGATGCGATTTCAGTGTTTCATCGTCAATGTGAAGGTCCAAGGGATACAGTAAACCTGCACTGGTGCATCGGAATCTAATACTGGTCTCCCAGGAGCCGCTCAAAGCACAAACTCTTAGGAGATTCACTCTTCTTGTACTTAAGTCGGCATTGTGCCTTTTATATTCAATTCCGATGCGATTTCTGTGTTTCATCGTCAATGTGAAGGTCCAAGGGATACAGTAAACCTGCACTGGTGCATCGGAATCCAATACTGGTCTCCCAGGAGCTGCTCAAAGCACAAACTCTTAGAAGATTCACTCTTCTTGTACTTAAGTCGGCATTGTGCCTTTTACATTCAATTCCGATGCGATTTCTGTGTTTCATCGTCAATGTGAAGGTCCAAGGGATACAGTAAACCTTCACTGGTGCATCGGGATCTCATACTGGTCTCCCAGGAGCCGCTCAAAGCACAAACTCTTAGAAGATTCACTCTTCTTGTACTTAAGTCGGCATTGTTCCTTTTATATTCAATTCCGATGCGATTTCTGTGTTTCATTGTCAATGTGAAGGTACAAGGGATACAGTAAACCTGCACTGGTGCATCGGAATCCAATACTGGCCTCCCAAGGTGCCGCTCAAAGCACAAACCCTTAGAAGATTCACTCCTCTTGTACATAAGTCAGCATTGTGCCTTTTATATTCAATTCCGATGCGATTTCTGTGTTTCATTGTCAATGTGACGGTCCAAGGGATACAGTAAACCTGCACTGGTGCATCGGAATCTAATACTGGTCTCCCAGGAGCCGCTCAAAGCACAACTCTTAGAAGATTCACTCTTCTTGTACTTAAGTCGGCATTGTGCCTTTTATATTCAATTCCGATGCGATTTCTGTGTTTCATCGTCAATGTGAAGGTCCAAGGGATACAGTAAACCTGCACTGGTGCATCGGAATCTAATACTGGTCTCCCAGGAGTCGCTCAAAGCACAAACTCTTAGAAGATTCACTCTTCTTGTACTTAAGTCGGCACTGGGCCTTTTATATTCAATTCCGATGCGATTTTTGTGTTTCATCGTCAATTTGAAGGTCCAAGGGATAGAGTAAACCTGCACTGGTGCATCGGAATCTAATACTGGTCTCCCAGGAGCCGCTCAAAGCACAAACTCTTAGAAGATTCACTCTTCTTGTACTTAAGTCGGCATTGTGCCTTTTATATTCAATTCCGATGCGATTTCTGTGTTTCACCGACAATCTGAAGGTCTAAGGGATACAGTAAACCTGCACTGGTGCATCGGTATCTAATACTGGTCTCCCAGGAGCCGCTCAAAGCACAAACTCTTAGAAGATTCACTCTTCTTGTACTTAAGTCGGCATTGTGCATTTTATATTCAATTCCGATGCGATTTCTGTGTTTCAACGTCAATTTGAAGGTCCAAGGGATACAGTAAACCGCACTGGTGCATCGGAATCTAATACTGGTATCCCAGGAGCCGCTCAAAGCACAAACTCTTAGAAGATTCACTCTTCTTGTACTTAAGTCGGCATTGTGCCTTTTATATTCAATTCCGATGCGATTTCTGTGTTTCATCGTCAATGTGAAGGTCCAAGGGATACAGTAAACCTGCACTGGTGCATCGGAATCTAATACTGGTCTCCCAGGAGCCGCTCAAAGCACAAACTCTTAGAAGATTGACTCTTCTTGTACTTAAGTCGGCATTGTGCCTTTTATATTCAATTCCGATGCGATTTCTGTGTTTCATCGACAATCTGAAGGTCTAAGGGATACAGTAAACCTGCACTGGTGCATCGGAATCTAATACTGGTCTCCCAGGAGCCGCTCAAACCACAATTTCTTAGAAGATTCACTCTTCTTGTACTTATGTCGGCATTGTGCATTTTATATTCAATTCCGATGCGATTTCTGTGTTTCATCGTCAATGTGAAGGTCCAAGGGATACAGTAAACCTGCACTGGTGCATCGGAATCTAATACTGGTCTCCCAGGAGCCGCTCAAAGCACAAACTCTTAGAAGATTCACTCTTCTTGTACTTAAGTCGGCACTGGGCCTTTTATATTCAATTCTGATGCGATTTCTGTGTTTCATCGTCAATGTGAAGGTCCAAGGGATAGAGTAAACCTGCACTGGTGCATCGGAATCTAATACTGGTGTCCCAGGAACCGCTCAAAGCACAAACTCTTAGAAGATTCACTCTTCTTGTACTTAAGTCGGCATTGTGCCTTTTATATTCAATTCCGATGCGATTTCTTTGTTTCTTTGTCAATGTGACGGTCCAAGGGATACAGTAAACCTGCACTGGTGCATCGGAATCTAATACTGGTCTCCCAGGAGCCGCTCAAAGCACAAACTCTTAGGAGACTCACTCTTCTTGTACTTAAGTCTGCATTGTGCCTTTGATATTCAATTCCGATGCGAATTGTGTTTCATCGTCAATGTGAAGGTCCAAGGGATACAGTAAACCTGCACTGGTGCATCGGAATCTACTACTGGTCTCACAGGAGCCACTCAAAGCAGAACACTTAGAAGATTCACTCTTCTTGTACTTAAGTCGGCATTGTGCCTTTTATATTCAATTCCGATGCGATTTCTGTGTTTCATCGTCAATGTGAAGGTCCAAGGGATACAGTAAACCTGCACTGGTGCATCGGAATCCAATACTGGTCTCCCAGGAGCCGCTCAAAGCACAAACTCTTAGAAGATTCACTCTTCTTGTACTTAAGTCGGAATTGTGCCTTTTATATTCAATTCCGATGCAATTTCTGTGTTTCATCGTCAATGTGAAGGTCCAAGGGATACAGTAAACCTGCACTGGTGCATCGGAATCCAATACTGGTCTCCCAGGAGCCGCCCAAAGCACAAACTCTGAGAAGATTCACTCTTCTTGTACTTACGTCGGCACTGTGCCTTTTATATTCAATTCCGATGCGATTTCTGTGTTTCATCGTCAATGTGAAGGTCCAAGGGATACAGTAAACCTGCACTGGTGCATCGGAATCTAATACTGGTCTCCCAGGAGCCGCTCAAAGCACAAACTCTTAGGAGACTCACTCTTCTAGTACTTAAGTCGGCATTGTGCCTTTGATATTCAATTCCGATGCGATTTCTGTGTTTCATCGTCAATGTGAAGGTCCAAGGGATACAGTAAACCTGCACTGGTGCATCGGAATTTAATACTGGTCTCCCAGGAGTCGCTCAAAGCACAAACTCTTAGAAGATTAACTCTTCTTGTACATAAGTCGGCATTGTGCCTTTTATATTCAATTCCGATGCGATTTCTGTGTTTCATCGTCAATGTGAAGGTCCAAGGGATACAGTAAACCTGCGCTGGTGCATCGGAATCTGATACTGGTCTCCCAGGAGTCGCTCAAAGCACAAACTCTTAGAAGATTCACTCTTCTTGTACTTAAGTCGGCACTGTGCCTTTTATATTCAATTCCGATGCGATTTCAGTGTTTCATCGTCAATGTGAAGGTCCAAGGGATACAGTAAACCTGCACTGGTGCATCGGAATCTAATACTGGTCTCCCAGGAGCCGCTCAAAGCACAAACTCTTAGGAGATTCACTCTTCTTGTACTTAAGTCGGCATTGTGCCTTTTATATTCAATTCCGATGCGATTTCTGTGTTTCATCGTCAATGTGAAGGTCCAAGGGATACAGTAAACCTGCACTGGTGCATCGGAATCCAATACTGGTCTCCCAGGAGCTGCTCAAAGCACAAACTCTTAGAAGATTCACTCTTCTTGTACTTAAGTCGGCATTGTGCCTTTTACATTCAATTCCGATGCGATTTCTGTGTTTCATCGTCAATGTGAAGGTCCAAGGGATACAGTAAACCTTCACTGGTGCATCGGGATCTCATACTGGTCTCCCAGGAGCCGCTCAAAGCACAAACTCTTAGAAGATTCACTCTTCTTGTACTTAAGTCGGCATTGTTCCTTTTATATTCAATTCCGATGCGATTTCTGTGTTTCATCGTCAATGTGAAGGTACAAGGGATACAGTAAACCTGCACTGGTGCATCGGAATCCAATACTGGCCTCCCAAGGTGCCGCTCAAAGCACAAACCCTTAGAAGATTCACTCCTCTTGTACATAAGTCAGCATTGTGCCTTTTATATTCAATTCCGATGCGATTTCTGTGTTTCATTGTCAATGTGACGGTCCAAGGGATACAGTAAACCTGCACTGGTGCATCGGAATCTAATACTGGTCTCCCAGGAGCCGCTCAAAGCACAACTCTTAGAAGATTCACTCTTCTTGTACTTAAGTCGGCATTGTGCCTTTTATATTCAATTCCGATGCGATTTCTGTGTTTCATCGTCAATGTGAAGGTCCAAGGGATACAGTAAACCTGCACTGGTGCATCGGAATCTAATACTGGTCTCCCAGGAGTCGCTCAAAGCACAAACTCTTAGAAGATTCACTCTTCTTGTACTTAAGTCGGCACTGGGCCTTTTATATTCAATTCCGATGCGATTTTTGTGTTTCATCGTCAATTTGAAGGTCCAAGGGATAGAGTAAACCTGCACTGGTGCATCGGAATCTAATACTGGTCTCCCAGGAGCCGCTCAAAGCACAAACTCTTAGAAGATTCACTCTTCTTGTACTTAAGTCGGCATTGTGCCTTTTATATTCAATTCCGATGCGATTTCTGTGTTTCATCGACAATCGGAAGGTCTGAGGGATACAGTAAACCTGCACTGGTGCATCGGAATCTAATACTGGTCTCCCAGGAGCCGCTCAAAGCACAAACTCTTAGAAGATTCACTCTTCTTGTACTTAAGTCGGCATTGTGCCTTTTATATTCAATTCCGATGCGATTTCTGTGTTTCAACGTCAATGTGAAGGTCCAAGGGATACAGTAAACCGCACTGGTGCATCGGAATCTAATACTGGTATCCCAGGAGCCGCTCAAAGCACAAACTCTTAGAAGATTCACTCTTCTTGTACTTAAGTCGGCATTGTGCCTTTTATATTCAATTCCGATGCGATTTCTGTGTTTCATCGTCAATGTGAAGGTCCAAGGGATACAGTAAACCTGCACTGGTGCATCGGAATCTAATACTGGTCTCCCAGGAGTCACTCAAAGCACAAACTCTTAGAAGATTCACTCTTCTTGTACTTAAGTCGGCACTGGGCCTTTTATATTCAATTCCGATGCGATTTTTGTGTTTCATCGTCAATGTGAAGGTCCAAGGGATAGAGTAAACCTGCACTGGTGCATCGGAATCTAATACTGGTCTCCCAGGAGCCGCTCAAAGCACAAACTCTTAGGAGACTGACTCTTCTTGTACTTAAGTCGGCATTGTGCCTTTGATATTCAATTCCGATGCGATTTCCGTGTTTCATCGTCAATGTGAAGGTCCAAGGGATACAGTACACCTGCACTGGTGCATCGGAATCCTATACTGGTCTCCCAGGTGCCGCTCAAAGCACAAACCCTTAGAAGAGTCACTCTTCTTGTATTTAAGTCGGCATTGTGCCTTTTATATTCAATTCCGATGCGATTTCTGTGTTTCATCGTCAATGTGAAGGTCAAAGGGATACAGTAAACCTGCACTGGTGCATCGGAATCTACTACTGGTCTCCCAGGAGCCACTCAAAGCAGAACACTTAGAAGATTCACTCTTCATGTACTTAAGTCGGAATTGTGCCTTTTATATTCAATTCCGATGCAATTTCTGTGTTTCATCGACAATGTGAAGGTCCAAGGGATACAGTAAACCTGCACTGGTGCATCGGAATCTAATACTGGTGTCCCAGGAACCGCTCAAAGCACAAACTCTTAGAAGATTCACTCTTCTTGTACTTAAGTCGGCATTGTGCCTTTTATATTCAATTCCGATGCGATTTCTTTGTTTCTTTGTCAATGTGACGGTCCAAGGGATACAGTAAACCTGCACTGGTGCATCGGAATCTAATACTGGTCTCCCAGGAGCCGCTCAAAGCACAAACTCTTAGGAGACTCACTCTTCTTGTACTTAAGTCTGCATTGTGCCTTTGATATTCAATTCCGATGCGAATTGTGTTTCATCGTCAATGTGAAGGTCCAAGGGATACAGTAAACCTGCACTGGTGCATCGGAATCTACTACTGGTCTCACAGGAGCCACTCAAAGCAGAACACTTAGAAGATTCACTCTTCTTGTACTTAAGTCGGCATTGTGCCTTTTATATTCAATTCCGATGCGATTTCTGTGTTTCATCGTCAATGTGAAGGGCCAAGGGATACAGTAAACCTGCACTGGTGCATCGGAATCCAATACTGGTCTCCCAGGAGCCGCTCAAAGCACAAACTCTTAGAAGATTCACTCTTCTTGTACTTAAGTCGGAATTGTGCCTTTTATATTCAATTCCGATGCAATTTCTGTGTTTCATCGTTAATGTGAAGGTCCAAGGGATACAGTAAACCTGCACTGGTGCATCGGAATCCAATACTGGCCTCCCAAGGTGCCGCTCAAAGCACAAAACCTTAGAAGATTCACTCTTCTTGTACATAAGTCGGCATTGTGCCTTTTATGTTCAATTCCGATGCGATTTCTGTGTTTCATCGTCAATGTGAAGGTCCAAGGGATACAGTAAACCTGCACTGGTGCATCGGAATCCAATACTGGTCTCCCAGGAGCCGCTCAAAGCACAAACTCTTAGAAGATTCACTCTTCTTGTACTTAAGTCGGCATTGTGCCTTTTACATTCAATTCCGATGCGATTTCTGTGTTTCATCGTCAATGTGAAGGTCCAAGGGATACAGTAAACCTTCACTGGTGCATCGGGATCTCATACTGGTCTCCCAGGAGCCGCTCAAAGCACAAACTCTTAGAAGATTCACTCTTCTTGTACTTAAGTCGGCATTGTTCCTTTTATATTCAATTCCGATGCGATTTCTGTGTTTCATCGTCAATGTGAAGGTACAAGGGATACAGTAAACCTGCACTGGTGCATCGGAATCCAATACTGGCCTCCCAAGGTGCCGCTCAAAGCACAAACCCTTAGAAGATTCACTCCTCTTGTACATAAGTCGGCATTGTGCCTTTTATATTCAATTCCGATGCGATTTCTGTGTTTCATTGTCAATGGGACGGTCCATGGGATACAGTGAACCTGCACTGGTGCATCGGAATCTAATACTGGTCTCCCAGGAGCCGCTCAAAGCACAACTCTTAGAAGATTCACTCTTCTTGTACTTAAGTCGGCACTGGGCCTTTTATATTCAATTCGGATGCGATTTTTGTGTTTCATCGTCAATGTGAAGGTCCAAGGGATACAGTAAACCTTAACTGGTGCATCGGAATCTAATACTGGTCTCCCAGGAGCCGCTCAAAGCACAAACTCTTAGACGATTCACTCTTCTTGTACTTAAGTCGGCATTGTGCCTTTTATATTCTATTCCGATGCGATTTCTGTGTTTCATCGTCAATGTGAAGGTCCAAGGGATACAGTAAACCTGCACTGGTGCATCGGAATCTAATACTGGTCTCCCAGGAGCCGCTCAAAGCACAAACTCTTAGAAGATTCACTCTTCTTGTACTTAAGTCGGCACTGGGCCTTTTATATTCAATTCTGATGCGATTTCTGTGTTTCATCGTCAATGGGAAGGTCCAAGGGATAGAGTAAACCTTCACTGGTGCATCGGAATCTAATACTGGTGTCCCAGGAACCGCTCAAAGCACAAACTCTTAGAAGATTCACTCTTCTTGTACTTAAGTCGGCATTGTGCCTTTTATATTCAATTCCGATGCGCTTTCTGTGTGTCATCGTCAATGTGAAGGTCCAAGGGATACAGTAAACCTGCACTGGTCCATTGGAATCTAATACTGGTCTCCCAGGAGCCGCTCAAAGCACAAACTCTTAGGAGATTCACTCTTCTTGTACTTAAGTCGGGATTGTGCCTTTTATATTCAATTCCGATGCGATTTCTGTGTTTCATCGTCAATGTGAAGGTCCAAGGGATACAGTAAACCTGCACTGGTGCATCGGAATCCAATACTGGTCTCCCAGGAGCCGCTCAAAGCACAAACTCTTAGAAGATTCACTCTTCTTGTACATAAGTCGGCATTGTGCTTTTCATATTCAATTCCGATGCGATTTCTTTGTTTCATTGTCAATGCGACGGTGCAAGGTATACAGTAAACCTGCACTGGTGCATCGGAATCTAATACTGGTCTCCCAGGAGCCGCTCAAAGCACAAACTCTTAGGAGACTCACACTTCTTGTACTTAAGTCGGCATTGTGCCTTTGATATTCAATTCCGATGCGAATTGTGTTTCATCGTCAATGTGAAGGTCCAAGGGATACAGTAAACCTGCACTGGTGCATCGGAATCTACTACTGGTCTCCCAGGAGCCACTCAAAGCAGAACACTTAGAAGATTCACTCTTCTTGTACTTAAGTCGGCATTGTGCCTTTTACATTCAATTCCGATGCGATTTCTGTGTTTCATCGTCAATGTGAAGGTCCAAGGGATAGAGTAAACCTGCACTGGTGCATTGGAATCTAATACTGGTCTCCCAGGAGCCGCTCAAAGCACAAACTCTTAGAAGATTCACTCTTCTTGTACTTAAGTCGGCATTGTGCCTTTTATATTCAATTCCGATGCGATTTCTGTGTTTCAACGTCAATGTGAAGGTCCAAGGGATACAGTAAACCGCACTGGTGCATCGGAATCTAATACTGGTCTCCCAGGAGCCGCTCAAAGCACAAACTCTTAGAAGATTCACTCTTCTTGTACTTAAGTCGGCATTGTGCCTTTTATATTCAATTCCGATGCGATTTCTGTGTTTCATCGTCAATGTGAAGGTCCAAGGGATACAGTAAACCTGCACTGGTGCATCGGAATCCAATACTGGTCTCCCAGGTGCCGCTCAAAGCACAAACCCTTAGAAGAGTCACTCTTCTTGTATTTAAGTCGGCATTGTGCCTTTTATATTCAATTCCGATGCGATTTCTGTGTTTCATCGTCAATGTGAAGGTCAAAGGGATACAGTAAACCTGCACTGGTGCATCGGAATCTACTACTGGTCTCCCAGGAGCCACTCAAAGCAGAACACTTAGAAGATTCACTCTTCTTGTACTTAAGTCGGAATTGTGCCTTTTATATTCAATTCCGATGCGATTTCTGTGTTTCATCGACAATCTGAAGGTCTAAGGGATACAGTAAACCTGCACTGGTGCATCGGAATCTAATACTGGTCTCCCAGGAGCCGCTCAAACCACAATTTCTTAGAAGATTCACTCTTCTTGTACTTAAGTCGGCATTGTGCCTTTTATATTCAATTCCGATGCGATTTCTGTGTTTCATCGTCAATGTGAAGGTCCAAGGGATACAGTAAACCTGCACTGGTGCATCGGAATCTAATACTGGTCTCCCAGGAGCCGCTCAAAGCACAAACTCTTAGAAGATTCACTCTTCTTGTACTTAAGTCGGCACTGGGCCTTTTATATTCAATTCTGATGCGATTTCTGTGTTTCATCGTCAATGTGAAGGTCCAAGGGATAGAGTAAACCTGCACTGGTGCATCGGAATCTAATACTGGTGTCCCAGGAACCGCTCAAAGCACAAACTCTTAGAAGATTCACTCTTCTTGTACTTAAGTCGGCATTGTGCCTTTTATATTCAATTCCGATGCGATTTCTTAGTTTCATTGTCAATGTGACGGTCCAAGGGATACAGTAAACCTGCACTGGTGATTCGGAATCTAATACTGGTCTCCCAGGTGCCGCTCAAAGAACAAATTCTTAGGAGATTCACTCTTCTTGTACTTAAGTCGGCATTGTGCCTTTTATATTCAATTCCGATGCGCTTTCTGTGTGTCATCGTCAATGTGAAGGTCCAAGGGATACAGTAAACCTGCACTGGTGCATCGGAATCTAATACTGGTCTCCCAGGAGCCACTCAAAGCACAAACTCTTAGAAGATTCACTCTTCTTGTACTTAAGTCGGCATTGTGCCTTTTATATTCAATTCCGATGCGATTTCTGTGTTTCATCGTCAATGTGAAGGTCCAAGGGATACAGTAAACATGCACTGGTTCATCGGAATCCAATACAGGTCTCCCAGGAGCCGCTCAAAGCACAACTCTTAGAAGATTCACTCTTCTTGTACTTAAGTCGGCACTGGGCCTTTTATATTCAATTCGGATGCGATTTTTGTGTTTCATCGTCAATGTGAAGGTCCAAGGGATAGAGTAAACCTGCACTGGTGCATCGGAATCTAATACTGGTCTCCCAGGAGCCGCTCAAAGCACAAACTCTTAGAAGATTCACTCTTCTTGTACTTAAGTCGGCATTGTGCATTTTATATTCAATTCCGATGCGATTTCTGTGTTTCATCGACAATCTGAAGGCCTAAGGGATACAGTAAACCTGAACTGGTGCATCGGAATCTAATACTGGTCTCCCAGGAGCCGCTCAAAGCACAAACTCTTAGAAGATTCACTCTTCTTGTACTTAAGTCGGCATTGTGCCTTTTATATTCTATTCCGATGCGATTTCTGTGTTTCATCGTCAATGTGAAGGTCCAAGGGATACAGTAAACCTGCACTGGTGCATCGGAATCTAATACTGGTCTCCCAGGAGCCGCTCAAAGCACAAACTCTTAGAAGATTCACTCTTCTTGTACTTAAGTCGGCACTGGGCCTTTTATATTCAATTCTGATGCGATTTCTCTGTTTCATCGTCAATGGGAAGGTCCAAGGGATAGAGTAAACCTGCACTGGTGCATCGGAATCTAATACTGGTCTCCCAGGAGCCGCCCAAAGCACAAACTCTTAGGAGACTCACACTTCTTGTACTTAAGTCGGCATTGTGCCTTTGATATTCAATTCCGATGCGAATTGTGTTTCATTGTCAATGTGAAGGTCCAAGGGATACAGTAAACCTGCACTGGTCCATTGGAATCTAATACTGGTCTCCCAGGAGCCGCTCAAAGCACAAACTCTTAGAAGATTCACTCTTCTTGTACTTAAGTCGGCATTGTGCCTTTTATATTCAATTCCGATGCGATTTCTGTGTTTCAACGTCAATTTGAAGGTCCAAGGGATACAGTAAACCGCACTGGTGCATCGGAATCTAATACTGGTATCCCAGGAGCCGCTCAAAGCACAAACTCTTAGAAGATTCACTCTTCTTGTACTTAAGTCGGCATTGTGCCTTTTATATTCAATTCCGATGCGATTTCTGTGTTTCATCGTCAATGTGAAGGTCCAAGGGATACAGTAAACCTGCACTGGTGCATCGGAATCTAATACTGGTCTCCCAGGAGTCACTCAAAGCACAAACTCTTAGAAGATTCACTCTTCTTGTACTTAAGTCGGCACTGGGCCTTTTATATTCAATTCCGATGCGATTTTTGTGTTTCATCGTCAATGTGAAGGTCCAAGGGATAGAGTAAACCTGCACTGGTGCATCGGAATCTAATACTGGTCTCCCAGGAGCCGCTCAAAGCACAAACTCTTAGAAGATTCACTCTTCTTGTACTTAAGTCGGCATTGTGCCTTTTATATTCAATTCCGATGCGATTTCTGTGTTTCATCGACAATCTGAAGGTCTAAGGGATACAGTAAACCTGCACTGGTGCATCGGAATCTAATACTGGTCTCCCAGGAGCCGCTCAAACCACAATTTCTTAGAAGATTCACTCTTCTTGTACTTATGTCGGAATTGTGCCTTTTATATTCAATTCCGATGCAATTTCTGTGTTTCATCGTTAATGTGAAGGTCCAAGGGATACAGTAAACCTGCACTGGTGCATCGGAATCCAATACTGGCCTCCCAAGGTGCCGCTCAAAGCACAAACCCTTAGAAGATTCACTCTTCTTGTACATAAGTCGGCATTGTGCCTTTTATATTCAATTCCGATGCGATTTCTGTGTTTCATTGTCAATATACGGTCCAAGGGATACAGTAAACCTGCACTGGTGCATCGGAATCTAATTCTGGTCTCCCAGGAGCCGCTCGAAGCACAACTCTTAGAAAATTCACTCTTCTTGTACTTAAGTCGGCATTGTGCCTTTTATATTCAATTCCGATGCGATTTCTGCGTTTCATCGTCAATGTGAAGGTCCAAGGGATACAGTAAACCTGCACTGGTGCATCGGAATCTAATACTGGTCTCCCAGGAGCCGCTCAAAGCACAAACTCTTAGGAGACTCACTCTTCTAGTACTTAAGTCGGCATTGTGCCTTTGATATTCAATTCCGATGCGATTTCTGTGTTTCATCGTCAATGTGAAGGTCCAAGGGATACAGTAAACCTGCACTGGTGCATCGGAATCTAATACTGGTCTCCCAGGTGCCGCTCAAAGCACAACTCTTAGAAGATTAACTTTTCTTGTACTTAAGTCGGCATTGTGCCTTTGATATTCAATTCCGATCCGATTTCTGTGTTTCATCGTCAATGTGAAGGTCCAAGGGATACAGTAAACCTGCACTGGTGCATCGGAATCTAATACTGGTCTCCCAGGAGCCGCTCAAAGCACAAACTCTTAGGAGACTCACTCTTCTTGTACTTAAGTCGGCATTGTGCCTTTTATATTCAATTCCGATGCGATTTCTGTGTTTCATCGTCAATGTGAAGGTCCATGGGATACAGTAAACCTGCACTGGTGCATCGGAATCTAATACTGGTCTCCCAGGAGCCGCTCAAAGCACGAACTCTTTGGAGACTCACTCTTCTTGTACTTAAGTCGGCATTGTGCCTTTGATATTCAATTCCGATGCGATTTCTGTGTTTCATCGTCAATGTGAAGGTCCAAGGGATACAGTAAACCTGCACTGGTGCATCGGAATCTACTACTGGTCTCCCAGGAGCCACTCAAAGCAGAACTCTTAGAAGATTCACTCTTCTTGTACTTAAGTCGGCATTGTGCCTTTGATATTCAATTCCGATGCGATTTCTGTGTTTCATCGTCAATGTGAAGGTACAAGGGATACAGTAAACCGGCACTGGTGCATCGGAATCCAATACTGGCCTCCCAAGGTGCCGCTCAAAGCACAAACCCTTAGAAGATTAACTCTTCTTGTACATAATTCGGCATTGTGCCTTTTATATTCAATTCCGATGCGATTTCTGTGTTTCATTGCCAATGTGACGGTCCAAGGGATACAGTAAACCTGCACTGGTGCATCGGAATCTAATACTGGTCTCCCAGGAGCCGCTCAATGCACAACTCTTAGAAAATTCAGTCTTCTTGTACTTAAGTCAGCACTGTGCTTTCTTTATATTCAATGCCGATGCGATTTTTGTGTGTCATCGTCAATGTGAAGGTCCAAGGGATACAGTAAACCTGCACTGGTGCATCGGAATCTAATACTGGTCTCCCAGGAGCCGCTCAAAGCACAAACTCCTAGGAGATTCACTCTTCTTGTACTTAACTCGGCATTGTGCCTTTTATATTCAATTCCGATGCGCTTTCTGTGTGTCATCGTCAATGTGAAGGTCCAAGGGATACAGTAAACCTGCACTGGTGCATCGGAATCTAATACTGGTCTCCCAGGAGCCACTCAAAGCACAAACTCTTAGAAGATTCACTCTTCTTGTACTTAAGTCGGCATTGTGCCTTTTATATTCAATTCCGATGCGATTTCTGTGTTTCATCGTCAATGTGAAGGTCCAAGGGATACAGTAAACCTGCACTGGTGCATCGATATCTAATACTGGTCTCCCAGGAGCCGCTCAAAGCACAAACTCTTAGGAGATTCACTCTTCTTGTACTTAAGTCGGCATTGTGCCTTTTATATTCAATTCTGATGCGATTTCTGTGTTTCATCGTCAATGTGAAGGTCCAAGGGATAGAGTAAACCTGCACTGGTGCATCGGAATCTAATACTGGTGTCCCAGGAACCGCTCAAAGCACAAACTCTTAGAAGATTCACTCTTCTTGTACTTAAGTCGGCATTGTGCCTTTTATATTCAATTCCGATGCGCTTTCTGTGTGTCATCGTCAATGTGAAGGTCCAAGGGATACAGTAAACCTGCACTGGTGCATCGGAATCTAATACTGGTCTCCCAGGAGACGCTCAAAGCACAAACTCTTAGGAGATTCACTCTTCTTGTACTTAAGTCAGCATTGTGCATTTATATTCAATTCCGATGCACTTTCTGTGTGTCATCGTCAATGTGAAGGTCCAAGGGATACAGTAAACCTGCACTGGTGCATCGGAATCTAATACTGGTCTCCCAGGAGCCACTCAAAGCACAAACTCTTAGAAGATTCATTCTTCTTGTACTTAAGTCGGCATTGTGCCTTTTATATTCAATTCCGATGCGATTTCTGTGTTTCATCGTCAATGTGAAGGTCCAAGGGATACAGTAAACCTGCACTGGTGCATCGGAATCTAATACTGGTCTCCCAGGAGCCGCTCAAACCACAATTTCTTAGAAGATTCACTCTTCTTGTACTTAAGTCGGCATTGTGCCTTTTATATTCAATTCCGATGCGATTTCTGTGTTTCATCGTCAATGTGAAGGTCCAAGGGATACAGTAAACCTGCACTGGTGCATCGGAATCTAATACTGGTCTCCCAGGAGCCGCTCAAAGCACAAACTCTTAGAAGATTCACTCTTCTTGTACTTAAGTCGGCACTGGGCCTTTTATATTCAATTCTGATGCGATTTCTGTGTTTCATCGTCAATGTGAAGGTCCAAGGGATAGAGTAAACCTGCACTGGTGCATCGGAATCTAATACTGGTGTCCCAGGAACCGCTCAAAGCACAAACTCTTAGAAGATTCACTCTTCTTGTACTTAAGTCGGCATTGTGCCTTTTATATTCAATTCCGATGCGATTTCTTTGTTTCATTGTCAATGTGACGGTCCAAGGGATACAGTAAACCTGCACTGGTGCATCGGAATCTAATACTGGTCTCCCAGGAGCCGCTCAAAGCACAAACTCTTAGGAGACTCACCCTTCTTGTACTTAAGTCGGCATTGTGCCTTTGATATTCAATTCCGATGCGAATTGTGTTTCATCGTCAATGTGAAGGTCCAAGGGATACAGTAAACCTGCACTGGTGCATCGGAATCTACTACTGGTCTCCCAGGAGCCACTCAAAGCAGAACACTTAGAAGATTCACTCTTCTTGTACTTAAGTCGGCATTGTGCCTTTTATATTCAATTCCGATGCGATTTCTGTGTTTCATCGTCAATGTGAAGGTCCAAGGGATACAGTAAACCTGCACTGGTGCATCGGAATCCAATACTGGTCTCCCAGGAGCCGCTCAAAGCACAAACTCTTAGAAGATTCACTCTTCTTGTACTTAAGTCGGAATTGTGCCTTTTATATTCAATTCCGATGCAATTTCTGTGTTTCATCGTCAATGTGAAGGTCCAAGGGATACAGTAAACCTGCACTGGTGCATCGGAATCCAATACTGGTCTCCCAGGAGCCGCTCAAAGCACAAACCCTTAGAAGATTCACTCTTCTTGTACTTAAGTCGGCATTGTGCCTTTTACATTCAATTCCGATGCGATTTCTGTGTTTCATCGTCAATGTGAAGGTCCAAGGGATACAGTAAACCTTCTCTGGTGCATCGGGATCTCATACTGGTCTCCCAGGAGCCGCTCAAAGCACAAACTCTTAGAAGATTCACTCTTCTTGTACTTAAGTCGGCATTGTTCCTTTTATATTCAATTCCGATGCGATTTCTGTGTTTCATCGTCAATGTGAAGGTACAAGGGATACAGTAAACCTGCACTGGTGCATCGGAATCCAATACTGGCCTCCCAAGGTGCCGCTCAAAGCACAAACCCTTAGAAGATTCACTCCTCTTGTACTTAAGTCGGCACTGGGCCTTTTATATTCAATTCGGATGCGATTTTTGTGTTTCATCGTCAATGTGAAGGTCCAAGGGATAGAGTAAACCTGCACTGGTGCATCGGAATCTAATACTGGTCTCCCAGGAGCCGCTCAAAGCACAAACTCTTAGAAGATTCACTCTTCTTGTACTTAAGTCTGCATTGTGCATTTTATATTCAATTCCGATGCGATTTCTGTGTTTCATCGACAATCTGAAGGTCTAAGGGATACAGTAAACCTGAACTGGGGCATCGGAATCTAATACTGGTCTCCCAGGAGCCGCTCAAAGCACAAACTCTTAGAAGATTCACTCTTCTTGTACTTAAGTCGGCATTGTAACTTTCATATTCTATTCCGATGCGATTTCTGTGTTTCATCGTCAATGTGAAGGTCCAAGGGATACAGTAAACCTGCACTGGTGCATCGGAATCTAATACTGGTCTCCCAGGAGCCGCTCAAAGCACAAACTCTTAGAAGATTCACTCTTCTTGTACTTAAGTCGGCACTGGGCCTTTTATATTCAATTCTGATGCGATTTCTGTGTTTCATCGTCAATGGGAAGGTCCAAGGGATAGAGTAAACCTGCACTGGTGCATCGGAATCTAATACTGGTGTCCCAGGAACCGCTCAAAGCACAAACTCTTAGAAGATTCACTCTTCTTGTACTTAAGTCGGCATTGTGCCTTTTATATTCAATTCCGATGCTCTTTCTGTGTTTCATCGTCAATGTGAAGGTACAAGGGATACAGTAAACCTGCACTGGTGCATCGGAATCTAATACTGGTCTCCCAGGAGCCGCTCAAAGCACATACTCTTAGAAGATTCACTCTTCTTGTACTTAAGTCGGCATTGTTCCTTTTATATTCAATTCCGATGCGATTTCTGTGTTTCATCGTCAATGTGAAGGTACAAGGGATACAGTAAACCTGCACTGGTGCATCGGAATCCAATACTGGTCTCCCAGGAGCCGCTCAAAGCACAAACTCTTAGAAGATTCACTCTTCTTGTACTTAAGTCGGCATTGTGCCTTTTACATTCAATTCCGATGCGATTTCTGTGTTTCATCGTCAATGTGAAGGTCCAAGGGATACAGTAAACCTTCACTGGTGCATCGGGATCTCATACTGGTCTCCCAGGAGCCGCTCAAAGCACAAACTCTTAGAAGATTCACTCTTCTTGTACCTAAGTCGGCATTGTTCCTTTTATATTCAATTCCGATGCGATTTCTGTGTTTCATCGTCAATGTGAAGGTCCAAGGGATACAGTAAACCTGCACTGGTGCATCGGAATCCAATACTGGTCTCCCAGGAGCCGCTCAAAGCACAAACTCTTAGAAGATTCACTCTTCTTGTACTTAAGTCGGCATTGTTCCTTTTATATTCAATTCCGATGCGATTTCTGTGTTTCATCGTCAATGTGAAGGTCCAAGGGATACAGTAAACCTTCACTGGTGCATCGGAATCTAATACTGGTCGCCCAGGAGCCGCTCAAAGCACAAACTCTTAGAAGATTCACTCTTCTTGTACTTAAGTCGGCATTGTGCCTTTTATGTTCAATTCCGATGCGATTTCTGTGTTTCATCGTCAATGTGAAGGTCCAAGGGATACAGTAAACCTGCACTGGTGCATCGGAATCCAATACTGGTCTCCCAGGATTCGCTCAAAGCACAAACTCTTAGAAGATTCACTCTTCTTGTACTTAAGTCGGCATTGTGCCTTTTACATTCAATTCCGATGCGATTTCTGTGTTTCATCGTCAATGTGAAGGTCCAAGGGATACAGTAAACCTTCACTGGTGCATCGGGATCTCATACTGGTCTCCCAGGAGCCGCTCAAAGCACAAACTCTTAGAAGATTCACTCTTCTTGTACTTAAGTCGGCATTGTTCCTTTTATATTCAATTCCGATGCGATTTCTGTGTTTCATCGTCAATGTGAAGGTACAAGGGATACAGTAAACCTGCACTGGTGCATCGGAATCCAATACTGGCCTCCCAAGGTGCCGCTCAAAGCACAAACTCTTAGAAGATTCACTCTTCTTGTACTTAAGTCGGCATTGTGCCTTTTATATTCTATTCCGATGCGATTTCTGTGTTTCATTGTCAATGCGACGGTCCAAGGGATACAGTAAACCTGCACTGGTGCATCGGAATCTAAAACTGGTCTCCCAGGAGCCGCTCAAAGCACAAACTCTTAGGAGACTCACACTTCTTGTACTTAAGTCGGCATTGTGCCTTTGATATTCAATTCCGATGCGAATTGTGTTTCATCGTCAATGTGAAGGTCCAAGGGATACAGTAAACCTGCACTGGTGCATCGGAATCTAATACTGGTCTCCCAGGAGCCACTCAAAGCAGAACACTTAGAAGATTCACTCTTCTTGTACTTAAGTCGGCATTGTGCCTTTGATATTCAATTCCGATGCGATTTCTGTGTTTCATCGTCAATGTGAAGGTCCAAGGGATACAGTAAACCTGCACTGGTGCATCGGAATCCAATACTGGTCTCCCAGGAGCCGCTAAAAACAAACTCTTAGAAGATTCACTCTTCTTGTACTTAAGTCGGAATTGTGCCTTTTATATTCAATTCCGATGCAATTTCTGTGTTTCATCGTCAATGTGAAGGTCCAAGTGATACAGTAAACCTGCACTGGTGCATCGGAATCCAATACTGGCCTCCCAAGGTGCCGCACAAAGCACAAACCCTTAGAAGATTCACTCTTCTTGTACATAAGTCGGCATTGTGCCTTTTATATTCAATTCCGATGCGATTTCTGTGTTTCATTGTCAATGTACGGTCCAAGGGATACAGTAAACCTGCACTGGTGCATCGGAATCTAATTCTGGTCTCCCAGGAGCCGCTCAAAGCACAACTCTTAGAAAATTCACTCTTCTTGTACTTAAGTCGGCATTGTGCATTTTACATTCAATTCCGATGCGATTTCTGCGTTTCATCGTCAATGTGAAGGTCCAAGGGATACAGTAAACCTGCACTGGTGCATCGGAATCTAATACTGGTCTCCCAGGAGCCGCTCAAAGCACAAACTCTTAGGAGACTCACTCTTCTAGTACTTAAGTCGGCATTGTGCCTTTGATATTCAATTCCGATGCGATTTCTGTGTTTCATCGTCAATGTGAAGGTCCAAGGGATACAGTAAACCTGCACTGGTGCATCGGAATCTAATACTGGTCTCCCAGGTGCCGCTCAAAGCACAACTCTTAGAAGATTCACTTTTCTTGTACTTAAGTCGGCATTGTGCCTTTGATATTCAATTCCGATCCGATTTCTGTGTTTCATCGTTAATGTGAAGGTCCAAGGGATACAGTAAACCTGCACTGGTGCATCGGAATCTAATACTGGTCTCCCAGGAGCCGCTCAAAGCACAAACTCTTAGGAGATTCACTCTTCTTGTACTTAAGTCGGCATTGTGCCTTTTATATTCAATTCCGATGCGATTTCTGTGTTTCATCGTCAATGTGAAGGTCCATGGGATACAGTAAACCTGCACTGGTGCATCGGAATCTAATACTGGTCTCCCAGGAGCCGCTCAAAGCACAAACTCTTAGGAGACTCACTCTTCTTGTACTTAAGTCGGCATTGTGCTTTTGATATTCAATTCCGATGCGATTTCTGTGTTTCATCGTCAATGCGAAGGTCCAAGGGATACAGTAAACCTGCACTGGTGCATCGGAATCTACTACTGGTCTCCCAGGAGCCACTCAAAGCAGAACTCTTAGAAGATTCACTCTTCTTGTACTTAAGTCGGCATTGTGCCTTTGCTATTCAATTCCGATGCGATTTCTGTGTTTCATCGTCAATGTGAAGGTACAAGGGATACAGTAAACCTGCACTGGTGCATCGGAATCCAATACTGGCCTCCCAAGGTGCCGCTCAAAGCACAAACCCTTAGAAGATTAACTCTTCTTGTACATAATTCGGCATTGTGCCTTTTATATTCAATTCCGATGCGATTTCTGTGTTTCATTGTCAATGTGACGGTCCAAGGGATACAGTAAACCTGCACTGGTGCATCGGAATCTAATACTGGTCTCCCAGGAGCCGCTCAATGCACAACTCTTAGAAAATTCAGTCTTCTTGTACTTAAACCGGAACTGTGCTTTTTTTATATTCAATGCCGATGCGATTTTTGTGTTTCATCGTCAATGTGAAGGTCCAAGGGATAGAGTAAACCTGCACTGGTGCATCGGAATCTAATACTGGTGTCCCAGGAACCGCTCAAAGCACAAACTCTTAGAAGATTCACTCTTCTTGTACTTAAGTCGGCATTGTGCATTTTATTTTCAATTCCGATGCGCTTTCTGTGTTTCATCGACAATCTGAAGGTCTAAGGTAACAGTAAACCTGAACTGGTGCATCGGAATCTAATACTGGTCTCCCAGGAGCCGCTCAAAGCACAAACACTTAGAAGATTCACTCTTCTTGTACTTAAGTCGGCATTGTGCCTTTAATATTCTATTCCGATGCGATTTCTGTGTTTCATCGTCAATGTGAAGGTCCAAGGGATACAGTAAACCTGCACTGGTGCATCGGAATCTAATACTGGTCTCCCAGGAGCCGCTCAAAGCACAAACTCTTAGAAGATTCACTCTTCTTGTACTTAAGTCGGCATTGTGCCTTTTATATTCTATTCCGATGCGATTTCTGTGTTTCATCGTCAATGTGAAGGTCCAAGGGATACAGTAAACCTGCACAGGTCCATTGGAATCTAATACTGGTCTCCCAGGAGCCGCTCAAAGCACAAACTCTTAGGAGATTCACTCTTCTTGTACTTAAGTCGGCATTGTGCCTTTTATATTCTATTCCGATGCGATTTCTGTGTTTCATCGTCAATGTGAAGGTCCAAGGGATACAGTAAACCTGCACTGGTGCATCGGAATCTAATACTGGTCTCCCAGGAGCCGCTCAAAGCACAAACCCTTAGAAGATTCACTCTTCTTGTACTTAAGTCGGCATTGTGCCTTTTATATTCAATTCCGATGCGATTTCTGTGTTTCATCGTCAATGTGAAGGTCCAAGGGATACAGTAAACCTGCACTGGTGCATCGGAATCCAATACTGGTCTCCCAGGAGCCGCTCAAAGCACAAACTCTTAGAAGATTCACTCTTCTTGTACTTAAGTCGGGATTGTGCCTTTTATATTCAATTCCGATGCGATTTCTGTGTTTCATCGTCAATGTGAATGTCCAAGGGATACAGTAAACCTGCACTGGTGCATCGGAATCTAATACTGGTCTCCCAGGAGCCGCTCAATGCACAAACTCTTAGAAAATTCAGTCTTCTTGTACTTAAGTCGGCACTGTGCTTTTTTTATATTCAATGCCGATGCGATTTTTGTGTTTCATCGTCAATGTGAAGGTCCAAGGGACAGAGTAAACCTGCACTGGTGCATCGGAATCTAATACTGGTGTCCCAGGAACCGCTCAAAGCACAAACTCTTAGAAGATTCACTCTTCTTGTACTTAAGTCGGCATTGTGCATTTTATTTTCAATTCCGATGCGCTTTCTGTGTTTCATCGACAATCTGAAGGTCTAAGGGATACAGTAAACCTGAACTGGTGCATCGGAATCTAATACTGGTCTCCCAGGAGCCGCTCAAAGCACAAACTCTTAGAAGATTCACTCTTCTTGTACTTAAGTCGGCATTGTGCCTTTTATATTCTATTCCGATGCGATTTCTGTGTTTCATCGTCAATGTGAAGGTCCAAGGGATACAGTAAACCTGCACTGGTGCATCGGAATCTAATACTGGTCTCCCAGGAGCCGCTCAAAGCACAAACTCTTAGAAGATTCACTCTTCTTGTACTTAAGTCGGCATTGTGCCTTTTATATTCAATTCCGATGCGATTTCTGTGTTTCATCGTCAATGTGAAGGTCCAAGGGATACAGTAAACCTGCACTGGTGCATCGGAATCTAATACTGGTCTCCCAGGAGCCGCTCAAAGCACAAACTCTTAGAAGATTCACTCTTCTTGTACTTAAGTCGGCATTGTGCCTTTTATATTCTATTCCGATGCGATTTCTGTGTTTCATCGTCAATGTGAAGGTCCAAGGGATACAGTAAACCTGCACTGGTGCATCGGAATCTAATACTGGTCTCCCAGGAGCCGCTCAAAGCACAAACTCTTAGAAGATTCACTCTTCTTGTACTTAAGTCGGCATTGTGCCTTTTATATTCAATTCCGATGCGATTTCTGTGTTTCATCGTCAATGTGAAGGTGCAAGGGATACAGTAAACCTGCACTGGTGCATCGGAATCCAATACTGGTCTCCCAGGTGCCGCTCAAAGCACAAACTCTTAGGAGATTCACTCTTCTTGTACTTAAGTCGGGATTGTGCCTTTTATATTCAATTCCGATGCGATTTCTGTGTTTCATCGTCAATGTGAAGGTCCAAGGCATACAGTAAACCTGCACTGGTGCATCGGAATCCAATACTGGTCTCCCAGGAGCCGCTCAAAGCACAAACTCTTAGAAGATTCACTCTTCTTGTACATAAGTCGGCATTGTGCCTTTCATATTCAATTCCGATGCGATTTCTTTGTTTCATTGTCAATGCGACGGTCCAAGGGATACAGTAAACCTGCACTGGTGCATCGGAATCTAAAACTGGTCTCCCAGGAGCCGCTCAAAGCACTAACTCTTAGGAGACTCACACTTCTTGTACTTAAGTCGGCATTGTGCCTTTGATATTCAATTCCGATGCGAATTGTGTTTCATCGTCAATGTGAAGGTCCAAGGGATACAGTAAACCTGCACTGGTGCATCGGAATCTACTACTGGTCTCCCAGGAGCCACTCAAAGCAGAACACTTAGAAGATTCACTCTTCTTGTACTTAAGTCGGCATTGTGCCTTTGATATTCAATTCCGATGCGATTTCTGTGTTTCATCGTCAATGTGAAGGTCCAAGGGATACAGTAAACATGCACTGGTGCATCGGAATCCAATACTGGTCTCCCAGGAGCCGCTAAAAACAAACTCTTAGAAGATTCACTCTTCTTGTACTTAAGTCGGAATTGTGCCTTTTATATTCAATTCCGATGCAATTTCTGTGTTTCATCGTCAATGTGAAGGTCCAAGGGATACAGTAAACCTGCACTGGTGCATCGGAATCCAATACTGGCCTCCCAAGGTGCCGCTCAAAGCACAAATCCTTAGAAGATTCACTCTTCTTGTACATAAGTCGGCATTGTGCCTTTTATATTCAATTCCGATGCGATTTCTGTGTTTCATTGTCAATGTACGGTCCAAGGGATACAGTAAACCTGCACTGGTGCATCGGAATCTAATTCTGGTCTCCCAGGAGCCGCTCAAAGCACAACTCTTAGAAAATTCACTCTTCTTGTACTTAAGTCGGCATTGTGCCTTTTATATTCAATTCCGATGCGATTTCTGCGTTTCATCGTCAATGTGAAGGTCCAAGGGATACAGTAAACCTGCACTGGTGCATCGGAATCTAATACTGGTCTCCCAGGAGCCGCTCAAAGCACAAACTCTTAGGAGACTCACTCTTCTAGTACTTAAGTCGGCATTGTGCCTTAGATATTCAATTCCGATGCGATTTCTGTGTTTCATCGTCAATGTGAAGGTCCAAGGGATACAGTAAACCTGCACTGGTGCATCGGAATCTAATACTGGTCTCCCAGGTGCCGCTCAAAGCACAACTCTTAGAAGATTCACTTTTCCTGTACTTAAGTCGGCATTGTGCCTTTGATATTCAATTCCGATCCGATTTCTGTGTTTCATCGTCAATGTGAAGGTCCAAGGGATACAGTAAACCTGCACTGGTGCATCGGAATCTAATACTGGTCTCCCAGGAGCCGCTCAAAGCACAAACTCTTAGGTGACTCACTCTTCTTGTACTTAAGTCGGCATTGTGCCTTTGATATTCAATTCCGATGCGATTTCTGTGTTTCATCGTCAATGCGAAGGTCCAAGGGATACAGTAAACCTGCACTGGTGCATCGGAATCTACTACTGGTCTCCCAGGAGCCACTCAAAGCAGAACTCTTAGAAGATTCACTCTTCTTGTACTTAAGTCGGCATTGTGCCTTTGATATTCAATTCCGATGCGATTTCTGTGTTTCATCGTCAATGTGAAGGTACAAGGGATACAGTAAACCTGCACTGGTGCATCGGAATCCAATACTGGCCTCCCAAAGTTCCGCTCAAAGCACAAACCCTTAGAAGATTAACTCTTCTTGTACATAATTCGGCATTGTGCGTTTTATATTCAATTCCGATGCGATTTCTGTGTTTCATTGTCAATGTGACGGTCCAACGGATACAGTAAACCTGCACTGGTGCATCGGAATCTAATACTGGTCTCCCAGGAGCCGCTCAATGCACAACTCTTAGAAAATTCAGTCTTCTTGTACTTAAGTCGGCACTGTGCTTTTTTTATATTCAATGCCGATGCGATTTTTGTGTTTCATCGTCAATGTGAAGGTCCAAGGGATAGAGTAAACCTGCACTGGTGCATCGGAATCTAATACTGGTGTCCCAGGAACCGCTCAAAGCACAAACTCTTAGAAGATTCACTCTTCTTGTACTTAAGTGGCATTGTGCATTTTATTTTCAATTCCGATGCGCTTTCTGTGTGTCATCGTCAATGTGAAGGTCCAAGGGATACAGTAAACCTGCACTGGTGCATCGGAATCTAATACTGGTCTCCCAGGAGCCGCTCAAAGCACAAACTCTTAGGAGATTCACTCTTCTTGTACTTAAGTCGGCATTGTGCCTTTTATATTCAATTCCGATGCGCTTTCTGTGTGTCATCGTCAATGTGAAGGTCCAAGGCATACAGTAAACCTGCACTGGTGCATCGGAATCTAATACTGGTCTCCCAGGAGCCACTCAAAGCACAAACTCTTAGAAGATTCACTCTTCTTGTACTTAAGTCGGCATTGTGCCTTTGATATTCAATTCCGATGCGATTTCTGTGTTTCATCGTCAATGTGAAGGTCCAAGGGATACAGTAAACCTGCACTGGTGCATCGATATCTAATACTGGTCTCCCAGGAGCCGCTCTAAGCACAAACTCTTAGGAGATTCACTCTTCTTGTACTTAAGTCGGCATTGTGCCTTTTATATTCAATTCTGATGCGATTTCTGTGTTTCATCGTCAATGTGAAGGTCCAAGGGATAGAGTAAACCTGCACTGGTGCATCGGAATCTAATACTGGTGTCCCAGGAACCGCTCAAAGCACAAACTCTTAGAAGATTCACTCTTCTTGTACTTAAGTCGGCATTGTGCCTTTTATATTCAATTCCGATGCGCTTTCTGTGTGTCATCGTCAATGTGAAGGTCCAAGGGATACAGTAAACCTGCACTGGTGCATCGGAATCTAATACTGGTCTCCCAGGAGCCGCTCAAAGCACAAACTCTTAGGAGATTCACTCTTCTTGTACTTAAGTCAGCATTGTGCATTTATATTCAATTCCGATGCGCTTTCTGTGTGTCATCGTCAATGTGAAGGTCCAAGGGATACAGTAAACCTGCACTGGTGCATCGGAATCTAATACTGGTCTCCCAGGAGCCACTCAAAGCACAAACTCTTAGAAGATTCACTCTTCTTGTACTTAAGTCGGCATTGTGCCTTTTATATTCAATTCCGATGCGATTTCTGTATTTCATCGTCAATGTGAAGGTCCAAGGGATACAGTAAACCTGCACTGGTGCATCGGAATCTAATACTGATCTCCCAGGAGCCGCTCAAAGCACAAACTCTTATTAGATTCACTCTTCTTGTACTTAAGTCGGCATTGTGCCTTTTATATTCAATTCCGATGCGATTTCTGTGTTTCATCGTCAATGTGAAGGTCCAAGGGATACAGTAAACCTGCACTGGTGCATCGGAATCCAATACTGGTCTCCCAGGAGCCGCTCAAAGCACAAACTCTTAGAAGATTCACTCTTCTTGTACTTAAGTCAGCATTGTGCCTTTTACATTCAATTCCGATGCGATTTCTGTGTTTCATCGTCAATGTGAAGGTCCAAGGGATACAGTAAACCTTCACTGGTGCATCGGGATCTCATACTGGTCTCCCAGGAGCCGCTCAAAGCACAAACTCTTAGAAGATACACTCTTCTTGTACTTAAGTCGGCATTGTTCCTTTTATATTCAATTCCGATGCGATTTCTGTGTTTCATCGTCAATGTGAAGGTACAAGGGATACAGTAAACCTGCACTGGTGCATCGGAATCCAATACTGGCCTCCCAAGGTGCCGCTCAAAGCACAAACCTTTAGAAGATTCACTCCTCTTGTACATAAGTCGGCATTGTGCATTTTATATTCAATTCCGATGCGATTTCTGTGTTTCATTGTCAATGTGACGGTCCAAGGGATACAGTAAACCTGCACTGGTGCATCGGAATCGAATACTGGTCTCCCAGGAGCCGTTCAAAGCACAACTCTTAGATAATTCACTCTTCTTGTACTTAATTCGGCATTGTGCCTTTTATATTCAATTCCGATGCGATTTCTGTGTTTCATCGTCAATGTGAAGGTCCAAGGGATACAGTAAACCTGCACTGGTTTATCGGAATCTAATACTGGTCTCCCAGGAGTCGCTCAAAGCACAATCTCTTAGAAGATTCACTCTTCTTGTACTTAAGTCGGCACTGGGCCTTTTATATTCAATTCCGATGCGATTTTTGTGTTTCATCGTCAATGTGAAGGTCCAAGGGATAGAGTAAACCTGCACTGGTGCATCGGAATCTAATACTGGTCTCCCAGGAGCCGCTCAAAGCACAAACTCTTAGAAGATTCACTCTTCTTGTACTTAAGTCGGCATTGTGCCTTTTATATTCAATTCCGATGCGATTTCTGTGTTTCATCGACAATCTGAAGGTCTAAGGGATACAGTAAACCTGCACTGGTGCATCGGAATCTAATACTGGTCTCCCAGGAGCCGCTCAAACCACAAACTCTTAGAAGATTCACTCATCTTGTACTTAAGTCGGCATTGTGCCTTTTATATTCAATTCCGATGCGATTTCTGTGTTTCATCGTCAATGTGAACGTCCAAGGGATACAGTAAACCTGCACTGGTGCATCGGAATCTAATACTGGTCTCCCAGGAGCCGCTCAAAGCACAAACTCTTAGAAGATTCACTCTTCTTGTACTTAAGTCAGCACTGGGCCTTTTATATTCATTTCTGATGCGATTTCGGTGTTTCATCGTCAATGTGAAGGTCCAAGGGATAGAGTAAACCTGCACTGGTGCATCGGAATCTAATACTGGTGTCCCAGGAACCGCTCAAAGCACAAACTCTTAGAAGATTCACTCTTCTTGTACTAAAGTTGCATTGTGCCTTTTATATTCAATTCCGATGCGCTTTCTGTGTGTCATCGTCAATGTGAAGGTCCAAGGGATACAGTAAACCTGCACTGGTGCATCGGAATCTAATACTGGTCTCCCAGGAGCCGCTCAAAGCACAAACTCTTAGGAGATTCACTCTTCTTGTACTTAAGTCGGGATTGTGCCTTTTATATTCAATTCCGATGCGATTTATGTGTTTCATCAACAATGTGAAGGTCCAAGTGATACAGTAAACCTGCACTGGTGCATCGGAATCCAATACTGGTCTCCCAGGAGCCGCTCAAAGCACAAACTCTTAGAAGATTCACTCTTCTTGTACATAAGTCGGCATTGTGCCTTTCATATTCAATTCCGATGCGATTTCTTTGTTTCATTGTCAATGTGACGGTCCAAGGGATACAGTAAACCTGCACTGGCGCATCGGAATCTAATACTGGTCTCCCAGGAGCCGCTCAAAGCACAAACTCTTAGGAGACTCACTCTTCTTGTACTTAAGTCGGCATTGTGCCTTTGATATTCAATTCCGATGCGAATTGTGTTTCATCGTCAATGTGAAGATCCAAGGGATACAGTAAACCTGCACTGGTGCATCGGAATCTACTACTGGTCTCCCAGGAGCCACTCAAAGCAGAACACTTAGAAGATTCACTCTTCTTGTACTTAAATCGGCATTGTGCCTTTGATATTCAATTCCGATGCGATTTCTGTGTTTCATCGTCAATGTGAAGGTCCAAGGGATACAGTAAACCTACACTGGTGCATCGGAATCCAATACTGGTCTCCCAGGAGCCGCTCAAAGCATAAACTCTTA
Organism: Schistocerca nitens; assembly: GCF_023898315.1. Classification (NCBI taxonomy): domain Eukaryota; kingdom Metazoa; phylum Arthropoda; class Insecta; order Orthoptera; family Acrididae; genus Schistocerca; species Schistocerca nitens. Next base: position 1,957,732 of record NW_026045908.1, on the reverse strand, counting down.
GAAGATTCACTCTTCTTGTACTTAAGTCGGAATTGTGCTTTTATATTCAATTCCGATGCAATTTCTGTGTTCCATCGTCAATGTGAAGGTCCAAGGGATACAGTAAATTTGCACTGGTGCATCGGAATCCAATACTGGTCTCCCAGGACCGGCTCAAAGCACAAACTCATAGAAGATTCACTCTTCTTGTAATTAAGTCGGCACTGTGCCTTTTATATTCAATTCCGATGCGATTTCTGTGTTTCATCGTCAATGTGAAGGTCCAAGGGATACAGTAAACCTTCACTGGTGCATCAGAATCCAATACTGGAGTCCCAAGGTGCCGCTCAAAGCACAAACCCTTAGAAGATTCACTCTTCTTGTACTTAAGTCGGCATTGTGCCTTTTATATTCAATTCCGATGCGATTTCTGTGTTTCATCGTCAATGTGAAGGTCCAAGGGATAGAGTAAACCTGCACTGGTGCATCGGAATCTAATACTGGTCTCCCAGGAGCCGCTCAAAGCACAAACTCTTAGGAGATTCACTCTTCTTGTACTTAAGTCGGCATTGTGCCTTTTATATTCAATTCCGATGCGATTTCTGTGTTTCATCGTCAATGTGAAGGTCCAAGGGATACGGTAAACCTGCACTGGTGCATCGGAATCCAATACTTGTCTCCCAGGAGCCGCTCAAAGCACAAACTTTTAGAAGATTGACTCTTCTTGTACTTAAGTCGGCATTGTGCCTTTTATATTCAATTCCGATGCGATTTCTGTGTTTCATCGTCAATGTGAAGGTCCAAGGGATACAGTAAACCTTCACTGGTGCATCGGGATCTCATACTGGTCTCCCAGGAGCCGCTCAAAGCACAAACTCTTAGAAGATTCACTCTTCTTGTACTTAAGTCGGCATTGTTCCTTTTATATTCAATTCCGATGCAATTTCTGTGTTTCATCGTCAATGTGAAGGTACAAGGGATACAGTAAACCTGCACTGGTGCATCGGAATCTAATACTGGTCTCCCAGGAGTCGCTCAAAGCACAAACTCTTAGAAGATTCACTCTTCTTGTACTTAAGTCGGCACTGTGCCTTTTATATTCAATTCCGATGCGATTTTTGTGTTTCATCGTCAATGTGAAGGTCCAAGGGATAGAGTAAACCTGCACTGGTGCATCGGAATCTAATACTGGTCTCCCAGGAGCCGCTCAAAGCACAAACTCTTAGAAGATTCACTCTTCTTGTACTTAAGTCGGCATTGTGCCATTTATATTCAATTCCGATGCGATTTCTGTGTTTCATCGACAATCTGAAGGTCTAAGGGATACAGTAAACCTGCACTGGTGCATCGGAATCTAATACTGGTCTCCCAGGAGCCGCTCAAACCACAAACTCTTAGAAGATTCACTCATCTTGTACTTAAGTCGGCATTGTGCCTTTTATATTCAATTCCGATGCGATTTCTGTGTTTCATCGTCAATGTGAACGTCCAAGGGATACAGTAAACCTGCACTGGTGCATCGGAATCTAATACTGGTCTCCCAGGAGCCGCTCAAAGCACAAACTCTTAGAAGATTCACTCTTCTTGTACTTAAGTCGGCACTGGGCCTTTTATATTCAATTCTTATGCGATTTCTGTGTTTCATCGTCAATTTGAAGGTCCAAGGGATACAGTAAACCTGCACTGGTGCATCGGAATCTAATACTGGTGTCCCAGGAACCGCTCAAAGCACAAACTCTTAGAAGATTCACTCTTCTTGTACTAAAGTTGCATTGTGCCTTTTATATTCAATTCCGATGCGCTTTCTGTGTGTCATCGTCAATGTGAAGGTCCAAGGGATACAGTAAACCTGCACTGGTGCATCGGAATCTAATACTGGTCTCCCAGGAGCCGCTCAAAGCACAAACTCTTAGGAGATTCACTCTTCTTGTACTTAAGTCGGGATTGTGCCTTTTATATTCAATTCCGATGCGATTTCTGTGTTTCATCAACAATGTGAAGGTCCAAGGGATACAGTAAACCTGCACTGGTGCATCGGAATCCAATACTGGTCTCCCAGGAGCCGCTCAAAGCACAAACTCTTAGAAGATTCACTCTTTTTCTACATAAGTCGGCATTGTGCCTTTCATATTCATTTCCGATGCGATTTCTTTGTTTCATTGTCAATGTGACTGTCCAAGGGATACAGTAAACCTGCACTGGTGCATTGGAATCTAATACTGGTCTCCCAGGAGCAGCTCAAAGCACAAACTCTTAGGAGACTCACTCTTCTTGTACTTAAGTCGGCATTGTGCCTTTGATATTTAATTCCGATGCGAATTGTGTTTCATCGTCAATGTGAAGGTCCAAGGGATACAGTAAACCTGCACAGGTGCATCGGAATCTACTACTGGTCTCCCAGGAGCCACTCAAAGCAGAACACTTAGAAGATTCACTCTTCTTGTACTTAATTCTTCATTGTGCCTTTGATATTCAATTCCGATGCGATTTCTGTGTTTCATCGTCAATGTGAAGGTCCAAGGGATACAGTAAACCTGCACTGGTGCATCGGAATCCAATACTGGTCTCCCAGGAGCCGCTCAAAGCATAAACTCTTAGAAGATTCACTCTTCTTGTACTGAAGTCGGAATTGTGCCTTTTATATTCAATTCCGATGCAATTTCTGTGTTCCATCGTCAATGTGAAGCTCCAAGGGATACAGTAAACCTGCACTGGTGCATCGGAATCCAATACTGGTCTCCCAGGACCGGCTCAAAGCACAAACTCGTAGAAGATTCACTCTTCTTGTACTTAAGTCGGCACTGTGCCTTTTATATTCAATTCCGATGCGATTTCTGTGTTTCATCGTCAATGTGAAGGTCCAAGGGATACAGTAAACCTGCACTGGTGCATCGGAATCCAATACTGGCCTCCCAAGGTGCCGCTCAAAGCAGAAACCCTTAGAAGATTCACTCTTCTTGTACATAAGTCGGCATTGTGCCTTTTATATTCAATTCCGATGCGATTTCTGTGTTTCATTGTTAATGTGACGGTCCAAGGGATACAGTAAACCTGCACTGGTGCATCGGAATCTAATACTGGTCTCCCAGGAGCCGCTCAATGCACAACTCTTAGAAAATTCACTCTTCTTGTACTTAAGTCGGCATTGTGCCTTTTATATTCAATTCCGATGCGATTTCTGTGTTTCATCGTCAATGTGAAGGTCCAAGGGATAGAGTAAACCTGCACTGGTGCATCGGAATCTAATACTGGTCTCCCAGGAGTCGCTCAAAGCAAAAACTCTTAGAAGATTCACTCTTCTTGTACTTAAGTCGGCACTGTGCCTTTTATATTCAATGCCGATGCGATTTCTGTGTTTCATCGTCAATGTGAAGGTCCAAGGGATACAGTAAACCTGCACTGGTGCATCGGAATCTAATACTGGTCTCCCAGGAGCCGCTCAAAGCACAAACTCTTAGAAGATTCACTCTTCTTGTACTTAAGTCGGCATTGTGCCTTTTATATTCAATTCCGATGCGCTTTCTGTGTGTCATCGTCAATGTGAAGGTCCAAGGGATACAGTAAACCTGCACTGGTGCATCGGAATCTAATACTGGTCTCCCAGGAGCCACTCAAAGCACAAACTCTTAGAAGATTCACTCTTCTTGTACTTAAGTCGGCATTGTGCCTTTTATATTCAATTCCGATGCGATTTCTGTGTTTCATCGTCAATGTGAAGGTCCAAGGGATACAGTAAACCTGCACTGGTGCATCGGAATCTAATACTGGTCTCCCAGGAGCCGCTCAAAGCACAAACTCTTAGGAGATTCACTCTTCTTGTACTTAAGTCGGCAGTGTGCCTTTTATATTCAATTCCGATGCGATTTCTGTGTTTCATCGTCAATGTGAAGGTCCAAGGGATACAGTAAACCTGCACTGGTGCATCGGAATCCAATACTGGTCTCCCAGGAGCCGCTCAAAGCACAAACTCTTAGAAGATTCACTCATCTTGTACTTAAGTCGGCATTGTGCCTTTTATATTCAATTCCGATGCGATTTCTGTGTTTCATCGTCAATGTGAACGTCCAAGGGATACAGTAAACCTGCACTGGTGCATCGGAATCTAATACTGGTCTCCCAGGAGCCGCTCAAAGCACAAACTCTTAGAAGATTCACTCTTCTTGTACTTAAGTCGGCACTGGGCCTTTTATATTCAATTCTTATGCGATTTCTGTGTTTCATCGTCAATTTGAAGGTCCAAGGGATACAGTAAACCTGCACTGGTGCATCGGAATCTAATACTGGTGTCCCAGGAACCGCTCAAAGCACAAACTCTTAGAAGATTCACTCTTCTTGTACTAAAGTTGCATTGTGCCTTTTATATTCAATTCCGATGCGCTTTCTGTGTGTCATCGTCAATGTGAAGGTCCAAGGGATACAGTAAACCTGCACTGGTGCATCGGAATCTAATACTGGTCTCCCAGGAGCCGCTCAAAGCACAAACTCTTAGGAGATTCACTCTTCTTGTACTTAAGTCGGGATTGTGCCTTTTATATTCAATTCCGATGCGATTTCTGTGTTTCATCAACAATGTGAAGGTCCAAGGGATACAGTAAACCTGCACTGGTGCATCGGAATCCAATACTGGTCTCCCAGGAGCCGCTCAAAGCACAAACTCTTAGAAGATTCACTCTTTTTCTACATAAGTCGGCATTGTGCCTTTCATATTCATTTCCGATGCGATTTCTTTGTTTCATTGTCAATGTGACTGTCCAAGGGATACAGTAAACCTGCACTGGTGCATTGGAATCTAATACTGGTCTCCCAGGAGCAGCTCAAAGCACAAACTCTTAGGAGACTCACTCTTCTTGTACTTAAGTCGGCATTGTGCCTTTGATATTTAATTCCGATGCGAATTGTGTTTCATCGTCAATGTGAAGGTCCAAGGGATACAGTAAACCTGCACAGGTGCATCGGAATCTACTACTGGTCTCCCAGGAGCCACTCAAAGCAGAACACTTAGAAGATTCACTCTTCTTGTACTTAATTCTTCATTGTGCCTTTGATATTCAATTCCGATGCGATTTCTGTGTTTCATCGTCAATGTGAAGGTCCAAGGGATACAGTAAACCTGCACTGGTGCATCGGAATCCAATACTGGTCTCCCAGGAGCCGCTCAAAGCATAAACTCTTAGAAGATTCACTCTTCTTGTACTGAAGTCGGAATTGTGCCTTTTATATTCAATTCCGATGCAATTTCTGTGTTCCATCGTCAATGTGAAGCTCCAAGGGATACAGTAAACCTGCACTGGTGCATCGGAATCCAATACTGGTCTCCCAGGACCGGCTCAAAGCACAAACTCGTAGAAGATTCACTCTTCTTGTACTTAAGTCGGCACTGTGCCTTTTATATTCAATTCCGATGCGATTTCTGTGTTTCATCGTCAATGTGAAGGTCCAAGGGATACAGTAAACCTGCACTGGTGCATCGGAATCCAATACTGGCCTCCCAAGGTGCCGCTCAAAGCAGAAACCCTTAGAAGATTCACTCTTCTTGTACATAAGTCGGCATTGTGCCTTTTATATTCAATTCCGATGCGATTTCTGTGTTTCATTGTTAATGTGACGGTCCAAGGGATACAGTAAACCTGCACTGGTGCATCGGAATCTAATACTGGTCTCCCAGGAGCCGCTCAATGCACAACTCTTAGAAAATTCACTCTTCTTGTACTTAAGTCGGCATTGTGCCTTTTATATTCAATTCCGATGCGATTTCTGTGTTTCATCGTCAATGTGAAGGTCCAAGGGATAGAGTAAACCTGCACTGGTGCATCGGAATCTAATACTGGTCTCCCAGGAGTCGCTCAAAGCAAAAACTCTTAGAAGATTCACTCTTCTTGTACTTAAGTCGGCACTGTGCCTTTTATATTCAATGCCGATGCGATTTCTGTGTTTCATCGTCAATGTGAAGGTCCAAGGGATACAGTAAACCTGCACTGGTGCATCGGAATCTAATACTGGTCTCCCAGGAGCCGCTCAAAGCACAAACTCTTAGAAGATTCACTCTTCTTGTACTTAAGTCGGCATTGTGCCTTTTATATTCAATTCCGATGCGCTTTCTGTGTGTCATCGTCAATGTGAAGGTCCAAGGGATACAGTAAACCTGCACTGGTGCATCGGAATCTAATACTGGTCTCCCAGGAGCCACTCAAAGCACAAACTCTTAGAAGATTCACTCTTCTTGTACTTAAGTCGGCATTGTGCCTTTTATATTCAATTCCGATGCGATTTCTGTGTTTCATCGTCAATGTGAAGGTCCAAGGGATACAGTAAACCTGCACTGGTGCATCGGAATCTAATACTGGTCTCCCAGGAGCCGCTCAAAGCACAAACTCTTAGGAGATTCACTCTTCTTGTACTTAAGTCGGCAGTGTGCCTTTTATATTCAATTCCGATGCGATTTCTGTGTTTCATCGTCAATGTGAAGGTCCAAGGGATACAGTAAACCTGCACTGGTGCATCGGAATCCAATACTGGTCTCCCAGGAGCCGCTCAAAGCACAAACTCTTAGAAGATTCACTCTTCTTGTACTTAAGTCGGCATTGTGCCTTTTATATTCAATTCCGATGCGATTTCTGTGTTTCATCGTCAATGTGAAGGTCCAAGGGATACAGTAAACCTTCACTGGTGCATCGGGATCTCATACTGGTCTCCCAGGAGCCGCTCAAAGCACAAACTCTTAGAAGATTCACTCTTCTTGTACTTAAGTCAGCATTGTTCCTTTTATATTCAATTCCGATGCGATTTCTGTGTTTCATCGTCAATGTGAAGGTACAAGGGATACAGTAAACCTGCACTGGTGCATCGGAATCCAATACTGGCCTCCCAAGGTGCCGCTCAAAGCACAAACCCTTAGAAGATTCACTCTTCTTGTACATAAGTCGTTATTGTGCCTTTCATATTCAATTCCGATGCGATTTCTTTGTTTCATTGTCAATGTGACGGTCCAAGGGATACAGTAAACCTGCACTGGTGCATCGGAATCTAATACTGGTCTCCCAGGAGCCGCTCAAAGCACAAACTCTTAGGAGACTCACTCTTCTTGTACTTAAGTCGGCATTGTGCCTTTGATATTCAATTCCGATGCGAATTCTGTGTTTCATCGTCAATGTGAAGGTCCAAGGGATACAGTAAACCTGCACAGGTGCATCGGAATCCAATACTGGTCTCCCAGGAGCCACTCAAAGCAGAACACTTAGAAGATTCACTCTTCTTTAACTTAAGTCGGCATTGTGCCTTTGATATTCAATTCCGATGCGATTCCTGTGTTTCATCGTCAATGTGAAGGTCCAAGGGATACAGTAAACCTGCACTGGTGCATCGGAATCCAATACTGGTCTCCCAGTAGCCGCTCAAAGCACAAACTCTTAGAAGATTCACTCTTCTTCTACTTAAGTCGGAATTGTGCCTTTTATATTCAATTCCTATGCAATTTCTGTGTTTCATCGTCAATGTGAAGGTCCAAGGGATACAGTAAACCTGCACTGGTGCATCGGAATCCAATACTGGTCTCCCAGGAGCCACTCAAAGCAGAACTCTTAGAAGATTCACTCTTCTTGTACTTAAGTCTGCATTGTGCCTTTGATATTAAATTCCGATGCGATTTCTGTGTTTCATCGTGAATGTGAAGGTCCAAGGGATACAGTAAACCTGCACTGGTGCATCGGAATCCAATACTTGTCTCCCAGGAGCCGCTCAAAGCACAAACTCTTAGAAGATTGACTCTTCTTGTACTTAAGTCGGCATTGTGCCTTTTATATTCAATTCCGATGCGATTTCTGTGTTTCATCGTCAATGTGAAGGTCCAAGGGATACAGTAAACCTGCACTGGTGCATCGGAATCTAATACTGGTCTCCCAGGAGTCGCTCAAAGCACAAACTCTTAGAAGATTCACTCTTCTTGTACTTAAGTCGGCACTGTGCCTTTTATATTCAATTCCGATGCGATTTTTGTGTTTCATCGTCAATGTGAAGGTCCAAGGGATAGAGTAAACCTGCACTGGTGCATCGGAATCTAATACTGGTCTCCCAGGAGCCGCTCAAAGCACAAACTCTTAGAAGATTCACTCTTCTTGTACTTAAGTCGGCATTGTGCCATTTATATTCAATTCCGATGCGATTTCTGTGTTTCATCGACAATCTGAAGGTCTAAGGGATACAGTAAACCTGCACTGGTGCATCGGAATCTAATACTGGTCTCCCAGGAGCCGCTCATACCACAAACTCTTAGAAGATTCACTCATCTTGTACTTAAGTCGGCATTGTGCCTTTTATATTCAATTCCGATGCGATTTCTGTGTTTCATCGTCAATGTGAACGTCCAAGGGATACAGTAAACCTGCACTGGTGCATCGGAATCTAATACTGGTCTCCCAGGAGCCGCTCAAAGCACAAACTCTTAGAAGATTCACTCTTCTTGTACTTAAGTCGGCACTGGGCCTTTTATATTCAATTCTGATGCGATTTCTGTGTTTCATCGTCAATTTGAAGGTCCAAGGGATACAGTAAACCTGCACTGGTGCATCGGAATCTAATACTGGTGTCCCAGGAACCGCTCAAAGCACAAACTCTTAGAAGATTCACTCTTCTTGTACTAAAGTTGCATTGTGCCTTTTATATTCAATTCCGATGCGCTTTCTGTGTGTCATCGTCAATGTGAAGGTCCAAGGGATACAGTAAACCTGCACTGGTGCATCGGAATCTAATACTGGTCTCCCAGGAGCCGCTCAAAGCACAAACTCTTAGGAGATTCACTCTTCTTGGTCTTAAGTCGGGATTGTGCCTTTTATATTCAATTCCGATGCGATTTCTGTGTTTCATCAACAATGTGAAGGTCCAAGGGATACAGTAAACCTGCACTGGTGCATCGGAATCCAATACTGGTCTCCCAGGAGCCGCTCAAAGCACAAACTCTTAGAAGATTCACTCTTTTTCTACATAAGTCGGCATTGTGCCTTTCATATTCATTTCCGATGCGATTTCTTTGTTTCATTGTCAATGTGACTGTCCAAGGGATACAGTAAACCTGCACTGGTGCATCGGAATCTAATACTGGTCTCCCAGGAGCCGCTCAAAGCACAAACTCTTAGGAGACTCACTCTTCTTGTGCTTAAGTCGGCATTGTGCCTTTGATATTTAATTCCGATGCGAATTGTGTTTCATCGTCAATGTGAAGGTCCAAGGGATACAGTAAACCTGCACAGGTGCATCGGAATCTACTACTGGTCTCCCAGGAGCCACTCAAAGCAGAACACTTAGAAGATTCACTCTTCTTGTACTTAATTCTTCATTGTGCCTTTGATATTCAATTCCGATGCGATTTCTGTGTTTCATCGTCAATGTGAAGGTCCAAGGGATACAGTAAACCTGCACTGGTGCATCGGAATCCAATACTGGTCTCCCAGGAGCCGCTCAAAGCATAAACTCTTAGAAGATTCACTCTTCTTGTACTGAAGTCGGAATTGTGCCTTTTATATTCAATTCCGATGCAATTTCTGTGTTCCATCGTCAATGTGAAGCTCCAAGGGATACAGTAAACCTGCACTGGTGCATCGGAATCCAATACTGGTCTCCCAGGACCGGCTCAAAGCACAAACTCGTAGAAGATTCACTCTTCTTGTACTTAAGTCGGCACTGTGCCTTTTATATTCAATTCCGATGCGATTTCTGTGTTTCATCGTCAATGTGAAGGTCCAAGGGATACAGTAAACCTGCACTGGTGCATCGGAATCCAATACTGGCCTCCCAAGGTGCCGCTCAAAGCAGAAACCCTTAGAAGATTCACTCTTCTTGTACATAAGTCGGCATTGTGCCTTTTATATTCAATTCCGATGCGATTTCTGTGTTTCATTGTTAATGTGACGGTCCAAGGGATACAGTAAACCTGCACTGGTGCATCGGAATCTAATACTGGTCTCCCAGGAGCCGCTCAATGCACAACTCTTAGAAAATTCACTCTTCTTGTACTTAAGTCGGCATTGTGCCTTTTATATTCAATTCCGATGCGATTTCTGTGTTTCATCGTCAATGTGAAGGTCCAAGGGATAGAGTAAACCTGCACTGGTGCATCGGAATCTAATACTGGTCTCCCAGGAGTCGCTCAAAGCAAAAACTCTTAGAAGATTCACTCTTCTTGTACTTAAGTCGGCACTGTGCCTTTTATATTCAATGCCGATGCGATTTCTGTGTTTCATCGTCAATGTGAAGGTCCAAGGGATACAGTAAACCTGCACTGGTGCATCGGAATCTAATACTGGTCTCCCAGGAGCCGCTCAAAGCACAAACTCTTAGAAGATTCACTCTTCTTGTACTTAAGTCGGCATTGTGCCTTTTATATTCAATTCCGATGCGCTTTCTGTGTGTCATCGTCAATGTGAAGGTCCAAGGGATACAGTAAACCTGCACTGGTGCATCGGAATCTAATACTGGTCTCCCAGGAGCCACTCAAAGCACAAACTCTTAGAAGATTCACTCTTCTTGTACTTAAGTCGGCATTGTGCCTTTTATATTCAATTCCGATGCGATTTCTGTGTTTCATCGTCAATGTGAAGGTCCAAGGGATACAGTAAACCTGCACTGGTGCATCGGAATCTAATACTGGTCTCCCAGGAGCCGCTCAAAGCACAAACTCTTAGGAGATTCACTCTTCTTGTACTTAAGTCGGCATTGTGCCTTTTATATTCAATTCCGATGCGATTTCTGTGTTTCATCGTCAATGTGAAGGTCCAAGGGATACAGTAAACCTGCACTGGTGCATCGGAATCCAATACTGGTCTCCCAGGAGCCGCTCAAAGCACAAACTCTTAGAAGATTCACTCTTCTTGTACTTAAGTCGGCATTGTGCCTTTTATATTCAATTCCGATGCGATTTCTGTGTTTCATCGTCAATGTGAAGGTCCAAGGGATACAGTAAACCTTCACTGGTGCATCGGGATCTCATACTGGTCTCCCAGGAGCCGCTCAAAGCACAAACTCTTAGAAGATTCACTCTTCTTGTACTTAAGTCAGCATTGTTCCTTTTATATTCAATTCCGATGCGATTTCTGTGTTTCATCGTCAATGTGAAGGTACAAGGGATACAGTAAACCTGCACTGGTGCATCGGAATCCAATACTGGCCTCCCAAGGTGCCGCTCAAAGCACAAACCCTTAGAAGATTCACTCTTCTTGTACATAAGTCGTTATTGTGCCTTTCATATTCAATTCCGATGCGATTTCTTTGTTTCATTGTCAATGTGACGGTCCAAGGGATACAGTAAACCTGCACTGGTGCATCGGAATCTAATACTGGTCTCCCAGGAGCCGCTCAAAGCACAAACTCTTAGGAGACTCACTCTTCTTGTACTTAAGTCGGCATTGTGCCTTTGATATTCAATTCCGATGCGAATTCTGTGTTTCATCGTCAATGTGAAGGTCCAAGGGATACAGTAAACCTGCACTGGTGCATCGGAATCCAATACTGGTCTCCCAGGAGCCACTCAAAGCAGAACACTTAGAAGATTCACTCTTCTTTAACTTAAGTCGGCATTGTGCCTTTGATATTCAATTCCGATGCGATTCCTGTGTTTCATCGTCAATGTGAAGGTCCAAGGGATACAGTAAACCTGCACTGGTGCATCGGAATCCAATACTGGTCTCCCAGTAGCCGCTCAAAGCACAAACTCTTAGAAGATTCACTCTTCTTCTACTTAAGTCGGAATTGTGCCTTTTATATTCAATTCCTATGCAATTTCTGTGTTTCATCGTCAATGTGAAGGTCCAAGGGATACAGTAAACCTGCACTGGTGCATCGGAATCCAATACTGGTCTCCCAGGAGCCACTCAAAGCAGAACTCTTAGAAGATTCACTCTTCTTGTACTTAAGTCTGCATTGTGCCTTTGATATTAAATTCCGATGCGATTTCTGTGTTTCATCGTGAATGTGAAGGTCCAAGGGATACAGTAAACCTGCACTGGTGCATCGGAATCCAATACTGGTCTCCCAGGTGCCGCTCAAAGCACCAACCCTTAGAAGATTCACTCTTCTCCTGGTACATAAGTCGGCATTGTGCCTTTTATATTCAATTCCGATGCGATTTCTGTGTTTCATTGCCAATGTGAAGGTCCAAGGGATACAGTAAACATGCACTGGTGCATCGGAATCTAATACTGGTCTCCCAGGAGCCGATCAAAGCACAAAATCTTAGGAGACTCACTCTTCTTGTACTTAAGTCGATATTGTGCCTTTGATATTCAATTTTGATGCGATTTCTGTGTTTCATCGTCAATGTGAAGGTCCAAGGGATACAGTAAACCTCCACTGGTGCATCGGAATCTAATACTGGTCTCCCAGGTGCCGCTCAAAGCACAACTCTTAGAAGATTCACTTTACTTGTACTTAAGTCGGCATTGTGCCTTTGATATTCAATTCCGATGTGATTTCTGTGTTTCATCGTCAATGTGAAGGTCCAAGGGATACAGTAAACCTGCACTGGTGCATCGGAATCTAATACTGGTCTTCCAGGAGCCGCTCAAAGCACAAACTCTTAGGAAACTCACTTTTCTTGTACTTAAGTCGGCATTGTGCCTTTTATATTCAATTCCGATGCGATTTCTGTGTTTAATCGTCAATGTGAAGGTCCATGGGATACAGTAAACCTGCACTGGTGCATCGGAATCTAATACTGGTCTCCCAGGAGCCGCTCAAAGCACAAACTCTTAGAAAATTCACTCTTCTTGTACCTAAGTCGGCATTGTGCCTTTTTTATTCAATTCCGATGCGATTTCTGTGTTTCATTGTCAATGTGACGGTCCAAGGGATACAGTAAACCTGCACTGGTCCATCGGAATCTAATACTGGTCTCCCAGGAGCCGCTCAAAGCACAACTCTTAGAAAATTCACTCTTCTTGTACCTAAGTCGGCATTGTGCCTTTTTTATTCAATTCCGATGCGATTTCTGTGTTTCATCGTCAATGTGAAGGTCCAAGGGATACAGTAAACCTGCACTGGTGCATCGGAATCTAATACTGGTCTCCCAGGAGTCGCTCAAAGCACAAACTCTTAGATGATTCACTCTTCTTGTACTTAAGTCGGCACTGTGCCTTTTATATTTTATTCCTCTGCGATTTTTGTGTTTCATCGTCAATGTGAAGGTCCAAGGGATAGAGTAAACCTGCACTGGTGCATCGGAATCCAATACTGGTCTCCCAGGAGCCGCTCAAATCACAAACTCTTAGAAGATTCACTCTTCTTGTACTTAAGTCGGCATTGTGCCTTTTATATTGAATTCCGATGCGATTTCTGTGTTTCATCGACAATCTGGAGGTCTAAGGGATACAGTAAACCTGCACTGGTGCATCTGAATCTAATACTGGTCTCCCAGGAGCCGCTCAAACCACAAACTCTTAGAAGATTCACTCTTCTTGTACTTAAGTCGGCATTGTGCCTTTTATATTCAATTCCGATGCGATTTCTGTGTTTCATCGTCAATGTGAAGGTCCAAGGGATACAGTAAACCTGCACTGGTGCATCGGAATCTAATACTGGTCTCCCAGGAGCCGCTCAAAGCACTAACTCTTAGAAGATTCACTCTTCTTGTACTTAAGTCGGCACTGGGCCTTTTATATTCAATTCCGATGTGATTTCTGTGTTTCATCGTCAATGTGAAGGTCCAAGGGATAGAGTAAACCTGCACTGGTGCATCGGAATCTAATACTGGTGTCTCAGGAATCGCTCAAAACACAAACTCTTAGAAGACTCACTCTTCTTGTACTTAAGTCGGCATTGTGCCTTTTATATTCAATTCCGATGCGCTTTCTGTGTGTCATCGTCAATGTGAAGGTCCAAGGGATACAGTAAACCTGCACTGGTGCATCGGAATCTAATACTGGCCTCCCAGGAGCCACTCAAAGCACACACTCTTAGAAGATTCACTCTTCTTGTACTTAAGTCGGCATTGTTCCTTTTATATTCAATTCCGATGCGATTTCTGTGTTTCATCGTCAATGTGAAGGTACAAGGGATACAGTAAACCTGCACTGGTGCATCAGAATCCAATACTGGCCTCCCAAGGTGCCGCTCAAAGCACAAACCCTTAGAAGATTCACGCTTCTTGTACATAAGTCGGCATTGTGCCTTTTATATTCAATTCCGATGCGATATCTGTGTTTCATTGTCAATGTGACGGTCCAAGGGATACAGTAAACCTGCACTGGTGCATCGGAATCTAATACTGGTCTCCCAGGAGCCGCTCAAAGCACAACTCTTAGAAAATTCACTCTTCTTGTACTTAAGTCGGCATTGTGCATTTTATATTCAATTCCGATGCGATTTCTGTGTTTCATCGTCAATGTGAAGGTCCAAGGGATAGAGTAAATCTGCACTCGTGCATCGGAATCTAATACTGGTCTCCCAGGAGTCGCTCAAAGCACAAACTCTTAGAAGATTCACTCTTCTTGTACTTAAGTCGGCATTGGGCCTTTTATATTCATTTCCGATGCGATTTCTGTGTTTCATCGTCAATGTGAAGGTCCAAGGGATAGAGTAAACCTGCACTGGTGCATCGGAATCTAATACTGGTCTCCCAGGAGCCGCTCAAAGCACAAACTCTTAGAAGATTCACTCTTCTTGTACTTAAGTCGGCATTGTGCCTTTTATATTCAATTCCGATGCGCTTTCTGTGTGTCATCGTCAATGTGAAGGTCCAAGGGATACAGTAAACCTGCACTGGTGCATCGGAATCTATTACTGGTCTCCCAGGAGCCGCTCAAAGCACAAACTCTTAGAAGATTCACTCTTCTTGTACTTAAGTCGGCACTGGGACTTTTATATTCAATTCTGATGCGATTTCTGTGTTTCATCCTCAATGTGAAGGTCCAAGGGATAGAGTAAACCTGCACTGGTGAATCGGAATCTAATACTGGTCTCCCAGGAGCCGCTCAAAGCACAAACTCTTAGGAGTTTCACTCTTCTTGTACTTAAGTCGGCATTGTGCCTTTGATATTCAATTCCGATGCGATTTCTGTGTTTCATCGTCAATGTGAAGGTACAAGGGATACAGTAAACCTGCACTGGTGCATCGGAATCCAATACTGGCCTCCCAAGGTGCCGCTCAAAGCACAAACCCTTAGATGATTCAATCTTCTTGTACATAAGTCGGCATTGTGCCTTTTATATTCAATTCCGATGCGATTTCTGTGTTTCATTGTCAATGTGACGGTCCAAGGGATACAGTAAACCTGCACTGGTCCATCGGAATCTAATACTGGTCTCCCAGGAGCCGCTCAAAGCACAACTCTTAGAAAATTCACTCTTCTTGTACCTAAGTCGGCATTATGCCTTTTTTATTCAATTCCGATGCGATTTCTGTGTTTCATCGTCAATGTGAACGTCCAAGGGATACAGTAAACCTGCACTGGTGCATCGGAATCTAATACTGGTCTCCCAGGAGTCGCTCAAAGCACAAACTCTTAGATGATTCACTCTTCTTGTACTTAAGTCGGCACTGTGCCTTTTATATTCAATTCCGATGCGATTTTTGTGTTTCATCGTCAATGTGAAGGTCCAAGGGATAGAGTAAACCTGCACTGGTGCATCGGAATCCAATACTGGTCTCCCAGGAGCCGCTCAAAGCACAAACTCTTAGAAGATTCACTCTTCTTGTACTTAAGTCGGCATTGTGCCTTTTATTTTCAATTCCGATGCGATTTCTGTGTTTCATCGACAATCTGAAGGTCTGAGGGATACAGTAAACCTGCACTGGTGCATCTGAATCTAATACTGGTCTCCCAGGAGCCGCTCAAACCACAAACTCTTAGAAGATTCACTCTTCTTGTACTTAAGTCGGCATTGTGCCTTTTATATTCAATTCCGATGCGATTTCTGTGTTTCATCGTCAATGTGAAGGTCCAAGGGATACAGTAAACCTGCACTGGTGCATCGGAATCTAATACTGGTCTCCCAGGAGCCGCTCAAAGCACTAACTCTTAGAAGATTCACTCTTCTTGTACTTAAGTCGGCACTGGGCCTTTTATATTCAATTCCGATGCGATTTCTGTGTTTCATCGTCAATGTGAAGGTCCAAGGGATAGAGTAAACCTGCACTGGTGCATCGGAATCTAATACTGGTGTCTCAGGAATCGCTCAAAGCACAAACTCTTAGATGATTCACTCTTCTTGTACTTAAGTCGGCATTGTGCCTTTTATATTCAATTCCGATGCGCTTTCTGTGCGTCATCGTCAATGTGAAGGTCCAAGGGATACAGTAAACCTGCACTGGTGCATCGGAATCTAATACTGGTCTCCCAGGAGCCACTCAAAGCACACACTCTAAGAAGATTCACTCTTCTTGTACTTAAGTCGGCATTGTGCCTTTTATATTCAATTCCGATGCGATTTCTGTGTTTCATCGTCAATGTGAAGGTCCAAGGGATACAGTAAACCTGCACTGGTGCATCGGAATCTAATACTGGTCTCCCAGGAGCCGCTCAAAGCACAAACTCTTAGGAGATTCACTCTTCTTGTACTTAAGTCGGCATTGTGCCTTTTATATTCAATTGCGATGCGATTTCTGTGTTACATCGTCAATGTGAAGGTCCAAGGGATACAGTAAACCTGCACTGGTGCATCAGAATCCAATACTGGCCTCCCAAGGTGCCGCTCAAAGCACAAACCCTTAGAAGATTCACGCTTCTTGTACATAAGTCGGCATTGTGCCTTTTATATTCAATTCCGATGCGATATCTGTGTTTCATTGTCAATGTGACGGTCCAAGGGATACAGTAAACCTGCACTGGTGCATCGGAATCTAATACTGGTCTCCCAGGAGCCGCTCAAAGCACAACTCTTAGAAAATTCACTCTTCTTGTACTTAAGTCGGCATTGTGCATTTTATATTCAATTCCGATGCGATTTCTGTGTTTCATCGTCAATGTGAAGGTCCAAGGGATAGAGTAAATCTGCACTCGTGCATCGGAATCTAATACTGGTCTCCCAGGAGTCGCTCAAAGCACAAACTCTTAGAAGATTCACTCTTCTTGTACTTAAGTCGGCATTGGGCCTTTTATATTCATTTCCGATGCGATTTCTGTGTTTCATCGTCAATGTGAAGGTCCAAGGGATAGAGTAAACCTGCACTGGTGCATCGGAATCTAATACTGGTCTCCCAGGAGCCGCTCAAAGCACAAACTCTTAGAAGATTCACTCTTCTTGTACTTAAGTCGGCATTGTGCCTTTTATATTCAATTCCGATGCGCTTTCTGTGTGTCATCGTCAATGTGAAGGTCCAAGGGATACAGTAAACCTGCACTGGTGCATCGGAATCTATTACTGGTCTCCCAGGAGCCGCTCAAAGCACAAACTCTTAGAAGATTCACTCTTCTTGTACTTAAGTCGGCACTGGGACTTTTATATTCAATTCTGATGCGATTTCTGTGTTTCATCCTCAATGTGAAGGTCCAAGGGATAGAGTAAACCTGCACTGGTGAATCGGAATCTAATACTGGTCTCCCAGGAGCCGCTCAAAGCACAAACTCTTAGGAGTTTCACTCTTCTTGTACTTAAGTCGGCATTGTGCCTTTGATATTCAATTCCGATGCGATTTCTGTGTTTCATCGTCAATGTGAAGGTACAAGGGATACAGTAAACCTGCACTGGTGCATCGGAATCCAATACTGGCCTCCCAAGGTGCCGCTCAAAGCACAAACCCTTAGATGATTCAATCTTCTTGTACATAAGTCGGCATTGTGCCTTTTATATTCAATTCCGATGCGATTTCTGTGTTTCATTGTCAATGTGACGGTCCAAGGGATACAGTAAACCTGCACTGGTCCATCGGAATCTAATACTGGTCTCCCAGGAGCCGCTCAAAGCACAACTCTTAGAAAATTCACTCTTCTTGTACCTAAGTCGGCATTATGCCTTTTTTATTCAATTCCGATGCGATTTCTGTGTTTCATCGTCAATGTGAACGTCCAAGGGATACAGTAAACCTGCACTGGTGCATCGGAATCTAATACTGGTCTCCCAGGAGTCGCTCAAAGCACAAACTCTTAGATGATTCACTCTTCTTGTACTTAAGTCGGCACTGTGCCTTTTATATTCAATTCCGATGCGATTTTTGTGTTTCATCGTCAATGTGAAGGTCCAAGGGATAGAGTAAACCTGCACTGGTGCATCGGAATCCAATACTGGTCTCCCAGGAGCCGCTCAAAGCACAAACTCTTAGAAGATTCACTCTTCTTGTACTTAAGTCGGCATTGTGCCTTTTATTTTCAATTCCGATGCGATTTCTGTGTTTCATCGACAATCTGAAGGTCTGAGGGATACAGTAAACCTGCACTGGTGCATCTGAATCTAATACTGGTCTCCCAGGAGCCGCTCAAACCACAAACTCTTAGAAGATTCACTCTTCTTGTACTTAAGTCGGCATTGTGCCTTTTATATTCAATTCCGATGCGATTTCTGTGTTTCATCGTCAATGTGAAGGTCCAAGGGATACAGTAAACCTGCACTGGTGCATCGGAATCTAATACTGGTCTCCCAGGAGCCGCTCAAAGCACTAACTCTTAGAAGATTCACTCTTCTTGTACTTAAGTCGGCACTGGGCCTTTTATATTCAATTCCGATGCGATTTCTGTGTTTCATCGTCAATGTGAAGGTCCAAGGGATAGAGTAAACCTGCACTGGTGCATCGGAATCTAATACTGGTGTCTCAGGAATCGCTCAAAGCACAAACTCTTAGATGATTCACTCTTCTTGTACTTAAGTCGGCATTGTGCCTTTTATATTCAATTCCGATGCGCTTTCTGTGCGTCATCGTCAATGTGAAGGTCCAAGGGATACAGTAAACCTGCACTGGTGCATCGGAATCTAATACTGGTCTCCCAGGAGCCACTCAAAGCACACACTCTAAGAAGATTCACTCTTCTTGTACTTAAGTCGGCATTGTGCCTTTTATATTCAATTCCGATGCGATTTCTGTGTTTCATCGTCAATGTGAAGGTCCAAGGGATACAGTAAACCTGCACTGGTGCATCGGAATCTAATACTGGTCTCCCAGGAGCCGCTCAAAGCACAAACTCTTAGGAGATTCACTCTTCTTGTACTTAAGTCGGCATTGTGCCTTTTATATTCAATTGCGATGCGATTTCTGTGTTACATCGTCAATGTGAAGGTCCAAGGGATACGGTAAACCTGCACTGGTGCATCGGAATCCAATACTGGTCTCCCAGGATCCGCTCAAAGCACAAACTCTTAGAAGATTCACTCTTCTTGTACTTAAGTCGGCATTGTGCCTTTTATATTCAATTCCGATGCGATTTCTGTGTTTCATCGTCAATGTGAAGGTCCAAGGGATACAGTAAACCTTCACTGGTGCATCGGGATCTCATACTGGTCTCCCAGGATCCGCTCAAAGCACAAACTCTTAGAAGATTCACTCTTCTTGTACTTAAGTCGGCATTGTTCCTTTTGTATTCAATTCCGATGCGATTTCTGTGTTTCATCGTCAATGTGAAGGTACAAGGGATACAGTAAACCTGCACTGGTGCATTAGAATCCAATACTGGCCTCCCAAGGTGCCGCTCAAAGCACAAACCCTTAGAAGATTCACGCTTCTTGTACATAAGTCGGCATTGTGCCTTTTATATTCAATTCCGATGCGATATCTGTGTTTCATTGTCAATGTGACGGTCCAAGGGATACAGTAAACCTGCACTGGTGCATCGGAATCTAATACTGGTCTCCCAGGAGCCGCTCAAAGCACAACTCTTAGAAAATTCACTCTTCTCTTACTTAAGTCGGCATTGTGAATTTTATATTCAATTCCGATGCGATTTCTGTGTTTCATCGTCAATGTGAAGGTCCAAGGGATAGAGTAAACCTGCACTGGTGCATCGGAATCTAATACTGGTCTCCCAGGAGTCGCTCAAAGCACAAACTCTTAGAAGATTCACTCTTCTTGTACTTAAGTCGGCACTGGGCCTTTTATATTCAATTCCGATGCGATTTCTGTGTTTCATCGTCAATGTGAAGGTCCAAGGGATAGAGTAAACCTGCACTGGTGCATCGGAATCTAATACTGGTCTCCCAGGAGCCGCTCAAAGCACAAACTCTTAGAAGATTCACTCTTCTTGTACTTAAGTCGGCATTGTGCCTTTTATATTCAATTCCGATGCGCTTTCTGTGTGTCATCGTCAATGTGAAGGTCCAAGGGATACAGTAGACCTGCACTGGTGCATCGGAATCTATTACTGGTCTCCCAGGAACCGCTCAAAGCACAAACTCTTAGAAGATTCACTCTTCTTGTACTTAAGTCGGCACTGGGACTTTTATATTCAATTCTGATGCGATTTCTGTGTTTCATCGTCAATGTGAAGGTCCAAGGGATAGAGTAAACCTGCACTGGTGAATCGGAACCTAATACTGGTCTCCCAGGAGCCGCTCAAAGCACAAACTCTTAGGAGATTCACTCTTCTTGTACTTAAGTCGGCATTGTGCCTTTTATATTCAATTCCGATGCGATTTCTGTGTTTCATCGTCAATGTGAAGGTCCAAGCGATACAGTAAACCTTCACTGGTGCATCGGGATCTCATACTGGTATCCCAGGAGCCGCTCAAAGCACAAACTCTTAGGAGATTCACTCTTCTTGTACTTAAGTCGGCATTGTGCCTTTTATATTCAATTCCGATGCGATTTCTGTGTTTCATCGTCAATGTGAAGGTCCAAGGGATAGAGTAAACCTGCACTGGTGCATCGGAATCTAATACTGGTCTCCCAGGAGCCGCTCAAAGCACAAACTCTTAGGAGATTCACTCTTCTTGTACTTAAGTCGGCATTGTGCCTTTTATATTCAATTCCGATGCGATTTCTGTGTTTCATCGTCAATGTGAAGGTCCAAGGGATAGAGTAAACCTGCACTGGTGAATCGGAACCTAATACTGGTCTCCCAGGAGCCGCTCAAGGCACAAACTCTTAGGAGATTCACTCTTCTTGTACTTAAGTCGGCATTGTGCCTTTTATATTCAATTCTGATGCGATTTCTGTGTTTCATCGTCAATGTGAAGGTCCAAGGGATAGAGTAAACCTGCACTGGTGAATCGGAATCTAATACTGGTCTCCCAGGAGCCGCTCAAAGCACAAACTCTTAGGAGATTCACTCTTCTTGTACTTAAGTCGGCATTGTGCCTTTTATATTCAATTCTGATGCGATTTCTGTGTTTCATCGTCAATGTGAAGGTCCAAGGGATAGAGTAAACCTGCACTGGTGAATCGGAACCTAATACTGGTCTCCCAGGAGCCGCTCAAAGCACAAACTCTTAGGAGATTCACTCTTCTTGTACTTAAGTCGGCATTGTGCCTTTTATATTCAATTCCGATGCGATTTCTGTGTTTCATCGTCAATGTGAAGGTCCAAGGGATACAGTAAACCTTCACTGGTGCATCGGGATCTCATACTGGTCTCCCAGGAGCCGCTCAAAGCACAAACTCTTAGGAGATTCACTCTTCTTGTACTTAAGTCGGCATTGTGCCTTTTATATTCAATTCCGATGCGATTTCTGTGTTTCATCGTCAATGTGAAGGTCCAAGGGATAGAGTAAACCTGCACTGGTGCATCGGAATCTAATACTGGTCTCCCAGGAGCCGCTCAAAGCACAAACTCTTAGAAGATTCACTCTTCTTGTACTTAAGTCGGCATTGTGCCTTTTATATTCAATTCCGATGCGCTTTCTGTGTGTCATCGTCAATGTGAAGGTCCAAGGGATAGAGTAAACCTGCACTGGTGCATCGGAATCTAATACTGGTCTCCCAGGAGCCGCTCAAAGCACAAACTCTTAGAAGATTCACTCTTCTTGTACTTAAGTCGGCACTGGGACTTTTATATTCAATTCTGATGCGATTTCTGTGTTTCATCGTCAATGTGAAGGTCCAAGGGATAGAGTAAACCTGCACTGGTGAATCGGAACCTAATACTGGTCTCCCAGGAGCCGCTCAAAGCACAAACTCTTAGGAGATTCACTCTTCTTGTACTTAAGTCGGCATTGTGCCTTTTATATTCAATTCCGATGCGATTTCTGTGTTTCATCGTCAATGTGAAGGTCCAAGGGATACAGTAAACCTTCACTGGTGCATCGGGATCTCATACTGGTATCCCAGGAGCCGCTCAAAGCACAAACTCTTAGGAGATTCACTCTTCTTGTACTTCAGTCGGCATTGTGCCTTTTATATTCAATTCCGATGCGATTTCTGTGTTTCATCGTCAATGTGAAGGTCCAAGGGATAGAGTAAACCTGCACTGGTGCATCGGAATCTAATACTGGTCTCCCAGGAGCCGCTCAAAGCACAAACTCTTAGAAGATTCACTCTTCTTGTACTTAAGTCGGCATTGTGCCTTTTATATTCAATTCCGATGCGCTTTCTGTGTGTCATCGTCAATGTGAAGGTCCAAGGGATAGAGTAAACCTGCACTGGTGCATCGGAATCTAATACTGGTCTCCCAGGAGCCGCTCAAAGCACAAACTCTTAGAAGATTCACTCTTCTTGTACTTAAGTCGGCACTGGGACTTTTATATTCAATTCTGATGCGATTTCTGTGTTTCATCGTCAATGTGAAGGTCCAAGGGATAGAGTAAACCTGCACTGGTGAATCGGAACCTAATACTGGTCTCCCAGGAGCCGCTCAAAGCACAAACTCTTAGGAGATTCACTCTTCTTGTACTTAAGTCTGCATTGTTCCTTTTATATTCAATTCCGATGCGATTTCTGTGTTTCATCGTCAATGTGAAGGTCCAAGGGATAGAGTAAACCTGCACTGGTGAATCGGAACCTAATACTGGTCTCCCAGGAGCCGCTCAAAGCACAAACTCTTAGGAGATTCACTCTTCTTGTACTTAAGTCGGCACTGGGACTTTTATATTCAATTCTGATGCGATTTCTGTGTTTCATCGTCAATGTGAAGGTCCAAGGGATAGAGTAAACCTGCACTGGTGAATCGGAACCTAATACTGGTCTCCCAGGAGCCGCTCAAAGCACAAACCCTTAGGAGATTCACTCTTCTTGTACTTAAGTCGGCATTGTGCCTTTTATATTCAATTCCGATGCGATTTCTGTGTTTCATCGTCAATGTGAAGGTCCAAGGGATAGAGTAAACCTGCACTGGTGCATCGGAATCTAATACTGGTCTCCCAGGAGCCGCTCAAAGCACAAACTCTTAGGAGATTCACTCTTCTTGTACTTAAGTCGGCATTGTGCCTTTTATATTCAATTCCGATGCGATTTCTGTGTTTCATCGTCAATGTGAAGGTCCAAGGGATAGAGTAAACCTGCACTGGTGAATCGGAACCTAATACAGGTCTCCCAGGAGCCGCTCAAAGCACAAACTCTTAGGAGATTCACTCTTCTTGTACTTAAGTCGGCATTGTGCCTTTTATATTCAATTCTGATGCGATTTCTGTGTTTCATCGTCAATGTGAAGGTCCAAGGGATAGAGTAAACCTGCACTGGTGAATCGGAATCTAATACTGGTCTCCCAGGAGCCGCTCAAAGCACAAACTCTTAGGAGATTCACTCTTCTTGTACTTAAGTCGGCATTGTGCCTTTTATATTCAATTCTGATGCGATTTCTGTGTTTCATCGTCAATGTGAAGGTCCAAGGGATAGAGTAAACCTGCACTGGTGAATCGGAACCTAATACTGGTCTCCCAGGAGCCGCTCAAAGCACAAACTCTTAGGAGATTCACTCTTCTTGTACTTAAGTCGGCATTGTGCCTTTTATATTCAATTCCGATGCGATTTCTGTGTTTCATCGTCAATGTGAAGGTCCAAGGGATACAGTAAACCTTCACTGGTGCATCGGGATCTCATACTGGTCTCCCAGGAGCCGCTCAAAGCACAAACTCTTAGGAGATTCACTCTTCTTGTACTTAAGTCGGCATTGTGCCTTTTATATTCAATTCCGATGCGATTTCTGTGTTTCATCGTCAATGTGAAGGTCCAAGGGATAGAGTAAACCTGCACTGGTGCATCGGAATCTAATACTGGTCTCCCAGGAGCCGCTCAAAGCACAAACTCTTAGAAGATTCACTCTTCTTGTACTTAAGTCGGCATTGTGCCTTTTATATTCAATTCCGATGCGCTTTCTGTGTGTCATCGTCAATGTGAAGGTCCAAGGGATAGAGTAAACCTGCACTGGTGCATCGGAATCTAATACTGGTCTCCCAGGAGCCGCTCAAAGCACAAACTCTTAGAAGATTCACTCTTCTTGTACTTAAGTCGGCACTGGGACTTTTATATTCAATTCTGATGCGATTTCTGTGTTTCATCGTCAATGTGAAGGTCCAAGGGATAGAGTAAACCTGCACTGGTGAATCGGAACCTAATACTGGTCTCCCAGGAGCCGCTCAAAGCACAAACTCTTAGGAGATTCACTCTTCTTGTACTTAAGTCGGCATTGTTCCTTTTATATTCAATTCCGATGCGATTTCTGTGTTTCATCGTCAATGTGAAGGTCCAAGGGATAGAGTAAACCTGCACTGGTGAATCGGAACCTAATACTGGTCTCCCAGGAGCCGCTCAAAGCACAAACTCTTAGGAGATTCACTCTTCTTGTACTTAAGTCGGCACTGGGACTTTTATATTCAATTCTGATGCGATTTCTGTGTTTCATCGTCAATGTGAAGGTCCAAGGGATAGAGTAAACCTGCACTGGTGAATCGGAACCTAATACTGGTCTCCCAGGAGCCGCTCAAAGCACAAACTCTTAGAAGATTCACTCTTCTTGTACTTAAGTCGGCATTGTGCCTTTTATATTCAATTCCGATGCGCTTTCTGTGTGTCATCGTCAATGTGAAGGTCCAAGGGATAGAGTAAACCTGCACTGGTGCATCGGAATCTAATACTGGTCTCCCAGGAGCCGCTCAAAGCACAAACTCTTAGAAGATTCACTCTTCTTGTACTTAAGTCGGCATTGTGCCTTTTATATTCAATTCCGATGCGCTTTCTGTGTGTCATCGTCAATGTGAAGGTCCAAGGGATAGAGTAAACCTGCACTGGTGCATCGGAATCTAATACTGGTCTCCCAGGAGCCGCTCAAAGCACAAACTCTTAGAAGATTCACTCTTCTTGTACTTAAGTCGGCACTGGGACTTTTATATTCAATTCTGATGCGATTTCTGTGTTTCATCGTCAATGTGAAGGTCCAAGGGATAGAGTAAACCTGCACTGGTGAATCGGAACCTAATACTGGTCTCCCAGGAGCCGCTCAAAGCACAAACTCTTAGGAGATTCACTCTTCTTGTACTTAAGTCGGCATTGTGCCTTTTATATTCAATTCCGATGCGATTTCTGTGTTTCATCGTCAATGTGAAGGTCCAAGGGATACAGTAAACCTTCACTGGTGCATCGGGATCTCATACTGGTATCCCAGGAGCCGCTCAAAGCACAAACTCTTAGGAGATTCACTCTTCTTGTACTTAAGTCGGCATTGTGCCTTTTATATTCAATTCTGATGCGATTTCTGTGTTTCATCGTCAATGTGAAGGTCCAAGGGATAGAGTAAACCTGCACTGGTGAATCGGAACCTAATACTGGTCTCCCAGGAGCCGCTCAAAGCACAAACTCTTAGGAGATTCACTCTTCTTGTACTTAAGTCGGCATTGTGCCTTTTATATTCAATTCCGATGCGATTTCTGTGTTTCATCGTCAATGTGAAGGTCCAAGGGATAGAGTAAACCTGCACTGGTGCATCGGAATCTAATACTGGTCTCCCAGGAGCCGCTCAAAGCACAAACTCTTAGAAGATTCACTCTTCTTGTACTTAAGTCGGCATTGTGCCTTTTATATTCAATTCCGATGCGCTTTCTGTGTGTCATCGTCAATGTGAAGGTCCAAGGGATAGAGTAAACCTGCACTGGTGCATCGGAATCTAATACTGGTCTCCCAGGAGCCGCTCAAAGCACAAACTCTTAGAAGATTCACTCTTCTTGTACTTAAGTCGGCATTGTGCCTTTTATATTCAATTCCGATGCGCTTTCTGTGTGTCATCGTCAATGTGAAGGTCCAAGGGATAGAGTAAACCTGCACTGGTGCATCGGAATCTAATACTGGTCTCCCAGGAGCCGCTCAAAGCACAAACTCTTAGAAGATTCACTCTTCTTGTACTTAAGTCGGCACTGGGACTTTTATATTCAATTCTTATGCGATTTCTGTGTTTCATCGTCAATGTGAAGGTCCAAGGGATAGAGTAAACCTGCACTGGTGAATCGGAACCTAATACTGGTCTCCCAGGAGCCGCTCAAAGCACAAACTCTTAGGAGATTCACTCTTCTTGTACTTAAGTCGGCATTGTGCCTTTTATATTCAATTCCGATGCGATTTCTGTGTTTCATCGTCAATGTGAAGGTCCAAGGGATACAGTAAACCTTCACTGGTGCATCGGGATCTCATACTGGTATCCCAGGAGCCGCTCAAAGCACAAACTCTTAGGAGATTCACTCTTCTTGTACTTAAGTCGGCATTGTGCCTTTTATATTCAATTCTGATGCGATTTCTGTGTTTCATCGTCAATGTGAAGGTCCAAGGGATAGAGTAAACCTGCACTGGTGAATCGGAACCTAATACTGGTCTCCCAGGAGCCGCTCAAAGCACAAACTCTTAGGAGATTCACTCTTCTTGTACTTAAGTCGGCATTGTGCCTTTTATATTCAATTCCGATGCGATTTCTGTGTTTCATCGTCAATGTGAAGGTCCAAGGGATACAGTAAACCTTCACTGGTGCATCGGGATCTCATACTGGTATCCCAGGAGCCGCTCAAAGCACAAACTGTTAGGAGACTCACTCTTCTTGTACTTAAGTCGGCATTGTGCCTTTTATATTCAATTCTGATGCGATTTCTGTGTTTCATCGTCAATGTGAAGGTCCAAGGGATAGAGTAAACCTGCACTGGTGAATCGGAACCTAATACTGGTCTCCCAGGAGCCGCTCAAAGCACAAACTCTTAGGAGATTCACTCTTCTTGTACTTAAGTCGGCATTGTGCCTTTTATATTCAATTCCGATGCGATTTCTGTGTTTCATCGTCAATGTGAAGGTCCAAGGGATACAGTAAACCTTCACTGGTGCATCGGGATCTCATACTGGTATCCCAGGAGCCGCTCAAAGCACAAACTCTTAGGAGATTCACTCTTCTTGTACTTAAGTCGGCATTGTGCCTTTTATATTCAATTCTGATGCGATTTCTGTGTTTCATCGTCAATGTGAAGGTCCAAGGGATAGAGTAAACCTGCACTGGTGAATCGGAACCTAATACTGGTCTCCCAGGAGCCGCTCAAAGCACAAACTCTTAGGAGATTCACTCTTCTTGTACTTAAGTCGGCATTGTGCCTTTTATATTCAATTCCGATGCGATTTCTGTGTTTCATCGTCAATGTGAAGGTCCAAGGGATACAGTAAACCTTCACTGGTGCATCGGGATCTCATACTGGTATCCCAGGAGCCGCTCAAAGCACAAACTGTTAGGAGACTCACTCTTCTTGTACTTAAGTCGGCATTGTGCCTTTTATATTCAATTCTGATGCGATTTCTGTGTTTCATCGTCAATGTGAAGGTCCAAGGGATAGAGTAAACCTGCACTGGTGAATCGGAACCTAATACTGGTCTCCCAGGAGCCGCTCAAAGCACAAACTCTTAGGAGATTCACTCTTCTTGTACTTAAGTCGGCATTGTGCCTTTTATATTCAATTCCGATGCGATTTCTGTGTTTCATCGTCAATGTGAAGGTCCAAGGGATACAGTAAACCTTCACTGGTGCATCGGGATCTCATACTGGTATCCCAGGAGCCGCTCAAAGCACAAACTCTTAGGAGATTCACTCTTCTTGTACTTAAGTCGGCATTGTGCCTTTTATATTCAATTCTGATGCGATTTCTGTGTTTCATCGTCAATGTGAAGGTCCAAGGGATAGAGTAAACCTGCACTGGTGAATCGGAACCTAATACTGGTCTCCCAGGAGCCGCTCAAAGCACAAACTCTTAGGAGATTCACTCTTCTTGTACTTAAGTCGGCATTGTGCCTTTTATATTCAATTCCGATGCGATTTCTGTGTTTCATCGTCAATGTGAAGGTCCAAGGGATACAGTAAACCTTCACTGGTGCATCGGGATCTCATACTGGTATCCCAGGAGCCGCTCAAAGCACAAACTCTTAGGAGATTCACTCTTCTTGTACTTAAGTCGGCATTGTGCCTTTTATATTCAATTCTGATGCGATTTCTGTGTTTCATCGTCAATGTGAAGGTCCAAGGGATAGAGTAAACCTGCACTGGTGAATCGGAACCTAATACTGGTCTCCCAGGAGCCGCTCAAAGCACAAACTCTTAGGAGATTCACTCTTCTTGTACTTAAGTCGGCATTGTGCCTTTTATATTCAATTCCGATGCGATTTCTGTGTTTCATCGTCAATGTGAAGGTCCAAGGGATACAGTAAACCTTCACTGGTGCATCGGGATCTCATACTGGTATCCCAGGAGCCGCTCAAAGCACAAACTCTTAGGAGATTCACTCTTCTTGTACTTAAGTCGGCATTGTGCCTTTTATATTCAATTCTGATGCGATTTCTGTGTTTCATCGTCAATGTGAAGGTCCAAGGGATAGAGTAAACCTGCACTGGTGAATCGGAACCTAATACTGGTCTCCCAGGAGCCGCTCAAAGCACAAACTCTTAGGAGATTCACTCTTCTTGTACTTAAGTCGGCATTGTGCCTTTTATATTCAATTCCGATGCGATTTCTGTGTTTCATCGTCAATGTGAAGGTCCAAGGGATAGAGTAAACCTGCACTGGTGCATCGGAATCTAATACTGGTCTCCCAGGAGCCGCTCAAAGCACAAACTCTTAGAAGATTCACTCTTCTTGTACTTAAGTCGGCATTGTGCCTTTTATATTCAATTCCGATGCGCTTTCTGTGTGTCATCGTCAATGTGAAGGTCCAAGGGATACAGTAGACCTGCACTGGTGCATCGGAATCTATTACTGGTCTCCCAGGAGCCGCTCAAAGCACAAACTCTTAGAAGATTCACTCTTCTTGTACTTAAGTCGGCATTGTTCCTTTTATATTCAATTCCGTAGCGATTTCTGTGTTTCATCGTCAATGTGAAGGTCCAAGGGATACAGTAAACCTTCACTGGTGCATCGGGATCTCATACTGGTATCCCAGGAGCCGCTCAAAGCACAAACTCTTAGGAGATTCACTCTTCTTGTACTTAAGTCGGCATTGTGCCTTTTATATTCAATTCTGATGCGATTTCTGTGTTTCATCGTCAATGTGAAGGTCCAAGGGATAGAGTAAACCTGCACTGGTGAATCGGAACCTAATACTGGTCTCCCAGGAGCCGCTCAAAGCACAAACTCTTAGGAGATTCACTCTTCTTGTACTTAAGTCGGCATTGTGCCTTTTATATTCAATTCCGATGCGCTTTCTGTGTGTCATCGTCAATGTGAAGGTCCAAGGGATAGAGTAAACCTGCACTGGTGCATCGGAATCTAATACTGGTCTCCCAGGAGCCGCTCAAAGCACAAACTCTTAGAAGATTCACTCTTCTTGTACTTAAGTCGGCATTGTGCCTTTTATATTCAATTCCGATGCGCTTTCTGTGTGTCATCGTCAATGTGAAGGTCCAAGGGATAGAGTAAACCTGCACTGGTGCATCGGAATCTAATACTGGTCTCCCAGGAGCCGCTCAAAGCACAAACTCTTAGAAGATTCACTCTTCTTGTACTTAAGTCGGCACTGGGACTTTTATATTCAATTCTTATGCGATTTCTGTGTTTCATCGTCAATGTGAAGGTCCAAGGGATAGAGTAAACCTGCACTGGTGAATCGGAACCTAATACTGGTCTCCCAGGAGCCGCTCAAAGCACAAACTCTTAGGAGATTCACTCTTCTTGTACTTAAGTCGGCATTGTGCCTTTTATATTCAATTCCGATGCGATTTCTGTGTTTCATCGTCAATGTGAAGGTCCAAGGGATACAGTAAACCTTCACTGGTGCATCGGGATCTCATACTGGTATCCCAGGAGCCGCTCAAAGCACAAACTCTTAGGAGATTCACTCTTCTTGTACTTAAGTCGGCATTGTGCCTTTTATATTCAATTCTGATGCGATTTCTGTGTTTCATCGTCAATGTGAAGGTCCAAGGGATAGAGTAAACCTGCACTGGTGAATCGGAACCTAATACTGGTCTCCCAGGAGCCGCTCAAAGCACAAACTCTTAGGAGATTCACTCTTCTTGTACTTAAGTCGGCATTGTGCCTTTTATATTCAATTCCGATGCGATTTCTGTGTTTCATCGTCAATGTGAAGGTCCAAGGGATACAGTAAACCTTCACTGGTGCATCGGGATCTCATACTGGTATCCCAGGAGCCGCTCAAAGCACAAACTGTTAGGAGACTCACTCTTCTTGTACTTAAGTCGGCATTGTGCCTTTTATATTCAATTCTGATGCGATTTCTGTGTTTCATCGTCAATGTGAAGGTCCAAGGGATAGAGTAAACCTGCACTGGTGAATCGGAACCTAATACTGGTCTCCCAGGAGCCGCTCAAAGCACAAACTCTTAGGAGATTCACTCTTCTTGTACTTAAGTCGGCATTGTGCCTTTTATATTCAATTCCGATGCGATTTCTGTGTTTCATCGTCAATGTGAAGGTCCAAGGGATACAGTAAACCTTCACTGGTGCATCGGGATCTCATACTGGTATCCCAGGAGCCGCTCAAAGCACAAACTCTTAGGAGATTCACTCTTCTTGTACTTAAGTCGGCATTGTGCCTTTTATATTCAATTCTGATGCGATTTCTGTGTTTCATCGTCAATGTGAAGGTCCAAGGGATAGAGTAAACCTGCACTGGTGAATCGGAACCTAATACTGGTCTCCCAGGAGCCGCTCAAAGCACAAACTCTTAGGAGATTCACTCTTCTTGTACTTAAGTCGGCATTGTGCCTTTTATATTCAATTCCGATGCGATTTCTGTGTTTCATCGTCAATGTGAAGGTCCAAGGGATACAGTAAACCTTCACTGGTGCATCGGGATCTCATACTGGTATCCCAGGAGCCGCTCAAAGCACAAACTGTTAGGAGACTCACTCTTCTTGTACTTAAGTCGGCATTGTGCCTTTTATATTCAATTCTGATGCGATTTCTGTGTTTCATCGTCAATGTGAAGGTCCAAGGGATAGAGTAAACCTGCACTGGTGAATCGGAACCTAATACTGGTCTCCCAGGAGCCGCTCAAAGCACAAACTCTTAGGAGATTCACTCTTCTTGTACTTAAGTCGGCATTGTGCCTTTTATATTCAATTCCGATGCGATTTCTGTGTTTCATCGTCAATGTGAAGGTCCAAGGGATACAGTAAACCTTCACTGGTGCATCGGGATCTCATACTGGTATCCCAGGAGCCGCTCAAAGCACAAACTCTTAGGAGATTCACTCTTCTTGTACTTAAGTCGGCATTGTGCCTTTTATATTCAATTCTGATGCGATTTCTGTGTTTCATCGTCAATGTGAAGGTCCAAGGGATAGAGTAAACCTGCACTGGTGAATCGGAACCTAATACTGGTCTCCCAGGAGCCGCTCAAAGCACAAACTCTTAGGAGATTCACTCTTCTTGTACTTAAGTCGGCATTGTGCCTTTTATATTCAATTCCGATGCGATTTCTGTGTTTCATCGTCAATGTGAAGGTCCAAGGGATACAGTAAACCTTCACTGGTGCATCGGGATCTCATACTGGTATCCCAGGAGCCGCTCAAAGCACAAACTCTTAGGAGATTCACTCTTCTTGTACTTAAGTCGGCATTGTGCCTTTTATATTCAATTCTGATGCGATTTCTGTGTTTCATCGTCAATGTGAAGGTCCAAGGGATAGAGTAAACCTGCACTGGTGAATCGGAACCTAATACTGGTCTCCCAGGAGCCGCTCAAAGCACAAACTCTTAGGAGATTCACTCTTCTTGTACTTAAGTCGGCATTGTGCCTTTTATATTCAATTCCGATGCGATTTCTGTGTTTCATCGTCAATGTGAAGGTCCAAGGGATACAGTAAACCTTCACTGGTGCATCGGGATCTCATACTGGTATCCCAGGAGCCGCTCAAAGCACAAACTCTTAGGAGATTCACTCTTCTTGTACTTAAGTCGGCATTGTGCCTTTTATATTCAATTCTGATGCGATTTCTGTGTTTCATCGTCAATGTGAAGGTCCAAGGGATAGAGTAAACCTGCACTGGTGAATCGGAACCTAATACTGGTCTCCCAGGAGCCGCTCAAAGCACAAACTCTTAGGAGATTCACTCTTCTTGTACTTAAGTCGGCATTGTGCCTTTTATATTCAATTCCGATGCGATTTCTGTGTTTCATCGTCAATGTGAAGGTCCAAGGGATAGAGTAAACCTGCACTGGTGCATCGGAATCTAATACTGGTCTCCCAGGAGCCGCTCAAAGCACAAACTCTTAGAAGATTCACTCTTCTTGTACTTAAGTCGGCATTGTGCCTTTTATATTCAATTCCGATGCGCTTTCTGTGTGTCATCGTCAATGTGAAGGTCCAAGGGATACAGTAGACCTGCACTGGTGCATCGGAATCTATTACTGGTCTCCCAGGAGCCGCTCAAAGCACAAACTCTTAGAAGATTCACTCTTCTTGTACTTAAGTCGGCATTGTGCCTTTTATATTCAATTCTGATGCGATTTCTGTGTTTCATCGTCAATGTGAAGGTCCAAGGGATAGAGTAAACCTGCACTGGTGAATCGGAATCTAATACTGGCCTCCCAGGAGCCGTTCAAAGCACAATCTCTGAGAAGATTCACTCTTCTTGTACTTAAGTCGGCACTGTGCCTTTTATATTCAATTCCGATGCGATTTCTGTGTTTCATCGTCAATGTGAAGGTCCAAGGGATAGAGTAAACCTGCACTGGTGAATCGGAACCTAATACTGGTCTCCCAGGAGCCGCTCAAAGCACAAACTCTTAGAAGATTCACTCTTCTTGTACTTAAGTCGGCATTGTGCCTTTTATATTCAATTCCGTAGCGATTTCTGTGTTTCATCGTCAATGTGAAGGTCCAAGGGATACAGTAAACCTGCAGTGGTGCATCGGAATCTAATACTGGTCTCCCAGGAGCCGCTCAAAGCACAAACTCTTAGAAGATTCAATCTTCTTGTACTTAAGTCGGTATTGTGCCTTTTATATTCAATTCCGATGCGATTTCTGTGATTCATTGTCAATGTGAAGGTCCAAGGGATGCAGTATACCTGCACTGGTGCATCGGAATCCAATACTGGTCTCCCAGGTGCCGCTCAAAGCACAAACCCTTAGAAGATTCACTCTTCTTGTACATAAGTCGGCGTTGTGCCTTTTATATTCAATTCCGATGCGATTTCTGTGTTTCATTGTCAATGTGACGGTCAAAGGGACACAGTAAACCTGCACTGGTGCATCGGAATCTAATACTGGCCTCCCAGGAGCCGTTCAAAGCACAATCTCTGAGAAGATTCACTCTTCTTGTACTTAAGTCGGCACTGTGCCTTTTATATTCAATTCCGATGCGATTTCTGTGTTTCATCGTCAATGTGAAGGTCCAAGGGATAGAGTAAACCTGCACTGGTGCATCGGAATCTAATACTGGTCTCCCAGGAGCCGCTCAAAGCACAAACTCTTAGAAGATTCACTCTTCTTGTACTTAAGTCGGCACTGGGCATTTTATATTCAATTCCGATGC
The DNA here is from genome assembly GCF_023898315.1 of Schistocerca nitens. Lineage (NCBI taxonomy): Eukaryota > Metazoa > Arthropoda > Insecta > Orthoptera > Acrididae > Schistocerca > Schistocerca nitens. Next base: position 1,923,973 of record NW_026045908.1, on the reverse strand, counting down.
GATTTCTGTGTTTTATCGTCAATGTGAAGGTCCAAGGGATAGAGTAAATCTGCACTGGTGCATCGGAATCTAATACTGGTCTCCCAGGAGCCGCTCAAAGCACAAACTCTTAGAAGATTCACTCTTCTTGTACTTAAGTCGGCATTGTGCCTTTATATTCAATTCCGATGCGCTTTCTGTGTGTCATCGTCAATGTGAAGGTCCAAGGGATACAGAAAACCTGCACTGGTGCATCGGAATCTAATACCGGTCTCCCAGGAGCCGCTCAAAGCACAAACTCTTAGCAGATTCACTCTTCTTGTACTTAAGTCGGCACTGGGCATTTTATATTCAATTCCGATGCGATTTCTGTGTTTTATCGTCAATGTGAAGGTCCAAGGGAGAGAGTAAACCTGCACTGGTGCATCGGAATCTAATACTGGTCTCCCAGGAGCCGATCAAAGCACAAAATCTTAGGAGACTCACTCTTCTTGTACTTAAGTCGGCATTGTGCCTTTGATATTCAATTTTGATGCGATTTCTGTGTTTCATCGTCAATGTGAAGGTCCAAGTGATACAGTTAACCTCCACTGGTGCATCGGAATCTAATACTGGTCTCCCAGGTGCCGCTCAAAGCACAACTCTTAGAAGATTCACTTTACTTGTACTTAAGTCGGCATTGTGCCTTTGATATTCAATTCCGATGTGATTTCTGTGTTTCATCGTCAATGTAAAGGTCCAAGGGATACAGTAAACCTGCACTGGTGCATCGGAATCTAATACTGGTCTCCCAGGAGCCGCTCAAAGCACAAACTCTTAGGAAACTCACTTTTCTTGTACTTAAGTCGGCATTGTGCCTTTTATATCTAATTCCGATGCGATTTCTGTGTTTCATCGTCAATGTGAAGGTCCAAGGGATAGAGTAAACCTGCACTGGTGCATCGGAATCTAATACTGGTCTCCCAGGAGCCGCTCAAAGCACAAACTCTTAGAAGATTCACTCTTCTTGTACTTAAGTCGGCACTGGGACTTTTATATTCAATTCTGATGCGATTTCTGTGTTTCATCGTCAATGTGAAGGTCCAAGGGATAGAGTAAACCTGCACTGGTGAATCGGAACCTAATACTGGTCTCCCAGGAGCCGCTCAAAGCACAAACTCTTAGGAGATTCACTCTTCTTGTACTTAAGTCGGCATTGTGCCTTTTATATTCAATTCCGATGCGATTTCTGTGTTTCATCGTCAATGTGAAGGTCCAAGGGATACAGTAAACCTTCACTGGTGCATCGGGATCTCATACTGGTATCCCAGGAGCCGCTCAAAGCACAAACTCTTAGGAGATTCACTCTTCTTGTACTTCAGTCGGCATTGTGCCTTTTATATTCAATTCCGATGCGATTTCTGTGTTTCATCGTCAATGTGAAGGTCCAAGGGATAGAGTAAACCTGCACTGGTGCATCGGAATCTAATACTGGTCTCCCAGGAGCCGCTCAAAGCACAAACTCTTAGAAGATTCACTCTTCTTGTACTTAAGTCGGCATTGTGCCTTTTATATTCAATTCCGATGCGCTTTCTGTGTGTCATCGTCAATGTGAAGGTCCAAGGGATAGAGTAAACCTGCACTGGTGCATCGGAATCTAATACTGGTCTCCCAGGAGCCGCTCAAAGCACAAACTCTTAGAAGATTCACTCTTCTTGTACTTAAGTCGGCACTGGGACTTTTATATTCAATTCTGATGCGATTTCTGTGTTTCATCGTCAATGTGAAGGTCCAAGGGATAGAGTAAACCTGCACTGGTGAATCGGAACCTAATACTGGTCTCCCAGGAGCCGCTCAAAGCACAAACTCTTAGGAGATTCACTCTTCTTGTACTTAAGTCTGCATTGTTCCTTTTATATTCAATTCCGATGCGATTTCTGTGTTTCATCGTCAATGTGAAGGTCCAAGGGATAGAGTAAACCTGCACTGGTGAATCGGAACCTAATACTGGTCTCCCAGGAGCCGCTCAAAGCACAAACTCTTAGGAGATTCACTCTTCTTGTACTTAAGTCGGCACTGGGACTTTTATATTCAATTCTGATGCGATTTCTGTGTTTCATCGTCAATGTGAAGGTCCAAGGGATAGAGTAAACCTGCACTGGTGAATCGGAACCTAATACTGGTCTCCCAGGAGCCGCTCAAAGCACAAACCCTTAGGAGATTCACTCTTCTTGTACTTAAGTCGGCATTGTGCCTTTTATATTCAATTCCGATGCGATTTCTGTGTTTCATCGTCAATGTGAAGGTCCAAGGGATAGAGTAAACCTGCACTGGTGCATCGGAATCTAATACTGGTCTCCCAGGAGCCGCTCAAAGCACAAACTCTTAGGAGATTCACTCTTCTTGTACTTAAGTCGGCATTGTGCCTTTTATATTCAATTCCGATGCGATTTCTGTGTTTCATCGTCAATGTGAAGGTCCAAGGGATAGAGTAAACCTGCACTGGTGAATCGGAACCTAATACAGGTCTCCCAGGAGCCGCTCAAAGCACAAACTCTTAGGAGATTCACTCTTCTTGTACTTAAGTCGGCATTGTGCCTTTTATATTCAATTCTGATGCGATTTCTGTGTTTCATCGTCAATGTGAAGGTCCAAGGGATAGAGTAAACCTGCACTGGTGAATCGGAATCTAATACTGGTCTCCCAGGAGCCGCTCAAAGCACAAACTCTTAGGAGATTCACTCTTCTTGTACTTAAGTCGGCATTGTGCCTTTTATATTCAATTCTGATGCGATTTCTGTGTTTCATCGTCAATGTGAAGGTCCAAGGGATAGAGTAAACCTGCACTGGTGAATCGGAACCTAATACTGGTCTCCCAGGAGCCGCTCAAAGCACAAACTCTTAGGAGATTCACTCTTCTTGTACTTAAGTCGGCATTGTGCCTTTTATATTCAATTCCGATGCGATTTCTGTGTTTCATCGTCAATGTGAAGGTCCAAGGGATACAGTAAACCTTCACTGGTGCATCGGGATCTCATACTGGTATCCCAGGAGCCGCTCAAAGCACAAACTCTTAGGAGATTCACTCTTCTTGTACTTAAGTCGGCATTGTGCCTTTTATATTCAATTCCGATGCGATTTCTGTGTTTCATCGTCAATGTGAAGGTCCAAGGGATACAGTAAACCTTCACTGGTGCATCGGGATCTCATACTGGTATCCCAGGAGCCGCTCAAAGCACAAACTCTTAGGAGATTCACTCTTCTTGTACTTAAGTCGGCATTGTGCCTTTTATATTCAATTCTGATGCGATTTCTGTGTTTCATCGTCAATGTGAAGGTCCAAGGGATAGAGTAAACCTGCACTGGTGAATCGGAACCTAATACTGGTCTCCCAGGAGCCGCTCAAAGCACAAACTCTTAGGAGATTCACTCTTCTTGTACTTAAGTCGGCATTGTGCCTTTTATATTCAATTCCGATGCGATTTCTGTGTTTCATCGTCAATGTGAAGGTCCAAGGGATAGAGTAAACCTGCACTGGTGAATCGGAACCTAATACTGGTCTCCCAGGAGCCGCTCAAAGCACAAACTCTTAGAAGATTCACTCTTCTTGTACTTAAGTCGGCATTGTGCCTTTTATATTCAATTCCGTAGCGATTTCTGTGTTTCATCGTCAATGTGAAGGTCCAAGGGATACAGTAAACCTGCAGTGCTGCATCGGAATCTAATACTGGTCTCCCAGGAGCCGCTCAAAGCACAAACTCTTAGAAGATTCAATCTTCTTGTACTTAAGTCGGTATTGTGCCTTTTATATTCAATTCCGATGCGATTTCTGTGATTCATTGTCAATGTGAAGGTCCAAGGGATGCAGTATACCTGCACTGGTGCATCGGAATCCAATACTGGTCTCCCAGGTGCCGCTCAAAGCACAAACCCTTAGAAGATTCACTCTTCTTGTACATAAGTCGGCGTTGTGCCTTTTATATTCAATTCCGATGCGATTTCTGTGTTTCATTGTCAATGTGACGGTCAAAGGGACACAGTAAACCTGCACTGGTGCATCGGAATCTAATACTGGCCTCCCAGGAGCCGTTCAAAGCACAATCTCTGAGAAGATTCACTCTTCTTGTACTTAAGTCGGCACTGTGCCTTTTATATTCAATTCCGATGCGATTTCTGTGTTTCATCGTCAATGTGAAGGTCCAAGGGATAGAGTAAACCTGCACTGGTGCATCGGAATCTAATACTGGTCTCCCAGGAGCCGCTCAAAGCACAAACTCTTAGAAGATTCACTCTTCTTGTACTTAAGTCGGCACTGGGCATTTTATATTCAATTCCGATGCGATTTCTGTGTTTTATCGTCAATGTGAAGGTCCAAGGGATAGAGTAAATCTGCACTGGTGCATCGGAATCTAATACTGGTCTCCCAGGAGCCGCTCAAAGCACAAACTCTTAGAAGATTCACTCTTCTTGTACTTAAGTCGGCATTGTGCCTTTATATTCAATTCCGATGCGCTTTCTGTGTGTCATCGTCAATGTGAAGGTCCAAGGGATACAGAAAACCTGCACTGGTGCATCGGAATCTAATACCGGTCTCCCAGGAGCCGCTCAAAGCACAAACTCTTAGCAGATTCACTCTTCTTGTACTTAAGTCGGCACTGGGCATTTTATATTCAATTCCGATGCGATTTCTGTGTTTTATCGTCAATGTGAAGGTCCAAGGGAGAGAGTAAACCTGCACTGGTGCATCGGAATCTAATACTGGTCTCCCAGGAGCCGATCAAAGCACAAAATCTTAGGAGACTCACTCTTCTTGTACTTAAGTCGGCATTGTGCCTTTGATATTCAATTTTGATGCGATTTCTGTGTTTCATCGTCAATGTGAAGGTCCAAGTGATACAGTTAACCTCCACTGGTGCATCGGAATCTAATACTGGTCTCCCAGGTGCCGCTCAAAGCACAACTCTTAGAAGATTCACTTTACTTGTACTTAAGTCGGCATTGTGCCTTTGATATTCAATTCCGATGTGATTTCTGTGTTTCATCGTCAATGTAAAGGTCCAAGGGATACAGTAAACCTGCACTGGTGCATCGGAATCTAATACTGGTCTCCCAGGAGCCGCTCAAAGCACAAACTCTTAGGAAACTCACTTTTCTTGTACTTAAGTCGGCATTGTGCCTTTTATATCTAATTCCGATGCGATTTCTGTGTTTCATCGTCAATGTGAAGGTCCAAGGGATACAGTAAACCTGCACTGGTGCATCGGAATCTACTACTGGTCCCCCAGGAGCCACTCAAAGCAGAACTCTTAGAAGATTCACTCTTCTTGTAGTTAAGTCGGCATTGTGCCTTTGATATTCAATTCCGATGCGATTTCTGTGTTTCATCGGCAATGTGAGGGTACAAGGGATAAAGTAAACCTGCACTGGTGCATCGGAATCCAATACTGGCCTCCCAAGGTGCCGCTCAAAGCACAAACCCTTAGAAGATTCACTCTTCTTGTACATAAGTCGGCATTGTGCCTTTTATATTCAATTCCGATGCGATTTCTGTGTTTCATTGTCAATGTGACGGTCCAAGGGATACAGTAAACCTGCACTGGTCCATCGGAATCTAATACTGGTCTCCCAGGAGCCGCTCAAAGCACAAACTCTTAGAAGATTCACTCTTCTTGTACTTAAGTCGGCACTGGGCCTTTTATATTCAATTCCGATGCGATTTCTGTGTTTCATCGTCAATGTGAAGGTCCAAGGGATAGAGTAAACCTGCACTGGTGCATCGGAATCTAATACTGGTGTCTCAGGAACCGCTCAAAGCACAAACTCTTAGAAGATTCACTCTTCTTGTACTTAAGTCGGCATTGTGCCTTTTATATTCAATTCCGATGCCCTTTCTGTGTGTCATCGTCAATGTGAAGGTCCAAGGGATACAGTAAACCTGCACTGGTGCATCGGAATCTAATACTGGTCTCCCAGGAGCCACTCAAAGCCACACTCTTAGAAGATTCACTCTTCTTGTACTTAAGTCGGCATTGTGCCTTTTATATTCAATTCCGATGCGATTTCTGTGTTTCATCGTCAATGTGAAGGTCCAAGGGATACAGTAAACCTTCACTGGTGCATCGGGATCTCATACTGGTATCCCAGGAGCCGCTCAAAGCACAAACTCTTAGAAGATTCACTCTTCTTGTACTTAAGTCGGCATTGTGCCTTTTATATTCAATTCCGATGCGATTTCTGTGTTTCATCGTCAATGTGAAGGTACAAGGGATACAGTAAACCTGCACTGGTGCATCAGAATCCAATACTGGCCTCCCAAGGTGCCGCTCAAAGCACAAACCCTTAGAAGATTCACGCTTCTTGTACATAATTCGGCATTGTGCCTTTTATATTCAATTCCGATGCGATATCTGTGTTTCATTGTCAATGTGACGGTCCAAGGGATACAGTAAACCTGCACTGGTGAATCGGAATCTAATACTGGTCTCCCAGGAGCCGCTCAAAGCACAACTCTTAGAAAATTCACTCTTCTTGTACTTAAGTCGGCATTGTGCCTTTTATATTCAATTCCGATGCGATTTCTGTGTTTCATCGTCAATGTGAAGGTCCAAGGGATACAGTAAACCTGCACTGGTGCATCGGAATCTAATACTGGTCTCCCAGGAGCCACTCAAAGCCACACTCTTAGAAGATTCACTCTTCTTGTACTTAAGTCGGCATTGTGCCTTTTATATTCAATTCCGATGCGATTTCTGTGTTTCATCGTCAATGTGAAGGTCCAAGGGATACAGAAAACCTGCACTGGTGCATCGGAATCTAATACCGGTCTCCCAGGAGCCGCTCAAAGCACAAACTCTTAGCAGATTCACTCTTCTTGTACTTAAGTCGGCACTGGGCATTTTATATTCAATTCCGATGCGATTTCTGTGTTTTATCGTCAATGTGAAGGTCCAAGGGATAGAGTAAACCTGCACTGGTGCATCGGAATCTAATACTGGTCTCCCAGGAGCCGATCAAAGCACAAAATCTTAGGAGACTCACTCTTCTTGTACTTAAGTCGGCATTGTGCCTTTGATATTCAATTTTGATGCGATTTCTGTGTTTCATCGTCAATGTGAAGGTCCAAGTGATACAGTTAACCTCCACTGGTGCATCGGAATCTAATACTGGTCTCCCAGGTGCCGCTCAAAGCACAACTCTTAGAAGATTCACTTTACTTGTACTTAAGTCGGCATTGTGCCTTTGATATTCAATTCCGATGCGATTTCTGTGTTTCATCGTCAATGTGAAGGTACAAGGGATACAGTAAACCTGCACTGGTGCATCAGAATCTAATACTGGTCTCCCAGGAGCCGATCAAAGCACAAAATCTTAGGAGACTCACTCTTCTTGTACTTAAGTCGGCATTGTGCCTTTTATATTCAATTCCGATGCGATTTCTGTGTTTCATTGTCAATGTGACGGTCCAAGGGATACAGTAAACCTGCACTGGTCCATCGGAATCTAATACTGGTCTCCCAGGAGCCGCTCAAAGCACAAACTCTTAGAAGATTCACTCTTCTTGTACTTAAGTCGGCACTGGGCCTTTTATATTCAATTCCGATGCGATTTCTGTGTTTCATCGTCAATGTGAAGGTCCAAGGGATAGAGTAAACCTGCACTGGTGCATCGGAATCTAATACTGGTGTCTCAGGAACCGCTCAAAGCACAAACTCTTAGAAGATTCACTCTTCTTGTACTTAAGTCGGCATTGTGCCTTTTATATTCAATTCCGATGCGCTTTCTGTGTGTCATCGTCAATGTGAAGGTCCAAGGGATACAGTAAACCTGCACTGGTGCATCGGAATCTAATACTGGTCTCCCAGGAGCCACTCAAAGCCACACTCTTAGAAGATTCACTCTTCTTGTACTTAAGTCGGCATTGTGCCTTTTATATTCAATTCCGATGCGATTTCTGTGTTTCATCGTCAATGTGAAGGTCCAAGGGATACAGTAAACCTTCACTGGTGCATCGGGATCTCATACTGGTATCCCAGGAGCCGCTCAAAGCACAAACTCTTAGAAGATTCACTCTTCTTGTACTTAAGTCGGCATTGTGCTTTTTATATTCAATTCCGATGCGATTTCTGTGTTTCATCGTCAATGTGAAGGTACAAGGGATACAGTAAACCTGCACTGGTGCATCAGAATCCAATACTGGCCTCCCAAGGTGCCGCTCAAAGCACAAACCCTTAGAAGATTCACGCTTCTTGTACATAATTCGGCATTGTGCCTTTTATATTCAATTCCGATGCGATATCTGTGTTTCATTGTCAATGTGACGGTCCAAGGGATACAGTAAACCTGCACTGGTGAATCGGAATCTAATACTGGTCTCCCAGGAGCCGCTCAAAGCACAACTCTTAGAAAATTCACTCTTCTTGTACTTAAGTCGGCATTGTGCCTTTTATATTCAATTCCGATGCGATTTCTGTGTTTCATCGTCAATGTGAAGGTCCAAGGGATACAGTAAACCTGCACTGGTGCATCGGAATCTAATACTGGTCTCCCAGGAGCCACTCAAAGCCACACTCTTAGAAGATTCACTCTTCTTGTACTTAAGTCGGCATTGTGCCTTTTATATTCAATTCCGATGCGATTTCTGTGTTTCATCGTCAATGTGAAGGTCCAAGGGATACAGAAAACCTGCACTGGTGCATCGGAATCTAATACCGGTCTCCCAGGAGCCGCTCAAAGCACAAACTCTTAGCAGATTCACTCTTCTTGTACTTAAGTCGGCACTGGGCATTTTATATTCAATTCCGATGCGATTTCTGTGTTTTATCGTCAATGTGAAGGTCCAAGGGATAGAGTAAACCTGCACTGGTGCATCGGAATCTAATACTGGTCTCCCAGGAGCCGATCAAAGCACAAAATCTTAGGAGACTCACTCTTCTTGTACTTAAGTCGGCATTGTGCCTTTGATATTCAATTTTGATGCGATTTCTGTGTTTCATCGTCAATGTGAAGGTCCAAGTGATACAGTTAACCTCCACTGGTGCATCGGAATCTAATACTGGTCTCCCAGGTGCCGCTCAAAGCACAACTCTTAGAAGATTCACTTTACTTGTACTTAAGTCGGCATTGTGCCTTTGATATTCAATTCCGATGTGATTTCTGTGTTTCATCGTCAATGTAAAGGTCCAAGGGATACAGTAAACCTGCACTGGTGCATCGGAATCTAATACTGGTCTCCCAGGAGCCGCTCAAAGCACAAACTCTTAGGAAACTCACTTTTCTTGTACTTAAGTCGGCATTGTGCCTTTTATATCTAATTCCGATGCGATTTCTGTGTTTCATCGTCAATGTGAAGGTCCAAGGGATACAGTAAACCTGCACTGGTGCATCGGAATCTACTACTGGTCCCCCAGGAGCCACTCAAAGCAGAACTCTTAGAAGATTCACTCTTCTTGTAGTTAAGTCGGCATTGTGCCTTTGATATTCAATTCCGATGCGATTTCTGTGTTTCATCGGCAATGTGAGGGTACAAGGGATAAAGTAAACCTGCACTGGTGCATCGGAATCCAATACTGGCCTCCCAAGGTGCCGCTCAAAGCACAAACCCTTAGAAGATTCACTCTTCTTGTACATAAGTCGGCATTGTGCCTTTTATATTCAATTCCGATGCGATTTCTGTGTTTCATTGTCAATGTGACGGTCCAAGGGATACAGTAAACCTGCACTGGTCCATCGGAATCTAATACTGGTCTCCCAGGAGCCGCTCAAAGCACAAACCCTTAGAAGATTCACTCTTCTTGTACTTAAGTCGGCACTGGGACTTTTATATTCAATTCTGATGCGATTTCTGTGTTTCATCGTCAATGTGAAGGTCCAAGGGATACAGTAAACCTTCACTGGTGAATCGGAATCTAATACTGGTCTCCCAGGAGCCGCTCAAAGCACAAACTCTTAGAAGATTCACTCTTCTTGTACTTAAGTCGGCATTGTTCCTTTTATATTCAATTCCGATGCGATTTCTGTGTTTCATCGTCAATGTGAAGGTACAAGGGATACAGTAAACCTGCACTGGTGCATCGGAATCTAATACTGGTCTCCCAGGAGCCACTCAAAGCCACACTCTTAGAAGATTCACTCTTCTTGTACTTAAGTCGGCATTGTGCCTTTTATATTCTATTCCGATGCGATTTCTGTGTTTCATCGTCAATGTGAAGGTCCAAGGGATACAGTAAACCTGCACTGGTCCATCGGAATCTCATACTGGTATCCCAGGAGCCGCTCAAAGCACAAACCCTTAGAAGATTCACTCTTCTTGTACTTAAGTCGGCACTGGGACTTTTATATTCAATTCTGATGCGATTTCTGTGTTTCATCGTCAATGTGACGGTCCAAGGGATACAGTAAACCTTCACTGGTGAATCGGAATCTAATACTGGTCTCCCAGGAGCCGCTCAAAGCACAAACTCTTAGAAGATTCACTCTTCTTGTACTTAAGTCGGCATTGTTCCTTTTATATTCAATTCCGATGCGATTTCTGTGTTTCATCGTCAATGTTAAGGTACAAGGGATACAGTAAACCTGCACTGGTGCATCAGAATCCAATACTGGCCTCCCAAGGTGCCGCTCAAAGCACAAACCCTTAGAAGATTCACGCTTCTTGTACATAATTCGGCATTGTGCCTTTTATATTCAATTCCGATGCGATATCTGTGTTTCATTGTCAATGTGACGGTCCAAGGGATACAGTAAACCTGCACTGGTGAATCGGAATCTAATACTGGTCTCCCAGGAGCCGCTCAAAGCACAACTCTTAGAAAATTCACTCTTCTTGTACTTAAGTCGGCATTGTGCATTTTATAGTCAATTCCGATGCGATTTCTGTGTTTCATCGTCAATGTGAAGGTCCAAGGGATAGAGTAAACCTGCACTGGTGCATCGGAATCTAATACTGGTCTCCCAGGAGTCGCTCAAAGCACAAACTCTTAGAAGATTCACTCTTCTTGTACTTAAGTCGGCACTGGGCCTTTTATATTCAATTCCGATGCGATTTCTGTGTTTCATCGTCAATGTGAAGGTCCAAGGGATTGAGTAAACCTGCACTGGTGCATCGGAATCTAATACTGGTCTCCCAGGAGCCGCTCAAAGCACAAACTCTTAGAAGATTCACTCTTCTTGTACTTAAGTCGGCATTGTGCCTTTTATATTCAATTCCGATGCGCTTTCTGTGTGTCATCGTCAATGTGAAGGTCCAAGGGATACAGTAAACCTGCACTGGTGCATCGAAATCTATTACTGGTCTCCCAGGAGCCGCTCAAAGCACAAACTCTTAGAAGATTCACTCTTCTTGTACTTAAGTCGGCACTGGGACTTTTATATTCAATTCTGATGCGATTTCTGTGTTTCATCGTCAATGTGAAGGTCCAAGGGATAGAGTAAACCTGCACTGGTGAATCGGAATCTAATACTGGTCTCCCAGGAGCCGCTCAAAGCACAAACTCTTAGGAGATTCACTCTTCTTGTACTTAAGTCGGTATTGTGCCTTTTATATTCAATTCCGATGCGATTTCTGTGTTTCATCGTCAATGTGAAGTTCCAAGGGATACAGTAAACCTGCACTGGTGCATCGGAATCCAATACTGGTCTCCCAGGAGCCGCTCAAAGCACAAACTCTTAGAAGATTCACTCTTCTTGTACTTAAGTCGGCATTGTTCCTTTTATATTCACTTCCGTAGCGATTTCTGTGTTTCATCGTCAATGTGAAGGTCCAAGGGATACAGTAAACCTGCACTGGTGCATCGGAATCTAATACTGGTCTCCCAGGAGCCGCTCAAAGCACAAACTCTTGGAAGATTCAATCTTCTTGTACTTAAGTCGGTATTGTGCTTTTATATTCAATTCCGATGCGATTTCTGTGTTTCATTGTCAATGTGAAGGTCCAAGGGATACAGTAAACCTGCACTGGTGCATCGGAATCTAATACTGGTCTCCCAGGAGCCGCTCAAAGCACAAACTCTTAGAAAATTCACTCTTCTTGTACTTAAGTCGGCATTTTGCCTTTGATATATATTCCGATGCGATTTCTGTGTTTCATCGTCAATGTGAAGGTCCAAGGGATGCAGTATACCTGCACTGGTGCATCGGAATCCAATACTGGTCTCCCAGGTGCCGCTCAAAGCACAAACCCTTAGAAGATTCACTCTTCTTGTACATAAGTCGGCATTGTGCCTTTTATATTCAATTCCGATGCGATTTCTGTGTTTCATTGTCAATGTGACGGTCAAAGGGACACAGTAAACCTGCACTGGTGCATCGGAATCTAATACTGGCCTCCCAGGAGCCGCTCAAAGCACAAACTCTGAGAAGATTCACTCTTCTTGTACTTAAGTCGGCACTGTGCCTTTTATATTCAATTCCGATGCGATTTCTGTGTTTCATCGTCAATGTGAAGGTCCAAGGGATACAGTAAACCTGCACTGGTGCATCGGAATCTAATACTGGTCTCCCAGGAGCCGCTCAAAGCACAAACTCTTAGAAGATTCACTCTTCTTGTACTTAAGTCGGCATTGTTCCTTTTATATTCACTTCCGTAGCGATTTCTGTGTTTCATCGTCAATGTGAAGGTCCAAGGGATACAGTAAACCTGCACTGGTGCATCGGAATCTAATACTGGTCTCCCAGGAGCCGCTCAAAGCACAAACTCTTAGAAGATTCACTCTTCTTGTACTTAAGTCGGCATTGTGCCTTTATATTCAATTCCGATGCGCTTTCTGTGTGTCATCGTCAATGTGAAGGTCCAAGGGATACAGAAAACCTGCACTGGTGCATCGGAATCTAATACTGGTCTCCCACGAGCCACTCAAATCACAAACTCTTAGAAGATTCACTCTTCTTGTACTTAAGTCGGCATTGTGCCTTTTATATTCAATTCCGATGCGATTTCTGTGTTTCATTGCCAATGTGAAGGTCCAAGGGATACAGTAAACATGCACTGGTGCATCGGAATCTAATACTGGTATCCCAGGAGCCGCTCAAAGCACCAACTCTTAGAAGATTCACTCTTCTTGTACTTAAGTCGGCATTGTGCCTTTTATATTCAATTCCGATGCGATTTCTGTGTTTCATTGCCAATGTGAAGGTCCAAGGGATACAGTAAACATGCACTGGTGCATCGGAATCTAATACTGGTCTCCCAGGAGCCGCTCAAAGCACAAACTCTGAGAAGATTCACTCTTCTTGTACTTAAGTCGGCACTGTGCCTTTTATATTCAATTCCGATGCGATTTCTGTGTTTCATCGTCAATGTGAAGGTCCAAGGGATACAGTAAACCTGCACTGGTGCATCGGAATCTAATACTGGTCTCCCAGGAGCCGCTCAAAGCACAAACTCTTAGAAGATTCACTCTTCTTGTACTTAAGTCGGCATTGTTCCTTTTATATTCACTTCCGTAGCGATTTCTGTGTTTCATCGTCAATGTGAAGGTCCAAGGGATACAGTAAACCTGCACTGGTGCATCGGAATCTAATACTGGTCTCCCAGGAGCCGCTCAAAGCACAAACTCTTAGAAGATTCACTCTTCTTGTACTTAAGTCGGCATTGTGCCTTTATATTCAATTCCGATGCGCTTTCTGTGTGTCATCGTCAATGTGAAGGTCCAAGGGATACAGAAAACCTGCACTGGTGCATCGGAATCTAATACTGGTCTCCCACGAGCCACTCAAATCACAAACTCTTAGAAGATTCACTCTTCTTGTACTTAAGTCGGCATTGTGCCTTTTATATTCAATTCCGATGCGATTTCTGTGTTTCATTGCCAATGTGAAGGTCCAAGGGATACAGTAAACATGCACTGGTGCATCGGAATCTAATACTGGTATCCCAGGAGCCGCTCAAAGCACCAACTCTTAGAAGATTCACTCTTCTTGTACTTAAGTCGGCATTGTGCCTTTTATATTCAATTCCGATGCGATTTCTGTGTTTCATTGCCAATGTGAAGGTCCAAGGGATACAGTAAACCTGCACTGGTGCATCGGAATCTAATACTGGTCTCCCAGGAGCCGCTCAAAGCACAAACTCTTAGAAGATTCACTCTTCTTGTACTTAAGTCGGCATTGTTCCTTTTATATTCACTTCCGTAGCGATTTCTGTGTTTCATCGTCAATGTGAAGGTCCAAGGGATACAGTAAACCTGCACTGGTGCATCGGAATCTAATACTGGTCTCCCAGGAGCCGCTCAAAGCACAAACTCTTAGAAGATTCACTCTTCTTGTACTTAAGTCGGCATTGTGCCTTTATATTCAATTCCGATGCGCTTTCTGTGTGTCATCGTCAATGTGAAGGTCCAAGGGATACAGTAAACCTGCACTGGTGCATCGGAATCTAATACTGGTCTCCCACGAGCCACTCAAATCACAAACTCTGAGAAGATTCACTCTTCTTGTACTTAAGTCGGCATTGTGCCTTTTATATTCAATTCCGATGCGATTTCTGTGTTTCATCGTCAATGTGAAGGTCCAAGGGATACAGTAAACCTGCACTGGTGCATCGGAATCTAATACTGGTATCCCAGGAGCCGCTCAAAGCACCAACTCTTAGAAGATTCACTCTTCTTGTACTTAAGTCGGCATTGTGCCTTTTATATTCAATTCCGATGCGATTTCTGTGTTTCATTGCCAATGTGAAGGTCCAAGGGATACAGTAAACATGCACTGGTGCATCGGAATCTAATACTGGTCTCCCAGGAGCCGATCAAAGCACAAAATCTTAGGAGACTCACTCTTCTTGTACTTAAGTCGGCATTGTGCCTTTGATATTCAATTTTGATGCGATTTCTGTGTTTCATCGTCAATGTGAAGGTCCAAGGGATACAGTTAACCTCCACTGGTGCATCGGAATCTAATACTGGTCTCCCAGGTGCCGCTCAAAGCACAACTCTTAGAAGATTCACTTTACTTGTACTTAAGTCGGCATTGTGCCTTTGATATTCAATTCCGATGTGATTTCTGTGTTTCATCGTCAATGTGAAGGTCCAAGGGATACAGTAAACCTGCACTGGTCCATCGGAATCTAATACTGGTCTCCCAGGAGCCGCTCAAAGCACAAACTCTTAGAAGATTCACTCTTCTTGTACTTAAGTCGGCACTGGGCCTTTTATATTCAATTCCGATGCGATTTCTGTGTTTCATCGTCAATGTGAAGGTCCAAGGGATAGAGTAAACCTGCACTGGTGCATCGGAATCTAATACTGGTCTCCCAGGAGCCGCTCAAAGCACAAACTCTTAGAAAATTCACTCTTCTTGTACTTAAGTCGCCATTGTACCTTTGATATTATATTCAGATGCGATTTCTGTGTTTCATCGTCAATGTGAAGGTCCAAGGGATGCAGTATACCTGCACTGGTGCATCGGAATCCAATACTGGTCTCCCAGGTGCCGCTCAAAGCACAAACCCTTAGAAGTTTCACTCTTATTGTACATAAGTCGGCATTGTGCCTTTTATATTCAATTCCGATGCGATTTCTGTGTTTCATTGTCAATGTGACGGTCAAAGGGACACAGTAAACCTGCACTGGTGCATCGGAATCTAATACTGGCCTCCCAGGAGCCGCTCAAAGCACAAACTCTTAGAAGATTCACTCTTCTTGTACTTAAGTCGGCATTGTTCCTTTTATATTCAATTCCGATGCGATTTCTGTGTTTCATCGTCAATGTGAAGGTACAAGGGATACAGTAAACCTGCACTGGTGCATCGGAATCTAATACTGGTCTCCCAGGAGCCACTCAAAGCCACACTCTTAGAAGATTCACTCTTCTTGTACTTAAGTCGGCATTGTGCCTTTTATATTCAATTCCGATGCGATTTCTGTGTTTCATCGTCAATGTGAAGGTCCAAGGGATACAGTAAACCTTCACTGGTGCATCGGGATCTCATACTGGTATCCCAGGAGCCGCTCAAAGCACAAACCCTTAGAAGATTCACTCTTCTTGTACTTAAGTCGGCACTGGGACTTTTATATTCAATTCTGATGCGATTTCTGTGTTTCATCGTCAATGTGACGGTCCAAGGGATACAGTAAACCTTCACTGGTGAATCGGAATCTAATACTGGTCTCCCAGGAGCCGCTCAAAGCACAAACTCTTAGAAGATTCACTCTTCTTGTACTTAAGTCGGCATTGTTCCTTTTATATTCAATTCCGATGCGATTTCTGTGTTTCATCGTCAATGTGAAGGTACAAGGGATACAGTAAACCTGCACTGGTGCATCAGAATCCAATACTGGCCTCCCAAGGTGCCGCTCAAAGCACAAACCCTTAGAAGATTCACGCTTCTTGTACATAATTCGGCATTGTGCCTTTTATATTCAATTCCGATGCGATATCTGTGTTTCATTGTCAATGTGACGGTCCAAGGGATACAGTAAACCTGCACTGGTGCATCGGAATCTACTACTGGTCCCCCAGGAGCCACTCAAAGCAGAACTCTTAGAAGATTCACTCTTCTTGTAGTTAAGTCGGCATTGTGCCTTTGATATTCAATTCCGATGCGATTTCTGTGTTTCATCGTCAATGTGAAGGTCCAAGGGATACAGTAAACCTGCACTGGTGCATCGGAATCCAATACTGGCCTCCCAAGGTGCCGCTCAAAGCACAAATCCTTAGAAGATTCACTCTTCTTGTACATAAGTCGGCATTGTGCCTTTTATATTCAATTCCTATGCGATTTCTGTGTTTCATTGTCAATGTGACGGTCCAAGGGATACAGTAAACCTGCACTGGTCCATCGGAATCTAATACTGGTCTCCCAGGAGCCGCTCAAAGCACAAACTCTTAGAAGATTCACTCTTCTTGTACTTAAGTCGGCACTGGGCCTTTTATATTCAATTCCGATGCGATTTCTGTGTTTCATCGTCAATGTGAAGGTCCAAGGGATAGAGTAAACCTGCACTGGTGCATCGGAATCTAATACTGGTGTCTCAGGAACCGCTCAAAGCACAAACTCTTAGAAGATTCACTCTTCTTGTACTTAAGTCGGCATTGTGCCTTTTATATTCAATTCCGATGCGCTTTCTGTGTGTCATCGTCAATGTGAAGGTCCAAGGGATACAGTAAACCTGCACTGGTGCATCGGAATCTAATACTGGTCTCCCAGGAGCCACTCAAAGCACACACTCTTAGAAGATTCACTCTTCTTGTACTTAAGTCGGCATTGTGCCTTTTATATTCAATTCCGATGCGATTTCTGTGTTTCATCGTCAATGTGAAGGTCCAAGGGATACAGTAAACCTACACTGGTGCATCGGAATCTAATACTGGTCTCCCAGGAGCCGCTCAAAGCACAAACTCTTAGGAGATTCACTCTTCTTGTACTTAAGTCGGCATTGTGCCTTTTATATTCAATTCCGATGCGATTTCTGAGTTTCATCGTCAATGTGAAGGTCCAAGGGATACGGTAAACCTGCACTGGTGCATCGGAATCGAATACTGGTCTCCCAGGATCCGCTCAAAGCACAAACTCTTAGAAGATTCACTCTTCTTGTACTTAAGTCGGCATTGTGCCTTTTATATTCAATTCCGAAGCGATTTCTGTGTTTCATCGTCAATGTGAAGGTCCAAGGGATACAGTAAACCTTCACTGGTGCATCGGGATCTCATACTGGTATCCCAGGAGCCGCTCAAAGCACAACTCTTAGAAGATTCACTCTTCTTGTACTTAAGTCGGCATTGTGCCTTTTATATTCAATTCCGAAGCGATTTCTGTGTTTCATCGTCAATGTGAAGGTCCAAGGGATAGAGTAAACCTGCACTGGTGCATCGGAATCGAATACTGGTCTCCCAGGATCCGCTCAAAGCACAAACTCTTAGAAGATTCACTCTTCTTGTACTTAAGTCGGCATTGTGCCTTTTATATTCAATTCCGAAGCGATTTCTGTGTTTCATCGTCAATGTGAAGGTCCAAGGGATACAGTAAACCTTCACTGGTGCATCGGGATCTCATACTGGTATCCCAGGAGCCGCTCAAAGCACAACTCTTAGAAGATTCACTCTTCTTGTACTTAAGTCGGCATTGTGCCTTTTATATTCAATTCCGAAGCGATTTCTGTGTTTCATCGTCAATGTGAAGTTCCAAGGGATACAGTAAACCTGCACTGGTGCATCGGAATCTAATACTGGTCTCCCAGGATCCGCTCAAAGCACAAACTCTTAGAAGATTCACTCTTCTTGTACTTAAGTCGGCATTGTGCCTTTTATATTCAATTCCGATGCGATTTCTGAGTTTCATCGTCAATGTGAAGGTCCAAGGGATACGGTAAACCTGCACTGGTGCATCGGAATCTAATACTGGTCTCCCAGGATCCGCTCAAAGCACAAACTCTTAGAAGATTCACTCTTCTTGTACTTAAGTCGGCATTGTTCCTTTTATATTCAATTCCGATGCGATTTCTGTGTTTCATCGTCAATGTGAAGGTCCAAGGGATACAGTAAACCTGCACTGGTGCATCGGAATCTAATACTGGTCTCCCAGGAGCCGCTCAAAGCACAAACTCTTAGAAGATTCACTCTTCTTGTACTTAAGTCGGCATTGTGCCTTTTATATTCAATTCCGATGCGATTTCTGTGTTTCATCGTCAATGTGAAGGTCCAAGGGATAGAGTAAACCTGCACTGGTGCATCGGAATCGAATACTGGTCTCCCAGGATCCGCTCAAAGCACAAACTCTTAGAAGATTCACTCTTCTTGTACTTAAGTCGGCATTGTGCCTTTTATATTCAATTCCGATGCGATTTCTGTGTTTCATCGTCAATGTGAAGTTCCAAGGGATACAGTAAACCTGCACTGGTGCATCGGAATCTAATACTGGTCTCCCAGGATCCGCTCAAAGCACAAACTCTTAGAAGATTCACTCTTCTTGTACTTAAGTCGGCATTGTTCCTTTTATATTCAATTCCGATGCGATTTCTGTGTTTCATCGTCAATGTGAAGGTCCAAGGGATACAGTAAACCTACACTGGTGCATCGGAATCTAATACTGGTCTCCCAGGAGCCGCTCAAAGCACAAACTCTTAGGAGATTCACTCTTCTTGTACTTAAGTCGGCATTGTGCCTTTTATATTCAATTCCGATGCGATTTCTGAGTTTCATCGTCAATGTGAAGGTCCAAGGGATAGAGTAAACCTGCACTGGTGCATCGGAATCGAATACTGGTCTCCCAGGATCCGCTCAAAGCACAAACTCTTAGAAGATTCACTCTTCTTGTACTTAAGTCGGCATTGTGCCTTTTATATTCAATTCCGAAGCGATTTCTGTGTTTCATCGTCAATGTGAAGGTCCAAGGGATACAGTAAACCTTCACTGGTGCATCGGGATCTCATACTGGTATCCCAGGAGCCGCTCAAAGCACAACTCTTAGAAGATTCACTCTTCTTGTACTTAAGTCGGCATTGTGCCTTTTATATTCAATTCCGAAGCGATTTCTGTGTTTCATCGTCAATGTGAAGGTCCAAGGGATACAGTAAACCTTCACTGGTGCATCGGGATCTCATACTGGTATCCCAGGAGCCGCTCAAAGCACAACTCTTAGAAGATTCACTCTTCTTGTACTTAAGTCGGCATTGTGCCTTTTATATTCAATTCCGAAGCGATTTCTGTGTTTCATCGTCAATGTGAAGTTCCAAGGGATACAGTAAACCTGCACTGGTGCATCGGAATCTAATACTGGTCTCCCAGGATCCGCTCAAAGCACAAACTCTTAGAAGATTCACTCTTCTTGTACTTAAGTCGGCATTGTGCCTTTTATATTCAATTCCGATGCGATTTCTGAGTTTCATCGTCAATGTGAAGGTCCAAGGGATACGGTAAACCTGCACTGGTGCATCGGAATCTAATACTGGTCTCCCAGGATCCGCTCAAAGCACAAACTCTTAGAAGATTCACTCTTCTTGTACTTAAGTCGGCATTGTTCCTTTTATATTCAATTCCGATGCGATTTCTGTGTTTCATCGTCAATGTGAAGGTCCAAGGGATACAGTAAACCTGCACTGGTGCATCGGAATCTAATACTGGTCTCCCAGGAGCCGCTCAAAGCACAAACTCTTAGAAGATTCACTCTTCTTGTACTTAAGTCGGCATTGTGCCTTTTATATTCAATTCCGATGCGATTTCTGTGTTTCATCGTCAATGTGAAGGTCCAAGGGATACGGTAAACCTGCACTGGTGCATCGGAATCTAATACTGGTCTCCCAGGATCCGCTCAAAGCACAAACTCTTAGAAGATTCACTCTTCTTGTACTTAAGTCGGCATTGTTCCTTTTATATTCAATTCCGATGCGATTTCTGTGTTTCATCGTCAATGTGAAGGTCCAAGGGATACAGTAAACCTTCACTGGTGCATCGGGATCTCATACTGGTATCCCAGGAGCCGCTCAAAGCACAACTCTTAGAAGATTCACTCTTCTTGTACTTAAGTCGGCATTGTGCCTTTTATATTCAATTCCGATGCGATTTCTGTGTTTCATCGTCAATGTGAAGGTCCAAGGGATACAGTAAACCTACACTGGTGCATCGGAATCTAATACTGGTCTCCCAGGAGCCGCTCAAAGCACAAACTCTTAGGAGATTCACTCTTCTTGTACTTAAGTCGGCATTGTGCCTTTTATATTCAATTCCGATGCGATTTCTGAGTTTCATCGTCAATGTGAAGGTCCAAGGGATAGAGTAAACCTGCACTGGTGCATCGGAATCGAATACTGGTCTCCCAGGATCCGCTCAAAGCACAAACTCTTAGAAGATTCACTCTTCTTGTACTTAAGTCGGCATTGTGCCTTTTATATTCAATTCCGAAGCGATTTCTGTGTTTCATCGTCAATGTGAAGGTCCAAGGGATACAGTAAACCTTCACTGGTGCATCGGGATCTCATACTGGTATCCCAGGAGCCGCTCAAAGCACAACTCTTAGAAGATTCACTCTTCTTGTACTTAAGTCGGCATTGTGCCTTTTATATTCAATTCCGAAGCGATTTCTGTGTTTCATCGTCAATGTGAAGGTCCAAGGGATACAGTAAACCTTCACTGGTGCATCGGGATCTCATACTGGTATCCCAGGAGCCGCTCAAAGCACAACTCTTAGAAGATTCACTCTTCTTGTACTTAAGTCGGCATTGTGGCTTTTATATTCAATTCCGAAGCGATTTCTGTGTTTCATCGTCAATGTGAAGTTCCAAGGGATACAGTAAACCTGCACTGGTGCATCGGAATCTAATACTGGTCTCCCAGGATCCGCTCAAAGCACAAACTCTTAGAAGATTCACTCTTCTTGTACTTAAGTCGGCATTGTGCCTTTTATATTCAATTCCGATGCGATTTCTGAGTTTCATCGTCAATGTGAAGGTCCAAGGGATACGGTAAACCTGCACTGGTGCATCGGAATCTAATACTGGTCTCCCAGGATCCGCTCAAAGCACAAACTCTTAGAAGATTCACTCTTCTTGTACTTAAGTCGGCATTGTTCCTTTTATATTCAATTCCGATGCGATTTCTGTGTTTCATCGTCAATGTGAAGGTACAAGGGATACAGTAAACCTGCACTGGTGCATCAGAATCCAATACTGGCCTCCCAAGGTGCCGCTCAAAGCACAAACCCTTAGAAGATTCACGCTTCTTGTACATAAGTCGGCATTGTGCCTTTTATATTCAATTCCGATGCGATATCTGTGTTTCATTGTCAATGTGACGGTCCAAGGGATACAGTAAACCTGCACTGGTGCATCGGAATCTAATACTGGTCTCCCAGGAGCCGCTCAAAGCACAACTCTTAGAAAATTCACTCTTCTTGTACTTAAGTCGGCATTGTGCATTTTATAGTCAATTCCGATGCGATTTCTGTGTTTCATCGTCAGTGTGAAGGTCCAAGGGATAGAGTAAACCTGCACTGGTGCATCGGAATCTAATACTGGTCTCCCAGGAGTCGCTCAAAGCACAAACTCTTAGAAGATTCACTCTTCTTGTACTTAAGTCGGCACTGGGCCCTTTATATTCAATTCCGATGCGATTTCTGTGTTTCATCGTCAATGTGAAGGTCCAATGGATAGAGTAAACCTGCACTGGTGCATCGGAATCTAATACTGGTCTCCCAGGAGCCGTTCAAAGCACAAACTCTTAGAAGATTCACTCTTCTTGTACTTAAGTCGGCATTGTGCCTTTTATATTCAATTCCGATGCGCTTTCTGTGTGTCATCGTCAATGTGAAGGTCCAAGGGATACAGTAAACCTGCACTGGTGCATCGGAATCTATTACTGGTCTCCCAGGAGCCGCTCAAAGCACAAACTCTTAGAAGATTCACTCTTCTTGTACTTAAGTCGGCACTGGGACTTTTATATTCAATTCTGATGCGATTTCTGTGTTTCATCGTCAATGTGAAGGTCCAAGGGATAGAGTAAACCTGCACTGGTGAATCGGAATCTAATACTGGTCTCCCAGGAGCCGCTCAAAGCACAAACTCTTAGGAGATTCACTCTTCTTGTACTTAAGTCGGTATTGTGCCTTTTATATTCAATTCCGATGCGATTTCTGTGTTTCATCGTCAATGTGAAGTTCCAAGGGATACAGTAAACCTGCACTGGTGCATCGGAATCCAATACTGGTCTCCCAGGAGCCGCTCAAAGCACAAACTCTTAGAAGATTCACTCTTCTTGTACTTAAGTCGGCATTGTTCCTTTTATATTCAATTCCGTAGCGATTTCTGTGTTTCATCGTCAATGTGAAGGTCCAAGGGATACAGTAAACCTGCAGTGGTGCATCGGAATCTAATACTGGTCTCCCAGGAGCCGCTCAAAGCACAAACTCTTAGAAGATTCAATCTTCTTGTACTTAAGTCGGTATTGTGCCTTTTATATTCAATTCCGATGCGATTTCTGTGTTTCATTGTCAATGTGAAGGTCCAAGGGATACAGTAAACCTGCACTGGTGCATCGGAATCTAATACTGGTCTCCCAGGAGCCGCTCAAAGCACAAACTCTTAGAAAATTCACTCTTCTTGTACTTAAGTCGGCATTTTGCCTTTGATATTATATTCCGATGCGATTTCTGTGTTTCATCGTCAATGTGAAGGTCCAAGGGATGCAGTATACCTGCACTGGTGCATCGGAATCCAATACTGGTCTCCCAGGTGCCGCTCAAAGCACAAACCCTTAGAAGATTCACTCTTCTTGTACATAAGTCGGCATTGTGCCTTTTATATTCAATTCCGATGCGATTTCTGTGTTTCATTGTCAATGTGACGGTCAAAGGGACACAGTAAACCTGCACTGGTGCATCGGAATCTAATACTGGCCTCCCAGGAGCCGCTCAAAGCACAAACTCTGAGAAGATTCACTCTTCTTGTACTTAAGTCGGCACTGTGCCTTTTATATTCAATTCCGATGCGATTTCTGTGTTTCATCGTCAATGTGAAGGTCCAAGGGATACAGTAAACCTGCACTGGTGCATCGGAATCTAATACTGGTCTCCCAGGAGCCGCTCAAAGCACAAACTCTTAAAAGATTCACTCTTCTTGTACTTAAGTCGGCACTGGGCATTTTATATTCAATTCCGATGCGATTTCTGTGTTTTATCGTCAATGTGAAGGTCCAAGGGATAGAGTAAACCTGCACTGGTGCATCGGAATCTAATACTGGTCTCCCAGGAGCCGCTCAAAGCACAAACTCTTAGAAGATTCACTCTTCTTGTACTTAAGTCGGCATTGTGCCTTTATATTCAATTCCGATGCGCTTTCTGTGTGTCATCGTCAATGTGAAGGTCCAAGGGATACAGAAAACCTGCACTGGTGCATCGGAATCTAATACTGGTCTCCCACGAGCCACTCAAATCACAAACTCTTAGACGATTCACTCTTCTTGTACTTAAGTCGGCATTGTGCCTTTTATATTCAATTCCGATGCGATTTCTGTGTTTCATCGTCAATGTGAAGGTCGAAGTGATACAGTTAACCTCCACTGGTGCATCGGAATCTAATACTGGTCTCCCAGGTGCCGCTCAAAGCACAACTCTTAGAAGATTCACTTTACTTGTACTTAAGTCGGCATTGTGCCTTTGATATTCAATTCCGATGTGATTTCTGTGTTTCATCGTCAATGTGAAGGTCCAAGGGATACAGTAAACCTGCACTGGTGCATCGGAATCTAATACTGGTCTCCCAGGAGCCGCTCAAAGCACAAACTCTTAGGAAACTCACTTTTCTTGTACTTAAGTCGGCATTGTGCCTTTTATATTCAATTCCGATGCGATTTCTGTGTTTCATCGTCAATGTGAAGGTCCAAGGGATACAGTAAACCTGCACTGGTGCATCGGAATCTACTACTAGTCCCCCAGGAGCCACTCAAAGCAGAACTCTTAGAAGATTCACTCTTCTTGTAGTTAAGTCGGCATTGTGCCTTTGATATTCAATTCCGATGCGATTTCTGTGTTTCATCGTCAATGTGAAGGTACAAGGGATACAGTAAACCTGCACTGGTGCATCGGAATCCAATACTGGCCTCCCAAGGTGCCGCTCAAAGCACAAACCCTTAGAAGCTTCACTCTTCTTGTACATAAGTCGGCATTGTGCCTTTTATATTCAATTCCGATGCGATTTCTGTGTTTCATTGTCAATGTGACGGTCCAAGGGATACAGTAAACCTGCACTGGTGCATCGGAATCTAATACTGGTCTCCCAGGTGCCGCTCAAAGCACAACTCTTAGAAGATTCACTTTACTTGTACTTAAGTCGGCATTGTGCCTTTGATATTCAATTCCGATGTGATTTCTGTGTTTCATCGTCAATGTGAAGGTCCAAGGGATACAGTAAACCTGCACTGGTCCATCGGAATCTAATACTGGTCTCCCAGGAGCCGCTCAAAGCACAAACTCTTAGAAGATTCACTCTTCTTGTACTTAAGTCGGCACTGGGCCTTTTATATTCAATTCCGATGCGATTTCTGTGTTTCATCGTCAATGTGAAGGTCCAAGGGATAGAGTAAACCTGCACTGGTGCATCGGAATCTAATACTGGTCTCCCAGGAGCCGCTCAAAGCACAAACTCTTAGAAAATTCACTCTTCTTGTACTTAAGTCGCCATTGTGCCTTTGATATTATATTCAGATGCGATTTCTGTGTTTCATCGTCAATGTGAAGGTCCAAGGGATGCAGTATACCTGCACTGGTGCATCGGAATCCAATACTGGTCTCCCAGGTGCCGCTCAAAGCACAAACCCTTAGAAGTTTCACTCTTATTGTACATAAGTCGGCATTGTGCCTTTTATATTCAATTCCGATGCGATTTCTGTGTTTCATTGTCAATGTGACGGTCAAAGGGACACAGTAAACCTGCACTGGTGCATCGGAATCTAATACTGGCCTCCCAGGAGCCGCTCAAAGCACAAACTCTTAGAAGATTCACTCTTCTTGTACTTAAGTCGGCATTGTTCCTTTTATATTCAATTCCGATGCGATTTCTGTGTTTCATCGTCAATGTGAAGGTACAAGGGATACAGTAAACCTGCACTGGTGCATCGGAATCTAATACTGGTCTCCGAGGAGCCACTCAAAGCCACACTCTTAGAAGATTCACTCTTCTTGTACTTAAGTCGGCATTGTGCCTTTTATATTCAATTCCGATGCGATTTCTGTGTTTCATCGTCAATGTGAAGGTCCAAGGGATACAGTAAACCTTCACTGGTGCATCGGGATCTCATACTGGTATCCCAGGAGCCGCTCAAAGCACAAACCCTTAGAAGATTCACTCTTCTTGTACTTAAGTCGGCACTGGGACTTTTATATTCAATTCTGATGCGATTTCTGTGTTTCATCGTCAATGTGACGGTCCAAGGGATACAGTAAACCTTCACTGGTGAATCGGAATCTAATACTGGTCTCCCAGGAGCCGCTCAAAGCACAAACTCTTAGAAGATTCACTCTTCTTGTACTTAAGTCGGCATTGTTCCTTTTATATTCAATTCCGATGCGATTTCTGTGTTTCATCGTCAATGTGAAGGTACAAGGGATACAGTAAACCTGCACTGGTGCATCAGAATCCAATACTGGCCTCCCAAGGTGCCGCTCAAAGCACAAACCCTTAGAAGATTCACGCTTCTTGTACATAATTCGGCATTGTGCCTTTTATATTCAATTCCGATGCGATATCTGTGTTTCATTGTCAATGTGAAGGTCCAAGGGATACAGTAAACCTTCACTGGTGCATCGGGATCTCATACTGGTATCCCAGGAGCCGCTCAAAGCACAAACTCTTAGTAGATTCACTCTTCTTGTACTTAAGTCGGCATTGTTCCTTTTATATTCAATTCCGATGCGATTTCTGTGTTTCATCGTCAATGTGAAGGTACAAGGGATACAGTAAACCTGCACTGGTGCATCGGAATCTAATACTGGTCTCCCAGGATCCGCTCAAAGCACAAACTCTTAGAAGATTCACTCTTCTTGTACTTAAGTCGGCATTGTTCCTTTTATATTCAATTCCGATGCGATTTCTGTGTTTCATCGTCAATGTGAAGGTACAAGGGATACAGTAAACCTGCACTGGTGCATCAGAATCCAATACTGGCCTCCCAAGGTGCCGCTCAAAGCACAAACCCTTAGAAGATTCACGCTTCTTGTACATAAGTCGGCATTGTGCCTTTTATATTCAATTCCGATGCGATATCTGTGTTTCATTGTCAATGTGACGGTCCAAGGGATACAGTAAACCTGCACTGGTGCATCGGAATCTAATACTGGTCTCCCAGGAGCCGCTCAAAGCACAACTCTTAGAAAATTCACTCTTCTTGTACTTAAGTCGGCATTGTGCATTTTATAGTCAATTCCGATGCGATTTCTGTGTTTCATCGTCAGTGTGAAAGTCCAAGGGATAGAGTAAACCTGCACTGGTGCATCGGAATCTAATACTGGTCTCCCAGGAGTCGCTCAAAGCACAAACTCTTAGAAGATTCACTCTTCTTGTACTTAAGTCGGCACTGGGCCTTTTATATTCAATTCCGATGCGATTTCTGTGTTTCATCGTCAATGTGAAGGTCCAAGGGATACAGTAAACCTGCAGTGGTGCATCGGAATCTAATACTGGTCTCCCAGGAGCCGCTCAAAGCACAAACTCTTAGAAGATTCAATCTTCTTGTACTTAAGTCGGTATTGTGCCTTTTATATTCAATTCCGATGCGATTTCTGTGTTTCATTGTCAATGTGAAGGTCCAAGGGATACAGTAAACCTGCACTGGTGCATCGGAATCTAATACTGGTCTCCCAGGAGCCGCTCAAAGCACAAACTCTTAGAAAATTCACTCTTCTTGTACTTAAGTCGGCATTTTGCCTTTGATATTATATTCCGATGCGATTTCTGTGTTTCATCGTCAATGTGAAGGTCCAAGGGATGCAGTATACCTGCACTGGTGCATCGGAATCCAATACTGGTCTCTCAGGTGCCGCTCAAAGCACAAACCCTTAGAAGATTCACTCTTCTTGTACATAAGTCGGCATTGTGCCTTTTATATTCAATTCCGATGCGATTTCTGTGTTTCATTGTCAATGTGACGGTCAAAGGGACACAGTAAACCTGCACTGGTGCATCGGAATCTAATACTGGCCTCCCAGGAGCCGCTCAAAGCACAAACTCTGAGAAGATTCACTCTTCTTGTACTTAAGTCGGCACTGTGCCTTTTATATTCAATTCCGATGCGATTTCTGTGTTTCATCGTCAATGTGAAGGTCCAAGGGATACAGTAAACCTGCACTGGTGCATCGGAATCTAATACTGGTCTCCCAGGAGCCGCTCAAAGCACAAACTCTTAAAAGATTCACTCTTCTTGTACTTAAGTCGGCACTGGGCATTTTATATTCAATTCCGATGCGATTTCTGTGTTTTATCGTCAATGTGAAGGTCCAAGGGATAGAGTAAACCTGCACTGGTGCATCGGAATCTAATACTGGTCTCCCAGGAGCCGCTCAAAGCACAAACTCTTAGAAGATTCACTCTTCTTGTACTTAAGTCGGCATTGTGCCTTTATATTCAATTCCGATGCGCTTTCTGTGTGTCATCGTCAATGTGAAGGTCCAAGGGATACAGAAAACCTGCACTGGTGCATCGGAATCTAATACTGGTCTCCCACGAGCCACTCAAATCACAAACTCTTAGACGATTCACTCTTCTTGTACTTAAGTCGGCATTGTGCCTTTTATATTCAATTCCGATGCGATTTCTGTGTTTCATCGTCAATGTGAAGGTCCAAGGGATACAGTTAACCTCCACTGGTGCATCGGAATCTAATACTGGTCTCCCAGGTGCCGCTCAAAGCACAACTCTTAGAAGATTCACTTTACTTGTACTTAAGTCGGCATTGTGCCTTTGATATTCAATTCCGATGTGATTTCTGTGTTTCATCGTCAATGTGAAGGTCCAAGGGATACAGTAAACCTGCACTGGTGCATCGGAATCTTATACTGGTCTCCCAGGAGCCGCTCAAAGCACAAACTCTTAGGAAACTCACTTTTCTTGTACTTAAGTCGGCATTGTGCCTTTTATATTCAATTCCGATGCGATTTCTGTGTTTCATCGTCAATGTGAAGGTCCAAGGGATACAGTAAACCTGCACTGGTGCATCGGAATCTACTACTAGTCCCCCAGGAGCCACTCAAAGCAGAACTCTTAGAAGATTCACTCTTCTTGTAGTTAAGTCGGCATTGTGCCTTTGATATTCAATTCCGATGCGATTTCTGTGTTTCATCGTCAATGTGAAGGTACAAGGGATACAGTAAACCTGCACTGGTGCATCGGAATCCAATACTGGCCTCCCAAGGTGCCGCTCAAAGCACAAACCCTTAGAAGCTTCACTCTTCTTGTACATAAGTCGGCATTGTGCCTTTTATATTCAATTCCGATGCGATTTCTGTGTTTCATTGTCAATGTGACGGTCCAAGGGATACAGTAAACCTGCACTGGTCCATCGGAATCTAATACTGGTCTCCCAGGAGCCGCTCAAAGCACAAACTCTTAGAAGATTCACTCTTCTTGTACTTAAGTCGGCACTGGGCCTTTTATATTCAATTCCGATGCGATTTCTGTGTTTCATCGTCAATGTGAAGGTCCAAGGGATAGAGTAAACCTGCACTGGTGCATCGGAATCTAATACTGGTCTCCCAGGAGCCGCTCAAAGCACAAACTCTTAGAAAATTCACTCTTCTTGTACTTAAGTCGGCATTGTGCCTTTGATATTATATTCCGATGCGATTTCTGTGTTTCATCGTCAATGTGAAGGTCCAAGGGATGCAGTATACCTGCACTGGTGCATCGGAATCCAATACTGGTCTCCCAGGTGCCGCTCAAAGCACAAACCCTTAGAAGTTTCACTCTTATTGTACATAAGTCGGCATTGTGCCTTTTATATTCAATTCCGATGCGATTTCTGTGTTTCATTGTCAATGTGACGGTCAAAGGGACACAGTAAACCTGCACTGGTGCATCGGAATCTAATACTGGCCTCCCAGGAGCCGCTCAAAGCACAAACTCTGAGAAGATTCACTCTTCTTCTACTTAAGTCGGCACTGTGCCTTTTATATTCAATTCCGATGCGATTTCTGTGTTTCATCGTCAATGTGAAGGTCCAAGGGATACAGTAAACCTGCACTGGTGCATCGGAATCTAATACTGGTCTCCCAGGAGCCGCTCAAAGCACAAACTCTTAGAAGATTCACTCTTCTTGTACTTAAGTCGGCACTGGGCATTTTATATTCAATTCCGATGCGATTTCTGTGTTTCATCGTCAATGTGAAGGTCCAAGGGATAGAGTAAACCGGCACTGGTGCATCGGAATCTAATACTGGTCTCCCAGGAGCCGCTCAAAGCACAAACTCTTAGAAGATCCACTCTTCTTGTACTTAAGTCGGCATTGTGCCTTTATATTCAATTCCGATGCGCTTTCTGTGTGTCATCGTCAATGTGAAGGTCCAAGGGATACAGAAAACCTGCACTGGTGCATCGGAATCTAATACTGGTCTCCCACGAGCCACTCAAATCACAAAATCTTAGACGATTCACTCTTCTTGTACTTAAGTCGGCATTGTGCCTTTAATATTCAATTCCGTGCGATTTCTGTGTTTCATCGTCAATGTGAAGGTCCAAGGGATACAGTAAACCTGCACTGGTGCATCGGAATCTAATACTGGTCTCCCAGGAGCCGCTCAAAGCACCAACTCTTAGAAGATTCACTCTTCTTGTACTTAAGTCGGCATTGTGCCTTTTATATTCAATTCCGATGCGATTTCTGTGTTTAATTGCCAATGTGAAGGTCCAAGGGATACAGTAAACATGCACTGGTGCATCGGAATCTAATACTGGTCTCCCAGGAGTCGATCAAAGCACAAAATCTTAGGAGACTCACTCTTCTTGTACTTAAGTCGGCATTGTGCCTTTGATATTCAATTTTGATGCGATTTCTGTGTTTCATCGTCAATGTGAAGGTCCAAGGGATACAGTTAACCTCCACTGGTGCATCGGAATCTAATACTGGTCTCCCAGGTGCCGCTCAAAGCACAACTCTTAGAAGATCCACTTTACTTGTACTTAAGTCGGCATTGTGCCTTTGATATTCAATTCCGATGTGATTTCTGTGTTTCAACGTCAATGTGAAGGTCCAAGGCATACAGTAAACCTGCACTGGTGCATCGGAATCTAATACTGGTCTCCCAGGAGCCGCTCAAAGCACAAACTCTTAGGAAACTCACTTTTCTTGTACTTAAGTCGGCATTGTGCCTTTTATATTCAATTCCGATGCGATTTCTGTGTTTCATCGTCAATGTGAAGGTCCAAGGGATACAGTAAACCTGCACTGGTGCATCGGAATCTACTACTGGTCCCCCAGGAGCCACTCAAAGCAGAACTCTTAGAAGATTCACTCTTCTTGTAGTTAAGTCGGCATTGTGCCTTTGATATTCAATTCCGATGCGATTTCTGTGTTTCATCGTCAATGTGAAGGTACAAGGGATACAGTAAACCTGCACTGGTGCATCGGAATCCAATACTGGCCTCCCAAGGTGCCGCTCAAAGCACAAACCCTTAGAAGATTCACTCATCTTGTACATAAGTCGGCATTGTGCCTTTTATATTCAATTCCGATGCGATTTCTGTGTTTCATTGTCAATGTGACGGTCCAAGGGATACAGTAAACCTGCACTGGTCCATCGGAATCTAATACTGGTCTCCCAGGAGCCGCTCAAAGCACAAACTCTTAGAAGATTCACTCTTCTTGTACTTAAGTCGGCACTGGGCCTTTTATATTCAATTACGATGCGATTTCTGTGTTTCATCGTCAATGTGAAGGTCCAAGGGATAGAGTAAACCTGCACTGGTGCATCGGAATCTAATACTGGTGTCTCAGGAACCGCTCAAAGCACAAACTCTTAGAAGATTCACTCTTCTTGTACTTAAGTCGGCATTGTGCCTTTTACATTCAATTCCGATGCGCTTTCTGTGTGTCATCGTCAATGTGAAGGTCCAAGGGATACAGTAAACCTGCACTGGTGCATCGGAATCTAATACTGGTCTCCCAGGAGCCACTCAAAGCACACACTCTTAGAAGATTCACTCTTCTTGTACTAAAGTCGGCATTGTGCCTCTTATATTCAATTCCGATGCGATTTCTGTGTTTCATCGTCAATGTGAAGCTCCAAGGGATACAGTAAACCTGCACTGGTGCATCGGAATCTAATACTGGTCTCCCAGGAGCCGCTCAAAGCACAAACTCTTAGGAGATTCACTCTTCTTGTACTAAAGTCGGCATTGTGCCTTTTATATTCAATTCCGATGCGATTTCTGTGTTTCATCGTCAATGTGAGGGTCCAAGGGATACGGTAAACCTGCACTGGTGCATCGGAATCCAATACTGGTCTCCCAGGATCCGCTCAAAGCACAAACTCTTAGAAGATTCACTCTTCTTGTACTTAAGTCGGCATTGTGCCTTTTATATTCAATTCCGATGCGATTTCTGTGTTTCATCGTCAATGTGAAGGTACAAGGGATACAGTAAACCTGCACTGGTGCATCAGAATCCAATACTGGCCTCCCAAGGTGCCGCTCAAAGCACAAACCCTTAGAAGATTCACGCTTCTTGTACATAAGTCGGCATTGTGCCTTTTATATTCAATTCCGATGCTATATCTGTGTTTCATTGTCAATGTGACGGTCCAAGGGATACAGTAAACCTGCACTGGTGCATCGGAACCTAATACTGGTCTCCCAGGAGCCGCTCAAAGCACAACTCTTAGAAAATTCACTCTTCTTGTACTTAAGTCGGCATTGTGCATTTTATAGTCAATTCCGATGCGATTTCTGTGTTTCATCGTCAATGTGAAGGTCCAAGGGATACAGTAAACCTGCACTGGTGCATCGGAATCTAATACTGGTCTCCCAGGAGCCGCTCAAAGCACAAACTCTTAGAAGATTCACTCTTCTTGTACTTAAGTCGGCATTGTTCCTTTTATATTCAATTCCGTAGCGATTTCTGTGTTTCATCGTCAATGTGAAGGTCCAAGGGATACAGTAAACCTGCAGTGGTGCATCGGAATCTAATACTGGTCTCCCAGGAGCCGCTCAAAGCACAAACTCTTAGAAGATTCAATCTTCTTGTACTTAAGTCGGCATTGTGCCTTTGATATTATATTCCGATGCGATTTCTGTGTTTCATCGTCAATGTGAAGGTCCAAGGGATGCAGTATACCTGCACTGGTGCATCGGAATCCAATACTGGTCTCCCAGGTGCCGCTCAAAGCACAAACCCTTAGAAGATTCACTCTTCTTGTACATAAGTCGGCATTGTGCCTTTTATATTCAATTCCGATGCGATTTCTGTGTTTCATTGTCAATGTGACGGTCAAAGGGATACAGTAAACCTGCACTGGTGCATCGGAATCTAATACTGGCCTCCCAGGAGCCGCTCAAAGCACAAACTCTGAGAAGATTCACTCTTCTTGTACTTAAGTCGGCGCTGTGCCTTTTATATTCAATTCCGATGCGCTTTCTGTGTGTCATCGTCAATGTGAAGGTCCAAGGGATACAGAAAACCTGCACTGGTGCATCGGAATCTAATACTGGTCTCCCACGAGCCACTCAAATCACAAACTCTTAGACGATTCACTCTTCTTGTACTTAAGTCGGCATTGTGCCTTTAATATTCAATTCCGATGCGATTTCTGTGTTTCATCGTCAATGTGAAGGTCCAAGGGATACAGTAAACCTGCACTGGTGCATCGGAATCTAATACTGGTCTCCCAGGAGCCGCTCAAAGCACAAACTCATAGAAGATTCACTCTTCTTGTACTTAAGTGGGCATTGTGCCTTTTATATTCAATTCCGATGCGATTTCTGTGTTTCATTGCCAATGTGAAGGTCCAAGGGATACAGTAAACATGCACTGGTGCATCGGAATCTAATACTGGTCTCCCAGGAGCCGATCAAAGCACAAAATCTTAGGAGACTCACTCTTCTTGTACTTAAGTCGGCATTGTGCCTTTGATATTCAATTTTGATGCGATTTCTGTGTTTCGTCGTCAATGTGAAGGTCCAAGGGATACAGTTAACCTCCACTGGTGCATCGGAATCTAATACTGGTCTCCCAGGTGCCGCTCAAAGCACAACTCTTAGAAGATCCACTTTACTTGTACTTAAGTCGGCATTGTGCCTTTGATATTCAATTCCGATGTGATTTCTGTGTTTCAACGTCAATGTGAAGGTCCAAGGCATACAGTAAACCTGCACTGGTGCATCGGAATCTAATACTGGTCTCCCAGGAGCCGCTCAAAGCACAAACTCTTAGGAAACTCACTTTTCTTGTACTTAAGTCGGCATTGTGCCTTTTATATTCAATTCCGATGCGATTTCTGTGTTTCATCGTCAATGTGAAGGTCCAAGGGATACAGTAAACCTGCACTGGTGCATCGGAATCTACTACTGGTCCCCCAGGAGCCACTCAAAGCAGAACTCTTAGAAGATTCACTCTTCTTGTAGTTAAGTCGGCATTGTGCCTTTGATATTCAATTCCGATGCGATTTCTGTGTTTCATCGTCAATGTGAAGGTACAAGGGATACAGTAAACCTGCACTGGTGCATCGGAATCCAATACTGGCCTCCCAAGGTGCCGCTCAAAGCACAAACCCTTAGAAGATTCACTCTTCTTGTACATAAGTCGGCATTGTGCCTTTTATATTCAATTCCGATGCGATTTCTGTGTTTCATTGTCAATGTGACGGTCCAAGGGATACAATAAACCTGCACTGGTCCATCGGAATCTAATACTGGTCTCCCAGGAGCCGCTCAAAGCACAAACTCTTAGAAGATTCACTCTTCTTGTACTTAAGTCGGCACTGGGCCTTTTATATTCAATTCCGATGCGATTTCTGTGTTTCATCGTCAATGTGAAGGTCCAAGGGATAGAGTAAACCTGCACTGGTGCATCGGAATCTAATACTGGTGTCTCAGGAACCGCTCAAAGCACAAACTCTTAGAAGATTCACTCTTCTTGTACTTAAGTCGGCATTGTGCCTTTTATATTCAATTCCGATGCGCTTTCTGTGTGTCATCGTCAATGTGAAGGTCCAAGGGATACAGTAAACCTGCACTGGTGCATCGGAATCTAATACTGGTCTCCCAGGAGCCACTCAAAGCACACACTCTTAGAAGATTCACTCTTCTTGTACTTAAGTCGGCATTGTGCCTTTGATATTCAATTCCGATGCGATTTCTGTGTTTCATCGTCAATGTGAAGGTCCAAGGGATACAGTAAACCTGCACTGGTGCATCGGAATCTAATACTGGTCTCCCAGGAGCCGCTCAAAGCACAAACTCTTAGGAGATTAACTCTTCTTGTACTAAAGTCGGCATTGTGCCTTTTATATTCAATTCCGATGCGATTTCTGTGTTTCATCGTCAATGTGAAGGTCCAAGGGATACGGTAAACCTGCACTGGTGCATCGGAATCCAATACTGGTCTCCCAGAATCCGCTCAAAGCACAAACTCTTAGAAGATTCACTCTTCTTGTACTTAAGTCGGCATTGTGCCTTTTATATTCAATTCCGATGCGATTTCTGTGTTTCATCGTCAATGTGAAGGTACAAGGGATACAGTAAACCTGCACTGGTGCATCAGAATCCAATACTGGCCTCCCAAGGTGCCGCTCAAAGCACAAACCCTTAGAAGATTCACTCTTCTTGTACTTAAGTCGGCATTGTGCATTTTATAGTCAATTCCGATGCGATTTCTGTGTTTCATCGTCAATGTGAAGGTCCAAGGGATACAGTAAACCTGCACTGGTGCATCGGAATCTAATACTGGTCTCCCAGGAGCCGCTCAAAGCACAAACTCTTAGAAGATTCACTCTTCTTGTACTTAAGTCGGCACTGGGACTTTTATATTCAATTCTGATGCGATTTCTGTGTTTCATCGTCAATGTGAAGGTCCAAGGGATAGAGTAATTCTGCACTGGTGAATCGGAATCTAATACTGGTCTCCCAGGAGCCGCTCAAAGCACAAACTCTTAGGAGATTCACTCTTCTTGTACTTAAGTCGGTATTGTGCCTTTTATATTCAATTCCGATGCGATTTCTGTGTTTCATCGTCAATGTGAAGATCCAAGGAATACAGTAAACCTGCACTGGTGCATCGGAATCCAATACTGGTCTCCCAGGAGCCGCTCAAAGCACAAACTCTTAGAAGATTCACTCTTCTTGTACTTAAGTCGGCATTGTGCCTTTTATATTCAATTCCGATGCGATTTCTGTGTTTCATCGTCAATGTGAAGGTCCAAGGGATACAGTAAACCTGCACTGGTGCATCGGAATCCAATACTGGTCTCCCAGGATCCGCTCAAAGCACAAACTCTTAGAAGTTTCACTCTTCTTGTACTAAAGTTGCATTGTGCCTTTTATATTCAATTCCGATGCGCTTTCTGTGTGTCATCGTCAATGTGAAGGTCCAAGGGATACAGTAAACCTGCACTGGTGCATCGGAATCTAATACTGGTCTCCCAGGAGCCGCTCAAAGCACAAACTCTTAGAAGATTCACTCTTCTTGTACTTAAGTCGGCATTGTGCCTTTATATTCAATTCCGATGCGCTTTCTGTGTGTCATCGTCAATGTGAAGGTCCAAGGGATACAGAAAACCTGCACTGGTGCATCGGAATCTAATACTGGTCTCCCACGAGCCACTCAAATCACTAACTCTTAGACGATTCACTCTTCTTGTACTTAAGTCGGCATTGTGCCTTTAATATTCAATTCCGATGCGATTTCTGTGTTTCATCGTCAATGTGAAGGTCCAAGGGATACAGTAAACCTGCACTGGTGCATCGGAATCTAATACTGGTCTCCCAGGAGCCGCTCAAAGCACCAACTCTTAGAAGATTCACTCTTCTTGTACTTAAGTCGGCATTGTGCCTTTTATATTCAATTCCGATGCGATTTCTGTGTTTCATTGCCAATGTGAAGGTCCAAGGGATACAGTAAACATGCACTGGTGCATCGGAATCTAATACTGGTCTCCCAGGAGCCGATCAAAGCACAAAATCTTAGGAGACTCACTCTTCTTGTACTTAAGTCGGCATTGTGCCTTTGATATTCAATTTTGATGCGATTTCTGTGTTTCATCGTCAGTGTGAAGGTCCAAGGGATACAGTTAACCTCCACTGGTGCATCGGAATCTAATACTGGTCTCCCAGGTGCCGCTCAAAGCACAACTCTTAGAAGATCCACTTTACTTGTACTTAAGTCGGCATTGTGCCTTTGATATTCAATTCCGATGTGATTTCTGTGTTTCAACGTCAATGTGAAGGTCCAAGGCATACAGTAAACCTGCACTGGTGCATCGGAATCTAATACTGGTCTCCCAGGAGCCGCTCAAAGCACAAACTCTTAGGAAACTCACTTTTCTTGTACTTAAGTCGGCATTGTGCCTTTTATATTCAATTCCGATGCGATTTCTGTGTTTCATCGTCAATGTGACGGTCCAAGGGATACAGTAAACCTGCACTGGTGCATCGGAATCTACTACTGGTCCCCCAGGAGCCACTCAAAGCAGAACTCTTAGAAGATTCACTCTTCTTGTAGTTAAGTCGGCATTGTGCCTTTGATATTCAATTCCGATGCGATTTCTGTGTTTCATCGTCAATGTGAAGGTCCAAGGGATACAGTAAACCTGCACTGGTGCATCGGAATCCAATACTGGCCTCCCAAGGTGCCGCTCAAAGCACAAACCCTTAGAAGATTCACTCTTCTTGTACATAAGTCGGCATTGTGCCTTTTATATTCAATTCCGATGCGATTTCTGTGTTTCATTGTCAATGTGACGGTCCAAGGGATACAGTAAACCTGCACTGGTCCATCGGAATCTAATACTGGTCTCCCAGGAGCCGCTCAAAGCACAAACTCTTAGAAGATTCACTCTTCTTGTACTTAAGTCGGCACTGGGCCTTTTATATTCAATTCCGATGCGATTTCTGTGTTTCATCGTCAATGTGAAGGTCCAAGGGATAGAGTAAACCTGCACTGGTGCATCGGAATCTAATACTGGTGTCTCAGGAACCGCTCAAAGCACAAACTCTTAGAAGATTCACTCTTCTTGTACTTAAGTCGGCATTGTGCCTTTTATATTCAATTCCGATGCGCTTTCTGTGTGTCATCGTCAATGTGAAGGTCCAAGGGATACAGTAAACCTGCACTGGTGCATCGGAATCTAATACTGGTCTCCCAGGAGCCACTCAAAGCACACACTCTTAGAAGATTCACTCTTCTTGTACTTAAGTCGGCACTGTGCCTTTTATATTCAATTCCGATGCGATTTCTGTGTTTCATCCTCAATGTGAAGGTCCAAGGGATACAGTAAACCTGCACTGGTGCATCGGAATCTAATACTGGTCTCCCAGGAGCCGCTCAAAGCACAAACTCTTAGAAGATTCACTCTTCTTGTACTTAAGTCGGCCCTGGGCATTTTATATTCAATTCCGATGCGATTTCTGTGTTTTATCGTCAATGTGAAGGTCCAAGGGATAGAGTAAACCTTGCACTGGTGCATCGGAATCTAATACTGGTCTCCCAGGAGCCGCTCAAAGCACAAACTCTTAGAAGATTCACTCTTCTTGTACTTAAGTCGGCATTGTGCCTTTATATTCAATTCCGATGCGCTTTCTGTGTGTCATCGTCAATGTGAAGGTCCAAGGGATACAGAAAACCTGCACTGGTGAATCGGAATCTAATACTGGTCTCCCACGAGCCACTCAAATCACAAACTCTTAGACGATTCACTCTTCTTCTACTTAAGTCGGCATTGTGCCTTTTATATTCAATTCCGATGCGATTTCTGTGTTTCATCGTCAATGTGAAGGTCCAAGGGATACAGTAAACCTGCACTGGTGCATCGGAATCTAATACTGGTCTCCCAGGAGCCGCTTAAAGCACCAACTCTTAGAAGATTCTCTCTTCTTGTACTTAAGTCGGCATTGTGCCTTTTATATTCAATTCCGATGCGATTTCTGTGTTTCATCGTCAATGTGAAGGTCCAAGGGATACAGTAAACCTGCACTGGTGCATCGGAATCTAATACTGGTCTCCCAGGAGCCGCTCAAAGCACAAACTCTTAGAAGATTCACTCTTCTTGTACTTAAGTCGGCACTGGGCCTTTTATATTCAATTCCGATGCGATTTCTGTGTTTTATCGTCAATGTGAAGGTCCAAGGGATACAGTAAACCTGCACTGGTGCATCGGAATCTAATACTGGTCTCCCAGGAGCCGCTCAAACCACAAACTCTTACAAGATTCACTCTACTTGTACTTAAGTCGGCATTGTGCCTTTTATATTCAATTCCGATGCGATTTCTGTGTTTCATCGTCAATGTGAAGGTCCAAGGGATACAGTAAACCTTCACTGGTGCATCGGAAACTCATACTGGTCTCCCAGGAGCCGCTAAAAGCACAAACTCTTAGAAGATTAACTCTTCTTGTACTTAAGTCCGCATTGTTCCTTTTATATTCAATTCCGATGCGATTTCTGTGTTTCATCGTCTATGTGAAGGTCCAAGGGATACAGTAAACCTGCACTGGTGCAGAGGAATCCAATACTGGTGTCCCAGGAGCCGCTCAAAGCACAAACTATGAGAAGATTCACTCTTCTTGTACTTAAGTCGGCATTGTGCCTTTTATATTCAATTCCGTTGCGATTTCTGTGTTTCATCGTCAATGTGAAGGTCCAAGGGATACAGTAAACCTGCACTGGTGCCTCGGAATCTAATACTGGTCTCCCAGGAGCCGCTCAAAAACTCAAATTCGTAGAAGATTCACTTTTCCTGTACTTCAGTCGGCACTGTTCCTTTTATATTCAATTCCGATGCGATTTCTGTGTTTCATTGTCAATGTGAAGGTCCAAGGGATACAGTAAACCTGCACTGGTGCATCGGAATCTAATATTGGTCTCCCAGGAGCCGCTTAAAGTACAAACCCTGAGTAGAATCACTCATCTTGTACATAAGTCGGCACTGTGCCTTTTATATTCAATTCTGATGCGATTTCTGTGTTTCATCGTCAATGTGAAGGTCCAAGGGATACAGTAAACCTGCACTGGTGCATCGGAATCTAATACTGGTCTCCCAGGAGCCGCTCAAAGCTCAAATTCGTAGAAGATTCACTTTTCTTGTACTTAAGTCGGCACTGTGGCTTTTATATTCAATTCCGATGCGATTTCTGTGTTCCATTGTCAATGTGAAGGTCCAAGGGATACAGTAAACCTGCACTGGTGCATCGGAATCTAATACTGGTCTCCCAGGAGCCGCTCAGTGCACAAACTCTTAGAAGATTCACTCTTCTTGTACTTAAGTCGGCACTGGGCCTTTTATATTCAATTCCGATGCGATTTCTGTGTTTCATCGTCAATGTGAAGGTCCAAGGGATAGAGTAAACCTGCACTGGTGCATCGGAATCTAATACTGGTCTCCCAGGAGCCGCTCAAAGCACAAACTCTTAGAAGATTCACTCTTCTTGTACTTAAGTCGGCATTGTGCCTTTTATATTCAAATCCGATGCGATTTCTGTGTTTCATTGTCAATGTGAAGGTCCAAGGGATACAGTAAACCTGCAGTGGTGCATCGGAATGTAATACTGGTCTCCCAGGAGCCGCTCGAAGCACAAACTCTTAGAAGATTCACTCTTCTTGTACTTAAGTCGCCACTGGGCCTTTTATATTCAATTGTGATGCGATATCTGTGTTTCATCGTCAATGTGAAGGTCCAAGGGATAGAGTAACCCTGCATTGGTGCATCGGAATCTAATACTGGTGTCCCAGGAACCGCTCAAAGCGTAAACTCTTAGAAATTCACTCTTCTTGTACTTAAGTCGGCATTGTGCCTTTTATATTCAATTCCGATGCGCTTTCTGTGTGTCATCGTCAATGTGAAGGTCCAAGGGATAGAGTAACCCTGCATTGGTGCATCGGAATCTAATACTGGTGTCCCAGGAACCGCTCAAAGCATAAACTCTTAGAAATTCACTCTTCTTGTACTTAAGTCGGCATTGTGACTTTTATATTCAATTCCGATGCGCTTTCTGTGTGTCATCGTCAATGTGAAGGTCCAAGGGATACAGTAAACCTGCACTGGTGCATCGGAATCTAATACTGGTCTCCCAGGAGCCGCTCAAAGCACAAACTCTTAGAAGATTCACTCTTCTTGTACTTAAGTCGGCATTGTGCCTTTATATTCAATTCCGATGCGCTTTCTGTGTGTCATCGTCAATGTGAGGTCCAAGGGATACAGAAAACCTGCACTGGTGCATCGGAATCTAATACTGGTCTCCCAGGAGCCACTCAAAGCACAAACTCTTAGACGATTCACTCTTCTTGTACTTAAGTCGGCATTGTGCCTTTTATATTCAATTCCGATGCGATTTCTGTGTTTCATCGTCAATGTGAAGGTCCAAGGGATACAGTAAACCTGCACTGGTGCATCGGAATCTAATACAGGTCTCCCAGGAGCAGCTCAAACACCAACTCTTAGAAGATTCACTCTTCTTGTACTTAAGTCGGCTTTGTGCCTTTTATATTCAATTCCGATGCGATTTCTGTGTTTCATCGTCAATGTGAAGGTCCAAGGGATACAGTAAACCTGCACTGGTGCATCGGAATCTAATACTGGTCTCCCAGGAGCCGCTCAAAGCACAAACTCTTAGAAGATTCACTCTTCTTGTACTTAAGTCGGCACTGGGCCTTTTATATTCAATTCCGATGTGATTTCTGTGTTTTATCGTCAATGTGAAGGTCCAAGGGATAGAGTAAACCTGCACTGGTGCATCGGAATCTAATACTGGTCTCCCAGGAGCCGCTCAAACCACAAACTCTTACAAGATTCACTCTTCTTGTACTTAAGTCGGCATTGTGCCTTTTATATTCAATTCCGATGCGATTTCTGTGTTTCATCGTCAATGTGAAGGTCCAAGGGATACAGTAAACCTTCACTGGTGCATCGGAAACTCATACTGGTCTCCCAGGAGCCGCTCAAAGCACAAACTCTTAGAAGATTCACTCTTCTTGTACTTAAGTCGGCATTGTTCCTTTTATATTCAATTCCGATGCGATTTCTGTGTTTCATCGTCTATGTGAAGGTCCAAGGGATACAGTAAACCTGCACTGGTGCATTGGAATCTAATACTGGTCTCCCAGGAGCCGCTCAAAGCACAAACTCTTAGAAGATTCAATCTTCTTGTACTTAAGTCGGTATTGTGCCTTTTATATTCAATTCCGATGCGATTTCTGTGTTTCATTGTCAATGTGAAGGTCAAAGGGATACAGTAAACCTGCACTGGTGCATCGGAATCTAATACTGGTCTCCCAGGAGCCGCTCAAAGCACAAACTCTTAGAAAATTCACTCTTCTTGTACTTAAGTCGGCATTGTGCCTTTGATATTCAATTCCGATGCGATTTCTGTGTTTCATCGTCAATGTGAAGGTCCAAGGGATACAGTAAACCTGCACTGGTGCATCGGAATCTAATACTGG
This sequence comes from Schistocerca nitens, assembly GCF_023898315.1. Lineage (NCBI taxonomy): Eukaryota > Metazoa > Arthropoda > Insecta > Orthoptera > Acrididae > Schistocerca > Schistocerca nitens. The sequence goes on along the minus strand of NW_026045908.1, from coordinate 1,881,965 downwards.
TCTCCCAGGAGCCGCTCAAAGCACAAACTCTTAGAAGATTCAGTCTTCTTGTACTTAAGTCGGTATTGTGCCTTTTATATTCAATTCCGATGCGATTTCTGTGTTTCATTGTCAATGTGAAGGTCCAAGGGATACAGTAAACCTGCACTGGTGCATCGGAATCTAATACTGGTCTCCCAGGAGCCGCTCAAAGCACAAACTCTTAGAAAATTCACTCTTCTTGTACTTAAGTCGGCATTGTGCCTTTGATATTATATTCCGATGCGATTTCTGTGTTTCATCGTCAATGTGAAGGTCCAAGGGATGCAGTATACCTGCACTGGTGCATCGGAATCCAATACTGGTCTCCCAGGTGCCGCTCAAAGCACAAACCCTTAGAAGATTCACTCTTCTTGTACATAAGTCGGCATTGTGCCTTTTATATTCAATTCCGATGCGATTTCTGTGTTTCATTGTCAATGTGACGGTCAAAGGGATACAGTAAACCTGCACTGGTGCATCGGAATCTAATACTGGCCTCCCAGGAGCCGCTCAAAGCACAAACTCTGTGAAGATTCACTCTTCTTGTACTTAAGTCGGCACTGTGCCTTTTATATTCAATTCCGATGCGATTTCTGTGTTTCATTGTCAATGTGAAGGTCCAAGGGATACAGTAAACCTGCACTGGTGCATCGGAATCTAATACTGGCCTCCCAGGAGCCGCTCAAAGCACAAACTCTGTGAAGATTCACTCTTCTTGTACTTAAGTCGGCACTGTGCCTTTTATATTCAATTCCGATGCGATTTCTGTGTTTCATCGTCAATGTGAAGGTCCAAGGGATACAGTAAACCTGCACTGGTGCATCGGAATCTAATACTGGTCTCCCAGGAGCCGCTCAAAGCACAAACTCTTAGAAGATTCACTCTTCTTGTACTTAAGTCGGCACTGGGCCTTTTATATTCAATTCCGATGTGATTTCTGTGTTTTATCGTCAATGTGAAGGTCCAAGGGATAGAGTAAACCTGCACTGGTGCATCGGAATCTAATACTGGTCTCCCAGGAGCCGCTCAAACCACAAACTCTTACAAGATTCACTCTTCTTGTACTTAAGTCGGCATTGTGCCTTTTATATTCAATTCCGATGCGATTTCTGTGTTTCATCGTCAATGTGAAGGTCCAAGGGATACAGTAAACCTTCACTGGTGCATCGGAAACTCATACTGGTCTCCCAGGAGCCGCTCAAAGCACAAACTCTTAGAAGATTCACTCTTCTTGTACTTAAGTCGGCATTGTTCCTTTTATATTCAATTCCGATGCGATTTCTGTGTTTCATCGTCTATGTGAAGGTCCAAGGGATACAGTAAACCTGCACTGGTGCATTGGAATCTAATACTGGTCTCCCAGGAGCCGCTCAAAGCACAAACTCTTAGAAGATTCAATCTTCTTGTACTTAAGTCGGTATTGTGCCTTTTATATTCAATTCCGATGCGATTTCTGTGTTTCATTGTCAATGTGAAGGTCAAAGGGATACAGTAAACCTGCACTGGTGCATCGGAATCTAATACTGGTCTCCCAGGAGCCGCTCAAAGCACAAACTCTTAGAAGATTCACTCTTCTTGTACTTAAGTCGGCACTGTGCCTTTTATATTCAATTCCGTAGCGATTTCTGTGTTTCATCGTCAATGTGAAGGTCCAAGGGATACAGTAAACCTGCACTGGTGCATCGGAATCTAATACTGGTCTCCCAGGAGCCGCTCAAAGCACAAACTCTTAGAAGATTCACTCTTCTTGTACTTAAGTCGGCACTGGGCCTTTTATATTCAATTCCGATGTGATTTCTGTGTTTTATCGTCAATGTGAAGGTCCAAGGGATAGAGTAAACCTGCACTGGTGCATCGGAATCTAATACTGGTCTCCCAGGAGCCGCTCAAACCACAAACTCTTACAAGATTCACTCTTCTTGTACTTAAGTCGGCATTGTGCCTTTTATATTCAATTCCGATGCGATTTCTGTGTTTCATCGTCAATGTGAAGGTCCAAGGGATACAGTAAACCTTCACTGGTGCATCGGAAACTCATACTGGTCTCCCAGGAGCCGCTCAAAGCACAAACTCTTAGAAGATTCACTCTTCTTGTACTTAAGTCGGCATTGTTCCTTTTATATTCAATTCCGATGCGATTTCTGTGTTTCATCGTCTATGTGAAGGTCCAAGGGATACAGTAAACCTGCACTGGTGCATTGGAATCTAATACTGGTCTCCCAGGAGCCGCTCAAAGCACAAACTCTTAGAAGATTCAATCTTCTTGTACTTAAGTCGGTATTGTGCCTTTTATATTCAATTCCGATGCGATTTCTGTGTTTCATTGTCAATGTGAAGGTCAAAGGGATACAGTAAACCTGCACTGGTGCATCGGAATCTAATACTGGTCTCCCAGGAGCCGCTCAAAGCACAAACTCTTAGAAGATTCACTCTTCTTGTACTTAAGTCGGCATTGTTCCTTTTATATTCAATTCCGTAGCGATTTCTGTGTTTCATCGTCAATGTGAAGGTCCAAGGGATACAGTAAACCTGCAGTGGTGCATCGGAATCTAATACTGGTCTCCCAGGAGCCGCTCAAAGCACAAACTCTTAGAAGATTCAGTCTTCTTGTACTTAAGTCGGTATTGTGCCTTTTATATTCAATTCCGATGCGATTTCTGTGTTTCATTGTCAATGTGAAGGTCCAAGGGATACAGTAAACCTGCACTGGTGCATCGGAATCTAATACTGGTCTCCCAGGAGCCGCTCAAAGCACAAACTCTTAGAAAATTCACTCTTCTTGTACTTAAGTCGGCATTGTGCCTTTGATATTATATTCCGATGCGATTTCTGTGTTTCATCGTCAATGTGAAGGTCCAAGGGATGCAGTATACCTGCACTGGTGCATCGGAATCCAATACTGGTCTCCCAGGTGCCGCTCAAAGCACAAACCCTTGGAAGATTCACTCTTCTTGTACATAAGTCGGCATTGTGCCTTTTATATTCAATTCCGATGCGATTTCTGTGTTTCATTGTCAATGTGACGGTCAAAGGGATACAGTAAACCTGCACTGGTGCATCGGAATCTAATACTGGCCTCCCAGGAGCCGCTCAAAGCACAAACTCTGTGAAGATTCACTCTTCTTGTACTTAAGTCGGCACTGTGCCTTTTATATTCAATTCCGATGCGATTTCTGTGTTTCATCGTCAATGTGAAGGTCCAAGGGATAGAGTAAACCTGCACTGGTGCATCGGAATCTAATACTGGTCTCCCAGGAGCCGCTCAAAGCACAAACTCTTAGAAGATTCACTCTTCTTGTACTTAAGTCGGCATTGTGCCTTTATATTCAATTCCGATGCGCTTTCTGTGTGTCATCATCAATGTGAAGGTCCAAGGGATACAGAAAACCAGCAGTGGTGCATCGGAATCTAATACTGGTCTCCCACGAGCCACTCAAATCACAAACTCTTAGACGATTCACTCTTCTTGTACTTAAGTCGGCATTGTGCATTTTATATTCAATTCCGATGCGATTTCTGTGTTTCATCGTCAATGTGAAGGTCCAAGGGATACAGTAAACCTGCACTGGTGCATCGGAATCTAATACTGGTCTCCCAGGAGCCGCTTAAAGCACCAACTCTTAGAAGATTCACTCTTCTTGTACTTAAGTCGGCATTGTGCCTTTTATATTCAATTCCGATGCGATTTCTGTGCTTCATCGTCAATGTGAAGGTCCAAGGGATACAGTAAACCTGCACTGGTGCATCGGAATCTAATACTGGTCTCCCAGGAGCCGCTCAAAGCACAAACTCTTAGAAGATTCACTCTTCTTGTACTTAAGTCGGCACTGGGCCTTTTATATTCAATTCCGATGCGATTTCTGTGTTTTATCGTCAATGTGAAGGTCCAAGGGATAGAGTAAACCTGCACTGGTGCATCGGAATCTAATACTGGTCTCCCAGGAGCCGCTCAAACCACAAACTCTTACAAGATTCACTCTTCTTGTACTTAAGTCGGCATTCTGCCTTTTATATTCAATTCCGATGCGATTTCTGTGTTTCATCGTCAATGTGAAGGTCCAAGGGATACAGTAAACCTTCACTGGTGCATCGGAAACTCATACTGGTCTCCCAGGAGCCGCTCAAAGCACAAAGTCTTAGAAGATTAACTCTTCTTGTACTTAAGTCGGCATTGTTCCTTTTATATTCAATTCCGATGCGATTTCTGTGTTTCATCGTCTATGTGAAGGTCCAAGGGATACAGTAAACCTGCACTGGTGCAGAGGAATCCAATACTGGTGTCCCAGGAGCCGCTCAAAGCACAAACTATTAGAAGATTCACTCTTCTTGTACTTAAGTCGGCATTGTGCCTTTTATATTCAATTCCGTTGCGATTTCTGTGTTTCATCGTCAATGTGAAGGTCCAAGGGATACAGTAAACCTGCACTGGTGCATCGGAATCTAATACTGGTCTCCCAGGAGCCGCTCAAAAACTCAAATTCGTAGAAGATTCACTTTTCTTGTACTTAAGTCGGCACTGTGCCTTTTATATTCAATTCCGATGCGATTTCTGTGTTTCATTGTCAATGTGAAGGTCCAAGGGATACAGTAAACCTGCACTGGTGCATCGGAATCTAATACTGGTCTCCCAGGAGCCGCTTAAAGTACAAACTCTGAGAAGAATCACTCATCTTGTACATAAGTCGGCACTGTGCCTTTTATATTCAATTCCGATGCGATTTCTGTGTTTCATCGTCAATGTGAAGGTCCAAGGGATACAGTAAACCTTCACTGGTGCATCGGAAACTCATACTGGTCTCCCAGGAGCCGCTCAAAGCACAAAGTCTTAGAAGATTAACTCTTCTTGTACTTAAGTCGGCATTGTGCCTTTTATATTCAATTCCGATGCCATTTCTGTGTTTCATCGTCAATGTGAAGGTCCAAGGGATACAGTAAACCTTCACTGGTGCATCGGAAACTCATACTGGTCTCCCAGGAGCCGCTCAAAGCACAAACTCTTAGAAGATTCACTCTTCTTGTACTTAAGTCGGCATTGTTCCTTTTATATTCAATTCCGATGCGATTTCTGTGTTTCATCGTCTATGTGAAGGTCCAAGGGATACAGTAAACCTGCACTGGTGCATTGGAATCTAATACTGGTCTCCCAGGAGCCGCTCAAAGCACAAACTCTTAGAAGATTCAATCTTCTTGTACTTAAGTCGGTATTGTGCCTTTTATATTCAATTCCGATGCGATTTCTGTGTTTCATTGTCAATGTGAAGGTCAAAGGGATACAGTAAACCTGCACTGGTGCATCGGAATCTAATACTGGTCTCCCAGGAGCCGCTCAAAGCACAAATTCTTAGAAAATTCACTCTTGTTGTACTTAAGTCCGCATTGTGCCTTTGATATTCAATTCCGATGCGATTTCTGTGTTTCATCGTCAATGTGAAGGTCCAAGGGATACAGTAAACCTGCACTGGTGCATCGGAATCCAATACTGGTCTTCCAGGTGCCGCTCAAAGCACAAACCCTTAGAAGATTCTTTCTTCTTGTACGTAAGTCGGCATTGTGCCTTTTATATTCAATTCCGATGCGATTTCTGTGTTTCATCGTCAATGTGAAGGTCCAAGGGATACAGTAAACCTTCACTGGTGCATCGGGATCTCTTACTGGTATCCCAGGAGCCGCTCAAAGCACAAACTCTTAGAAGATTCACTCTTCTTGTACTTAAGTCGGCATTGTTCCTTTTATATTCAATTCCGATGCGATTTCTGTGTTTCATCGTCAATGTGAAGGTCCAAGGGATACACTAAACCTGCAGTGGTGCATCGGAATCTAATACTGGTCTCCCAGGAGCCGCTCAAAGCACAAACTCTTAGAAGATTCAATCTTCTTGTACTTAAGTCGGTATTGTGCCTTTTATATTCAATTCCGATGCGATTTCTGTGTTTCATTGTCAATGTGAAGGTCCAAGGGATACAGTAAACCTGCACTGGTGCATCGAAATCTAATACTGGTCTCCCAGGAGCCGCTCAAAGCACAAACTCTTAGAAAATTCACTCTTCTTGTACTTAAGTCGGCATTGTGCCTTTGATATTATATTCCGATGCGATTTCTGTGTTTCATCGTCAATGTGAAGGTCCAAGGGATGCAGTATACCTGCACTGGGGCATCGGAATCCAATACTGGTCTCCCAGGTGCCGCTCAAAGCACAAACCCTTAGAAGATTCACTCTTCTTGTACATAAGTCGGCATTGTGCCTTTTATATTCAATTCCGATGCTATTTCTGTGTTTCATTGTCAATGTGACGGTCAAAGGGATACAGTAAACCTGCACTGGTGCATCGGAATCTAATACTGGCCTCCCAGGAGCCGCTCAAAGCACAAACTCTGTGAAGATTCACTCTTCTTGTACTTAAGTCGGCACTGTGCCTTTTATATTCAATTCCGATGCGATTTCTGTGTTTCATCGTCAATGTGAAGGTCCAAGGGATACAGTAAACCTGCACTGGTGCATCGGAATCTAATACTGGTCTCCCAGGAGCCGCTCAAAGCACAATCTCTTAGAAGATTCACTCTTCTTGTACTTAAGTCGGCATTGTGCCTTTTATATTCAATTCCGATGCGATTTCTGTGTTTCATCGTCAATGTGAAGGTCCAAGGGATACAGTAAACCTTCACTGGTGCATCGGAAACTCATACTGGTCTCCCAGGAGCCGCTCAAAGCACAAAGTCTTAGAAGATTAACTCTTCTTGTACTTAAGTCGGCATTGTGCCTTTTATATTCAATTCCGTTGCGATTTCTGTGTTTCATCGTCAATGTGAAGGTCCAAGGGATACAGTAAACCTGCACTGGTGCATCGGAATCTAATACTGGTCTCCCAGGAGCCGCTCAAAAACTCAAATTCGTAGAAGATTCACTTTTCTTGTACTTAAGTCGGCACTGTGCCTTTTATATTCAATTCCGATGCGATTTCTGTGTTTCATCGTCAATGTGAAGGTCCAAGGGATACAGTAAACCTGCACTGGTGCAGAGGAATCCAATACTGGTGTCCCAGGAGCCGCACAAAGCACAAACTATTAGAAGATTCACTCTTCTTGTACTTAAGTCGGCATTGTGCCTTTTATATTCAATTCCGTTGCGATTTCTGTGTTTCATCGTCAATGTGAAGGTCCAAGGGATACAGTAAACCTGCACTGGTGCATCGGAATCTAATACTGGTCTCCCAGGAGCCGCTCAAAAACTCAAATTCGTAGAAGATTCACTTTTCTTGTACTTAAGTCGGCACTGTGCCTTTTATATTCAATTCCGATGCGATTTCTGTGTTTCATTGTCAATGTGAAGGACCAAGGGATACAGTAAACCTGCACTGGTGCATCGGAATCTAATACTGGTCTCCCAGGAGCCGCTTAAAGTACAAACTCTGAGAAGAATCACTCATCTTGTACATAAGTCGGCACTGTGCCTTTTATATTCAATTCCGATGCGATTTCTGTGTTTCATCGTCAATGTGAAGGTCCAAGGGATACAGTAAACCTGCACTGGTGCATCGGAATCTAATACTGGTCTCCCAGGAGCCGCTCAAAGCTCAAATTCGTAGAAGATTCACTTTTCTTGTACTTAAGTCGGCACTGTGCCTTTTATATTCAATTCCGATGCGATTTCTGTGTTTCATTGTCAATGTGAAGGTCCAAGGGATACAGTAAACCTGCACTGGTGCATCGGAATCTAATACTGGTCTCCCAGGAGCCGCTCAATGCACAAACTCTTAGAAGATTCACTCTTCTTGTACTTAAGTCGGCACTGGGCCTTTTATATTCAATTCCGATGCGATTTCTGTGTTTCATCGTCAATGTGAAGGTCCAAGGGATAGAGTAAACCTGCACTGGTGCATCGGAATCTAATACTGGTCTCCCAGGAGCCATTCAAAGCACAAACTCTTAGAAGATTCACTCTTCTTGTACTTAAGTCGGCATTGTGCCTTTTATATTCAAATCCGATGCGATTTCTGTGTTTCATTGTCAATGTGAAGGTCCAAGGGATACAGTAAACCTGCAGTGGTGCATCGGAATCTAATACTGGTCTCCCAGGAGCCGCTCAAAGCACAAACTCTTAGAAGATTCACTCTTCTTGTACTTAAGTCGCCACTGGGCCTTTTATATTCAATTGTGATGCGATTTCTGTGTTTCATCGTCAATGTGAAGGTCCAAGGGATAGAGTAACCCTGCATTGGTGCATCGGAATCTAATACTGGTGTCCCAGGAACCGCTCAAAGCGTAAACTCTTAGAAATTCACTCTTCTTGTACTTAAGTCGGCATTGTGCCTTTTATATTCAATTCCGATGCGCTTTCTGTGTGTCATCGTCAATGTGAAGGTCCAAGGGATAGAGTAACCCTGCATTGGTGCATCGGAATCTAATACTGGTGTCCCAGGAACCGCTCAAAGCATAAACTCTTAGAAATTCACTCTTCTTGTACTTAAGTCGGCATTGTGCCTTTTATATGCAATTCCGATGCGCTTTCTGTGTGTCATCGTCAATGTGAAGGTCCAAGGGATACAGTAAACCTGCACTGGTGCATCGGAATCTAATACTGGTCTCCCAGGAGCCGCTCAAAGCACAAACTCTTAGAAGATTCACTCTTCTTGTACTTATGTCGGCATTGTGCCTTTATATTCAATTCCGATGCGCTTTCTGTGTGTCATCGTCAATGTGAAGGTCCAAGGGATACAGAAAACCTGCACTGGTGCAACGGAATCTAATACTGGTCTCCCAGGAGCCACTCAAAGCACAAACTCTTAGACGATTCACTCTTCTTGTACTTAAGTCGGCATTGTGCCTTTTATATTCAATTCCGATGCGATTTCTGTGTTTCATCGTCAATGTGAAGGTCCAAGGGATACAGTAAACCTGCACTGGTGCATCGGAATCTAATACAGGTCTCCCAGGAGCCGCTCAAAGCACCAACTCTTGGAAGATTCACTCTTCTTGTACTTAAGTCGGCATTGTGCCTTTTATATTCAATTCCGATGCGATTTCTGTGTTTCATCGTCAATGTGAAGGCCCAAGGGATACAGTAAACCTGCACTGGTGCATCGGAATCTAATACTGGTCTCCCAGGAGCCGCTCAAAGCACAAACTCTTAGAAGATTCACTCTTCTTGTACTTAAGTCGGCACTGGGCCTTTTATATTCAATTCCGATGCGATTTCTGTGTTTTATCGTCAATGTGAAGGTCCAAGGGATAGAGTAAACCTGCACTGGTGCATCGGAATCTAATACTGGTCTCCCAGGAGCCGCTCAAACCACAAAATCTTACAAGATTCACTCTTCTTGTACTTAAGTCGGCATTGTGCCTTTTATATTCAATTCCGATGCGATTTCTGTGTTTCATCGTCAATGTGAAGGTCCAAGGGATACAGTAAACCTTCACTGGTGCATCGGAAACTCATACTGGTCTCCCAGGAGCCGCTCAAAGCACAAACTCTTAGAAGATTCACTCTTCTTGTACTTAAGTCGGCATTGTTCCTTTTATATTCAATTCCGATGCGATTTCTGTGTTTCATCGTCTATGTGAAGGTCCAAGGGATACAGTAAACCTGCACTGGTGCAGAGGAATCCAATACTGGTGTCCCAGGAGCCGCTCAAAGCACAAACTATTAGAAGATTCACTCTTCTTGTACTTAAGTCGGCATTGTGCCTTTTATATTCAATTCCGTTGCGATTTCTGTGTTTCATTGTCAATGTGAAGGTCCAAGGGATACAGTAAACCTGCACTGGTGCATCGGAATCTAATACTGGTCTCCCAGGAGCCGCTCAAAGCACAAACTCTTAGAGGATTCAATCTTCTTGTACTTAAGTCGGTATTGTGCCTTTTATATTCAATTCCGATGCGATTTCTGTGTTTCATTGTCAATGTGAAGGTCAAAGGGATACAGTAAACCTGCACTGGTGCATCGGAATCTAATACTGGTCTCCCAGGAGCCGCTCAAAGCACAAACTCTTAGACGATTCACTCTTCTTGTACTTAAGTCGGCATTGTGCCTTTGATATTCAATTCCGATGCGATTTCTGTGTTTCATCGTCAATGTGAAGGTCCAAGGGATACAGTAAACCTGCACTGGTGCATCGGAATCCAATACTGGTCTTCCAGGTGCCGCTCAAAGCACAAACCCTTAGAAGATTCTTTCTTCTTGTACGTAAGGCGGCATTGTGCCTTTTATATTCAATTCCGATGCGATTTCTGTGTTTCATTGTCAATGAGACGATCCAAGTGATACAGTAAACCTGCACTGGTGCATCGGAATCTAATACTGGTCTCCCAGGAGCCGCTTAAAGCACAAACTCTGAGAAGAATCACTCATCTTGTACATAAGTCGGCACTGTGCCTTTTATATTCAATTCCGATGCGATTTCTGTGTTTCATCGTCAATGTGAAGGTCCAAGGGATACAGTAAACCTGCACTGGTGCATCGGAATCTAATACTGGTCTCCCAGGAGCCGCTCAAAGCTCAAATTCGTAGAAGATTCACTTTTCTTGTACTTAAGTCGGCACTGTGCCTTTTATATTCAATTCCGATGCGATTTCTGTGTTTCATTGTCAATGTGAAGGTCCAAGGGATACAGTAAACCTGCACTGGTGCATCGGAATCTAATACTGGTCTCCCAGGAGCCGCTCAAATCACAAACTCTTAGAAGATTCACTCTTCTTGTAGTTAAGTCGGCATTGTGCCTTTGATATTCAATTCCGATGCGATTTCTGTGTTTCATCGTCAATGTGAAGGTCCAAGGGATACAGTAAACCTGCACTGGTGCATCGGAATCTAATACTGGTCTCCCAGGAGCCGCTCAAAGCACAGACTCTTAGGAGACTCACTCTTCTTGTACTTAAGTCGGCATTGTGCTTTTGATATTCAATTCCGATGCGATTTCTGTGTTTCATCGTCAATGTGAGGGTCCAAGGGATAAAGTAAACCTGCATTGGTGCATCGGAATCTAATACTGGTCTCCCAGGAGCCGCTCAAAGCACAAACTCTTAGAAGATTCACTCTTCTTGTACTTAAGTCGGCATTGTGCCTTTTATATTCAATTCCGATGCGATTTCTGTGTTTCATCGTCAATGTGAAGGTGCAAGGGATACAGTAAACCTGCACTGGTGCATCGGAATCTAATACTGGTCTCCCAGGAGCCGCTCAAAGCACAAACTCTTAGAAGATTCAATCTTCTTGTACTTAAGTCGGTATTGTGCCTTTTATATTCAATTCCGATGCGATTTCTGTGTTTCATCGTCAATGTGAAGGTCCAAGGGATACAGTAAACCTGCACTGGTGCATCGGAATCTAATACTGGTCTCCCAGGATCCGCACAAATCACAAACTCTTAGAAGATTCACTCTTCTTGTAGTTAAGTCGGCATTGTGCCTTTGATATTCAATTCCGATGCGATTTCTGTGTTTCATCGTCAATGTGAAGGTCCAAGGGATAGAGTAAACCTGCACTGGTGCATCGGAATCTAATACTGGTCTCCCAGGAGCCGCTCAAAGCACAAACTCTTAGAAGATTCACTCTTCTTGTACTTAAGTCGGCATTGTGCCTTTTATATTCAAATCCGATGCGATTTCTGTGTTTCATTGTCAATGTGAAGGTCCAAGGGATACAGTAAACCTGCAGTGGTGCATCGTAATCTAATACTGGTCTCCCAGGAGCCGCTCAAAGCACAATCTCTTAGAAGATTCACTCTTCTTGTACTTAAGTCGGCACTGGGCCTTTTATATTCAATTGTGATGCGATTTCTGTGTTTCATCGTCAATGTGAAGGTCCAAGGGATAGAGTAACCCTGCATTGGTGCATCGGAATCTAAAACTGGTGTCCCAGGAACCGCTCAAAGCATAAACTCTTAGAAATTCAGTCTTCTTGCACTTAAGTCGAAATTGTGCCTTTTATATTCAATTCCGATGCGCTTTCTGTGTGTCATCGTCAATGTGAAGGCCCAAGGGATACAGTAAACCTGCACTGGTGCATCGGAATCTAATACTGGTCTCCCAATAACCGCTCAAAGCACAAACTCTTAGGAGATTCACTCTTCTTGTACTTAAGTCGGCATTGTGCCTTTTATATTCAATTCCGATGCGATTTCTGTGTTTCATCGTCAATGTGAAGGTCCAAGGGATACAGTAAACCTGCACTGGTGCATCGGAATCTAATACTGGTCTCTAAGGAGCCGCTCAAAGCACAAACTCTCAGAAGATTCACTCTTCTTGTACTTAAGTCGGCATTGTGCCTTTTATATTCAATTCCGATGCGATTTCTGTGTTTCATCGATAATCTGAAGGTCTAAGGGATACAGTAAACCTGCACTGGTGCATCGGAATCAAATACTGGTCTCCCAGGAGCCGCTCAAACCACAAACTCTTAGAAAATTCACTCTTCTTGTACTTAAGTCGGCATTGTGCCTTTGATATTCAATTCCGATGCGATTTCTGTGTTTCATCGTCAATGTGAAGGTCCAAGCGATACAGTAAACCTGCACTGGTGCATCGGAATCTAATACTGGTCTCCCAGGAGCCGCTCAAAGCACAAACTCTTAGAAGATTCACTCTTCTTGTACTTAAGTCGGCACTGGGCCTTTTATATTCAATTCTGATGCGATTTCTGTGTTTCATCGTCAATGTGAAGGTCCAAGGGATAGAGTAAACCTGCACTGGTGCATCGGAATCTAATACTGGTGTCCCAGGAACCGCTCAAAGCACAAACTCTTAGAAGATTCACTCTTCTTGTACTTAAGTCGGCATTGTACCTTTTATATTCAATTCCGATGCGCTTTCTGTGTTTCATCGTCAATGTGAAGGTCCAAGGGATACAGTAAACCTGCACTGGTGCATCGGAATCTAATACTGGTCTCCCAGGAGCCACTCAAAGCACAAACTCTTAGAAGATTCACTCTTCTTGTACTTAAGTCGGCATTGTGCCTTTTATATTCAATTCCGATGCGATTTCTGTGTTTCATCGTCAATGTGAAGGTCCAAGGGATACAGTAAACCTGCACTGGTGCATCGGAATCTAATACTGGTCTCCCAGGAGACGCTCAAAGCACAAACTCTTAGGAGATTCACTCTTCTTGTACTTAAGTCGGCATTGTGCCTTTTATATTCAATTCCGATGCGATTTCTGTGTTTCATCGTCAATGTGAAGGTCCAAGGGATACAGTAAACCTGCACTGGTGCATCGGAATCTAATACTGGTCTCCCAGGAGCCGCTCAAAGCACAAACTCATAGAAGATTCACTCTTCTTGTAGTTAAGTCGGCATTGTGCCTTTGATATTCAATTCCGATGCGATTTCTGTGTTTCATCGTCAATGTGAGGGTCCAAGGGATACAGTAAACCTGCATTGGTGCATCGGAATCTAATACTGGTCTCCCAGGAGCCGCTCAAAGCACAAACTCTTAGAAGATTCAATCTTCTTGTACTTAAGTCGGTATTGTGCCTTTTATATTCAATTCCGATGCGATTTCTGTGTTTCATTGTCAATGTTAAGGTCAAAGGGATACAGTAAACCTGCACTGGTGCATCGGAATGTAATACTGGTCTCCCAGGAGCCGCTCAAAGCTCAAACTCTTAGAAAATTCACTCTTCTTGTACTTAAGTCGGCACTGGGCCTTTTATATTCAATTGTGATGCGATTTCTGTGTTTCATCGTCAATGTGAAGGTCCAAGGGATAGAGTAACCCTGCATTGGTGCATCGGAATCTAATACTGGTGTCCCAGGAACCGCTCAAAACATAAACTCTTAGAAATTCACTCTTCTTGTACTTAAGTCGGCATTGTGCCTTTTATATTCAATTCCGATGCGCTTTCTGTGTGTCATCGTCAATGTGAAGGCCCAAGGGATACAGTAAACCTGCACTGGTGCATCGTAATCTAATACTGGTCTCCCAATAACCGCTCAAAGCACAAACTCTTAGGAGATTCACTCTTCTTGTACTTAAGTCGGCATTGTGCCTTTTATATTCAATTCCGATGCGATTTCTGTGTTTCATTGTCAATGAGACGATCCAAGGGATACAGTAAACCTGCACTGGTGCATCGGAATCTAATACTGGTCTCCCAGGAGCCGCTCAAAGCACAAACTCTGAGAAGAATCACTCATCTTGTACATAAGTCGGCACTGTGCCTTTTATATTCAATTCCGATGCGATTTCTGTGTTTCATCGTCAATGTGAAGGTCCAAGGGATACAGTAAACCTGCACTGGTGCATCGGAATCTAATACTGGTCTCCCAGGAGCCGCTCAAAGCTCAAATTCGTAGAAGATTCACTTTTCTTGTACTTAAGTCGGCACTGTGCCTTTTATATTCAATTCCGATGCGATTTCTGTGTTTCATCGTCAATGTGAAGGTCCAAGGGATACAGTAAACCTGCACTGGTGCATCGGAATCTAATACTGGTCTCCCAGGAGCCGCTCAAATCACAAACTCATAGAAGATTCACTCTTCTTGTACTTAAGTCGGCATTGTGCCTTTGATATTCAATTCCGATGCGATTTCTGTGTTTCATCGTCAATGTGAGGGTCCAAGGGATACAGTAAACCTGCATTGGTGCATCGGAATCTAATACTGGTCTCCCAGGAGCCGCTCAAAGCACAAACTCTTAGAAGATTCAATCTTCTTGTACTTAAGTCGGTATTGTGCCTTTTATATTCAATTCCGATGCGATTTCTGTGTTTCATTGTCAATGTGAAGGTCAAAGGGATACAGTAAACCTGCACTGGTGCATCGGAATGTAATACTGGTCTCCCAGGAGCCGCTCAAAGCTCAAACTCTTAGAAAATTCACTCTTCTTGTACTTAAGTCGGCATTGTGCCTTTGATATTCAATTCCGATGCGATTTCTGTCTTTCATTGTCAATGTGAAGGTCCAAGGGATACAGTAAACCTGCACTGGTGCATCGGAATCCAATACTGGTCTTCCAGGTGCCGCTCAAAGCACAAACCCTTAGAAGATTCTTTCTTCTTGTACATAAGTCGGCATTGTGCCTTTTATATTCAATTCCGATGCGATTTCTGTGTTTCATTGTCAATGAGACGATCCAAGGGATACAGTAAATCTGCACTGGTGCATCGGAATCTAATACTGGTCTCCCAGGAGCCGCTTAAAGCACAAACTCTGAGAAGAATCACTCATCTTGTACATAAGTCGGCACTGTGCCTTTTATATTCAATTCCGATGCGATTTCTGTGTTTCATCGTCAATGTGAAGGTCCAAGGGATACAGTAAACCTGCACTGGTGCATCGGAATCTAATACTGGTCTCCCAGGAGCCGCTCAAATCACAAACTCTTAGAAGATTCACTCTTCTTGTAGTTAAGTCGGCATTGTGACTTTGATATTCAATTCCGATGCGATTTCTGTGTTTCATCGTCAATGTGAAGGTCCAAGGGATACAGTAAACCTGCACTGATGCATCGGAATCTAATACTGGTCTCCCAGGAGCCGCTCAAAGCACAAACTCTTAGGAGACTCACTCTTCCTGTACTTAAGTCGGCATTGTGCAATTTATATTCAACTCCGATGCGATTTCTGTGTTTCATCGTCAATGTGAAGGTGCAAGGGATACAGTAAACCTGCACTGGTGCATCGGAATCTAGTACTGGTCTCCCAGGAGCCGCTCAAAGCACAATCTCTTAGAAGATTCACTCTTCTTGTACTTAAGTCGTCACTGTGCCTTTTATATTCAAATCCGATGCGATTCCTGTGTTTCATTGTCAATGTGAAGGTCCAAGGGATACAGTAAACCTGCAGTGGTGCATCGGAATCTAATACTGGTCTCCCAGGAGCCGCTCAAAGCACAAACTCATAGAAGATTCACTCATCTTGTACTTAAGTCGGCACTGGGCCTTTTATATTCAATTGTGATGCGATTTCTGTGTTTCATCGTCAATGTGAAGGTCCAAGGGATAGAGTAAACCTGCATTGGTGCATCGGAATCTAATACTGGTGTCCCAGGAACCGCTCAAAGCATAAACTCTTAGAAATTCACTCTTCTTGTACTTAAGTCGGCATTGTGCCTTTTATATTCAATTCCGATGCGCTTTCTGTGTGTCATCGTCAATGTGAAGGTCCAAGGGATACAGTAAACCTGCACTGGTGCATCGGAATCTAATACTGGTCTCCCAGGAGCCGCTCAAAGCACAAACTCTTAGAAAATTCACTCTTCTTGTACTTAAGTCGGCATTGTGCCTTTTATATTCAATTCCGATGCGATTTCTGTGTTTCATCGACAATCTGAAGGTCTAAGGGATACAGTAAACCTGCACTGGTGCATCGGAATCTAATACTGGTCTCCCAGGAGCCGCTCAAACCACAAACTCTTAGAAGATTCACTCTTCTTGTACTTAAGTCGGCATTGTGCCTTTTATATTCAATTCCGATGCGATTTCTGTGTTTCATCGTCAATGTGAAGGTCCAAGGGATACAGTAAACCTGCACTGGTGCATCGGAATCTAATACTGGTCTCCCAGGAGCCGCTCAAAGCACAAACTCTTAGAAGATTCACTCTTCTTGTACTTAAGTCGGCACTGGGCCTTTTATATTCAATTCTGATGCGATTTCTGTGTTTCATCGTCAATGTGAAGGTCCAAGGGATAGAGTAAACCTGCACTGGTGCATCGGAATCTAATACTGGTGTCCCAGGAACCGCTCAAAGCACAAACTCTTAGAAGATTCACTCTTCTTGTACTTAAGTCCGCATTGTGCCTTTTATATTCAATTCCGATGCGCTTTCTGTGTTTCATCGTCAATGTGAAGGTCCAAGGGATACAGTAAACCTGCACTGGTGCATCGGAATCTAATACTGGTCTCCCAGGAGCCGCTCAAAGCACAAACTCTTAGAAAATTCACTCTTCTTGTACTTAAGTCGGCATTGTGCCTTTTATATTCAATTCCGATGCGATTTCTGTGTTTCATTGTCAATGAGACGATCCAAGGGATACAGTAAACCTGCACTGGTGCATCGGAATCTAATACTGGTCTCCCAGGAGCCGCTCAAAGCACAAACTCTGAGAAGAATCACTCATCTTGTACATAAGTCGGCACTGTGCCTTTTATATGCAATTCCGATCCGATATCTGTGTTTCATCGTCAATGTGAAGGTCCAAGGGATACAGTAAACCTGCACTGGTGCATCGGAATCTAATACTGGTCTCCCAGGAGCCGCTCAAAGCTCAAATTCGTAGAAGATTCACTTTTCTTGTACTTAAGTCGGCACTGTGCCTTTTATATTCAATTCCGATGCGATTTCTGTGTTTCATCGTCAATGTGAAGGTCCAAGGGATACAGTAAACCTGCACTGGTGCATCGGAATCTAATACTGGTCTCCCAGGAGCCGCTCAAATCACAAACTCTTAAAAGATTCACTCTTCTTGTAGTTAAGTCGGCATTGTGCCTTTGATATTCAATTCCGATGCGATTTCTGTGTTTCATCGTCAATGTGAAGGTCCAAGGGATACAGTAAACCTGCACTGGTGCATCGGAATCTAATACTGGTCTCCCAGGAGCCGCTCAAAGCACAAACTCTTAGGAGACTCACTCTTCTTGTACTTAAGTCGGCATTGTGCCTTTGATATTCAATTCCGATGCGATTTCTGTGTTTCATCGTCAATGTGAGGGTCCAAGGGATACAGTAAACCTGCATTGGTGCATCGGAATCTAATACTGGTCTCCCAGGAGCCGCTCAAAGCACAAACTCTTAGAAGATTCACTCTTCTTGTACTTAAGTCGGCATTGTGCCTTTTATGTTCAATTCCGATGCGATTTCTGTGTTTCATCGTCAATGTGAAGGTCCAAGGGATACAGTAAACCTGCACTGGTGCATCGGAATCTAATACTGGTCTCCCAGGAGCCGCTCAATGCACAAACTCTTAGAAGATTCACTCTTCTTGTACTTAAGTCGGCACTGGGCCTTTTATATTCAATTCCAATGCGATTTCTGTGTTTCATCGTCAATGTGAAGGTCCAAGGGATACAGTAAACCTGCACTGGTGCATCGGAATCTAATACTGGTCTCCCAGGAGCCGCTCAAAGCACAAACACTTAGAAGATTCACTCTTCTTGTACTTAAGTCGGCATTGTGCCTTTTATATTCAATTCCGATGCGATTTCTGTGTTTCATCGACAATCTGAAGGTCTAAGGGATACAGTAAACCTGCACTGGTGCATCGGAATCTAATACTGGTCTCCCAGGAGCCGCTCAAACCACAAACTCTTAGAAGATTCACTCTTCTTGTACTTAAGTCGGCATTGTGCCTTTTATATTAAATTCCGATGCGATTTCTGTGTTTCATCGTCAATGTGAAGGTCCAAGGGATACAGTAAACCTGCACTGGTGCATCGGAATCTAATACTGGTCTCCCAGGAGCCGCTCAAAGCACAAACCCTTAGAAGATTCACTCTTCTTGTACTTAAGTCGGCACTGGGCCTTTTATATTCAATTCTGATGCGATTTCTGTGTTTCATCGTCAATGTGAAGGTCCAAGGGATAGAGTAAACCTGCACTGGTGCATCGGAATCTAATACTGGTGTCCCAGGAACCGCTCAAAGCACAAACTCTTAGAAGATTCACTCTTCTTGTACTTAAGTCGGCATTGTGCCTTTTACATTCAATTCCGATGCGCTTTCTGTGTTTCATTGTCAATGTGAAGGTCCAAGGGATACGGTAAACCTGCACTGGTGCATCGGAATCTAATACTGGTCTCCCAGGAGCCACTCAAAGCACAAACTCTTAGAAGATTCACTCTTCTTGTACTTAAGTCGGCATTGTGCCTTTTATATTCAATTCCGATGCGATTTCTGTGTTTCATCGTCAATGTGAAGGTCCAAGGGATACAGTAAACCTGCACTGGTGCATCGGAATCTAATACTGGTCTCCCAGGAGCCGCTCAAAGCACAAACTCTTAGGAGATTCACTCTTCTTGTACTTAAGTCGGCATTGTGCCTTTTATATTCAATTCCGATGCGATTTCTGTGTTTCATCGTCAATGTGAAGGTCCAAGGGATACAGTAAACCTGCACTGGTGCATCGGAATCTAATACTGGTCTCCCAGGAGCCGCTCAAAGCACAAACTCTTAGAAAATTCACTCTTCTTGTACTTAAGTCGACATTGTGCCTTTGATATTCAATTCCGATGCGATTTCTGTGTTTCATCGTCAATGTGAAGGTCCAAGGGATACAGTAAACCTGCACTGGTGCATCGGAATCCAATACTGGTCTTCCAGGTGCCGCTCAAAGCACAAACCATTAGAAGATTCACTCTTCTTGTACATAAGTCGGCATTGTGCCTTTTATATTCAATTCCGATGCGATTTCTGTGTTTCATTGTCAATGAGACGATCCAAGGGATACAGTAAACCTGCCCTGGTGCATCGGGATCTAATACTGGTCTCCCAGGAGCCGCTCAAAGCACAAACTCTGAGAAGAATCAGTCATCTTGTACATAAGTCGGCACTGTGCCTTTTATATTCAATTCCGATGCGATTTCTGTGTTTCATCGTCAATGTGAAGGTCCAAGGGATACAGTAAACCTGCACTGGTGCATCGGAATCTAATACTGGTCTCCCAGGAGCCGCTCAAAGCTCAAATTCGTAGAAGATTCACTTTTCTTGTACTTAAGTCGGCACTGTGCCTTTTATATTCAATTCCGATGCGATTTCTGTGTTCTCATCGTCAATGTGAAGGTCCAAGGGATACAGTAAACCTGCACTGGTGCATCGGAATCTAATACTGGTCTCCCAGGAGCCGCTCAAATCACAAATTCTTAGAAGATTCACTCTTCTTGTAGTTAAGTCGGCATTGTGCCTTTGATATTCAATTCCGATGCGATTTCTGTGTTTCATCGTCAATGTGAAGGTCCAAGGGATACAGTAAACCTGCACTGGTGCATCGGAATCTAATACTGGTCTCCCAGGAGCCGCTCAAAGCACAAACTCTTAGGAGACTCACTCTTCTTGTACTTAAGTGGGCATTGTGCCTTTGATATTCAATTCCGATGCGATTTCTGTGTTTCATCGTCAATGTGAGGGCCCAAGGGATACAGTAAACCTGCAATGGTGCATCGGAATCTAATACTGGTCTCCCAGGAGCCGCTCAAAGCACAAACTCTTAGAAGATTCACTCTTCTTGTACTTAAGTCGGCATTGTGCCTTTTATGTTCAATTCCGATGCGATTTCTGTGTTTCATCGTCAATGTGAAGGACCAAGGGATACAGTAAACCTGCACTGGTGCATCGGAATCTAATACTGGTCACCCAGGAGCCGCTCAAACCACAAACTCTTAGAAGATTCACTCTTCTTGTACTTAAGTCGGCATTGTGGCTTTTATATTCAATTCCGATGCGATTTCTGTCTTTCATCGACAATCTGAAGGTCTAAGGGATTCAGTAAACCTGCACTGGTGCATCGGAATCTAATACTGGTCTCCCAGGAGCCGCTCAAAGCACAAACTCTTAGAAGATTCACTCTTCTTGTACTTAAGTCGGCATTGTGCCTTTTATATTCAATTCCGATGCGATTTCTGTGTTTCATCGTCAATGTGAAGGTCCAAGGAATACAGTAAACCTGCACTGGTGCATCGGAATCTAATACTGGTCTCCCAGGAGCCGCCCAAAGCACAAACTCTTAGAAGATTCACTCTTCTTGTACTTAAGTCGCCACTGGGCCTTTTATATTCAATTCTGATGCGATTTCTGTGTTTCATCGTCAATGTGAAGGTCCAAGGGATAGAGTAAACCTGCACTGGTGCATCGGAATCTAATACTGGTGTCCCAGGAACCGCTCAAAGCACAAACTCTTAGAAGATTCACTCTTCTTGTACTTAAGTCGGCATTGTGCCTTTTATATTCAATTCCGATGCGCTTTCTGTGTTTCATCGTCAATGTGAAGGTCCAAGGGATACAGTAAACCTGCACTGGTGCATCGGAATCTAATACAGGTCTCCCAGGAGCCACTCAAAGCACAAACTCTTAGAAGATTCACTCTTCTTGTACTTAAGTCGGCATTGTGCCTTTTATATTCAATTCCGATGCGATTTCTGTGTTTCATCGTCAATGTGAAGGTCCAAGGGATACAGTAAACCTGCACTGGTGCATCGGAATCTAATACTGGTCTCCCAGGAGCCGCTCAAAGCACAAACTCTTAGGAGATTCACTCTTCTTGTACTTAAGTCGGCATTGTGCCTTTTATATTCAATTCCGATGCGATTTCTGTGTTTCATCGTCAATGTGAAGGTCCAAGGGATACAGTAAACCTGCACTGGTGCATCGGAATCTAATACTGGTCTCCCAGGAGCCGCTCAAAGCACAAACTCTTAGAAAATTCACTCTTCTTGTACTTAAGTCGGCATTGTGCCTTTGATATTCAATTGCGATGCGATTTCTGTGTTTCATCGTCAATGTGAAGGTCCAAGGGATACAGTAAACCTGCACTGGTGCATCGGAATCCAATACTGGTCTTCCAGGTGCCGCTCAAAGCACAAACGCTTAGAAGATTCACTCTTCTTGTACATAAGTCGGCATTGTGCCTTTTATATTCAATTCCGATGCGATTTCTGTGTTTCATCGTCAATGTGAAGGTCCAAGGGATACAGTAAACCTGCACTGGTGCATCGGAATCTAATACTGGTCTCCCAGGAGCCGCTCAAAGCACAAACTCTGAGAAGAATCACTCATCTTGTACATAAGTCGGCACTGTGCCTTTTATATGCAATTCCGATGCGATTTCTGTGTTTCATCGTCAATGTGAAGGTCCACGGGATACAGTAAACCTGCACTTGTGTATCGGAATCTAATACTGGTCTCCCAGGAGCCGCTCAAAGCTCAAATTCGTAGAAGATTCACTTTTCTTGTACTTAAGTCGGCACTGTGCCTTTTATATTCAATACCGATGCGATTTCTGTGTTTCATCGTCAATGTGAAGGTCCAAGGGGTACAGTAAACCTGCACTGGTGCATCGGAATCTAATACTGGTCTCCCAGGAGCCGCTCAAATCACAAACTCTTAGAAGATTCACTCTTCTTGTAGTTAAGTCGGCATTGTGCCTTTGATATTCAATTCCGATGCGATTTCTGTGTTTCATCGTCAATGTGAAGGTCCAAAGGATACAGTAAACCTGCACTGGTGCATCGGAATCTAATACTGGTCTCCCAGGAGCCGCTCAAAGCACAAACTCTTAGGAGACTCACTCTTCTTGTACTTAAGTCGGCATTGTGCCTTTGATATTCAATTCCGATGCGATTTCTGTGTTTCATCGTCAATGTGAGGGTCCAAGGGATACAGTAAAACTGCATTGGTGCATCGGAATCTAATACTGGTCTCCCAGGAGCCGCTCAAAGCACAAACTCTTAGAAGATTCACTCTTCTTGTACTTAAGTCGGCATTGTGCCTTTTATGTTCAATTCCGATGCGATTTCTGTGTTTCATCGTCAATTTGAAGGTCCAAGGGATACAGTAAACCTGCACTGGTGCATCGGAATCTAATACTGGTCTCCCAGGAACCGCTCAATGCACAAACTCTTAGAAGATTCACTCTTCATGTACTTAAGTCGGCACTGGGCCTTTTATATTCAATTCCGATGCGATTTCTGTGTTTCATCGTCAATGTGAAGGTCCAAGGGATAGAGTAAACCTGCACTGGTGCATCGGAATCTAATACTGGTCTCCCAGGAGCCGCTCAAAACACAAACTCTTAGAAGATTCACTCTTCTTGTACTTAAGTCGGCATTGTGCCTTTTATATTCAAATCCGATGCGTTTTCTGTGTTTCATTGTCAATGTGAAGGTCCAAGGGATACAGTAAACCTGCAGTGGTGCATCGGAATCTAATACTGGTCTCCCAGGAGCCGCTCAAAGCACAAACTCTTACAAGATTCACTCTTCTTGTACTTAAGTCGGCACTGGGCCTTTTATATTCAAATCCGATGCGATTTCTGTGTTTCATCGTCAATGTGAAGGTCCAAGGGATAGGGTAAACCTGCACTTGTGCATCGGAATCTAATACTGGTGTCCCAGGAACCGCTCAAAGCACAAACTCTTAGAAATTCACTCTTCTTGTACTTAAGTCGACATTGTGCCTTTTATATTCAATTCCGATGCGATTTCTGTGTTTCATCGTCAATGTGAAGGTCCAAGGGATACAGTAAACCTGCACTGGTGCATCGGAATCCAATACTGGTCTCCCAGGAGCCGCTCAAAGCACAAACTCTTAGAAGATTCACTCTTCTTGTACTTAAGTCGGCATTGTGCCTTTTATATTCAATTCCGATGCGATTTCTGTGTTTCATCATCAATGTGAAGGTCCAAGGGATACAGTAAACCTGCACTGGTGCATCGGAATCTAATACTGGTCTCCCAGGAGCCGCTCAAAGCACAAACTCTTTGGAGATTCACTCTTCTTGTACTTAAGTCGGCATTGTGCCTTTTATATTCAATTCCGATGCGATTTCTGTGTTTCATCGTCAATGTGAAGGTCCAAGGGATACAGTAAACCTGCACTGGTGCATCGGAATCTAATACTGGTCTCCCAAGAGCCGCTCAAAGCACAAACTCTTAGGAGATTCACTCTTCTTGTACTTAAGTCGGCATTGTGCCTTTTATATTCAATTCCGATGCGATTTCTGTGTTTCATCGTCAATGTGAAGGTCCAAGGGATACAGTAAACCTGCACTGGTGCATCGGAATCTAATACTGGTGTCCCAGGAGCCGCTCAAAGCACAAACTCTTAGGAGATTCACTCTTCTTGTACTTAAGTCGGCATTGTGCCTTTTATATTCAATTCCGATGCGATTTCTGTGTTTCATCGTCAATGTGAAGGTCCAAGGGATAGAGTAAACCTGCACTGGTGCATCGGAATCTAATACTGGTCTCCCAAGAGCCGCTCAAAGCACAAACTCTTAGGAGATTCACTCTTCTTGTACTTAAGTCGGCATTGTGCCTTTTATATTCAATTCCGATGCGATTTCTGTGTTTCATCGTCAATGTGAAGGTCCAAGGGATACAGTAAACCTGCACTGGTGCATCGGAATCTAATACTGGTCTCCCAGGAGCCGCTCAAAGCACAAACTCTTAGGAGATTCACTCTTCTTGTACTTAAGTCGGCATTGTGCCTTTTATATTCAATTCCGATGCGATTTCTGTGTTTCATCGTCAATGTGAAGGTCCAAGGGATACAGTAAACCTGCACTGGTGCATCGGAATCTAATACTGGTCTCCCAGGAGCCGCTCAAAGCACAAACTCTTAGGACATTCACTCTTCTTGTACTTAAGTCGGCATTGTGCCTTTTATATTCAATTCCGATGCGATTTCTGTGTTTCATCGTCAATGTGAAGGTCCAAGGGATACAGTAAACCTGCACTGGTGCATCGGAATCTAATACTGGTCTCCCAGGAGCCGCTCAAAGCACAAACTCTTAGGAGATTCACTCTTCTTGTACTTAAGTCGGCATTGTGCCTTTTATATTCAATTCCGATGCGATTTCTGTGTTTCATCGTCAATGTGAAGGTCCAAGGGATACAGTAAACCTGCACTGGTGCATCGGAATCTAATACTGGTCTCCCAGGAGCCGCTCAAAGCACAAACTCTTAGGAGATTCACTCTTCTTGTACTTAAGTCGGCATTGTGCCTTTTATATTCAATTCCGATGCGATTTCTGTGTTTCATCGTCAATGTGAAGGTCCAAGGGATAGAGTAAACCTGCACTGGTGCATCGGAATCTAATACTGGTCTCCCAAGAGCCGCTCAAAGCACAAACTCTTAGGAGATTCACTCTTCTTGTACTTAAGTCGGCATTGTGCCTTTTATATTCAATTCCGATGCGATTTCTGTGTTTCATCGTCAATGTGAAGGTCCAAGGGATACAGTAAACCTGCACTGGTGCATCGGAATCTAATACTGGTCTCCCAGGAGCCGCTCAAAGCACAAACTCTTAGGAGATTCACTATTCTTGTACTTAAGTCGGCATTGTGCCTTTTATATTCAATTCCGATGCGATTTCTGTGTTTCATCGTCAATGTGAAGGTCCAAGGGATACAGTAAACCTGCACTGGTGCATCGGAATCTAATACTGGTCTCCCAAGAGCCGCTCAAAGCACAAACTCTTAGGAGATTCACTCTACTTGTACTTAAGTCGGCATTGTGCCTTTTATATTCAATTCCGATGCGATTTCTGTGTTTCATCGTCAATGTGAAGGTCCAAGGGATACAGTATACCTGCACTGGTGCATCGGAATCTAATACTGGTCTCCCAGGAGCCGCTCAAAGCACAAACTCTTAGGAGATTCACTCTTCTTGTACTTAAGTCGGCAATGTGCCTTTTATATTCAATTCCGATGCGATTTCTGTGTTTCATCGTCAATGTGAAGGTCCAAGGGATACAGTAAACCTGCACTGGTGCATCGGAATCCAATACTGGTCTCCCAGGAGCCGCTCAAAGCACAAACTCTTAGAAGATTCACTCTTCTTGTACTTAAGTCGGCATTGTGCCTTTTATATTCAAATCCGATGCGATTTCTGTGTTTCATCGTCAATGTGAAGGTCCAAGGGATACAGTAAACCTGCACTGGTGCATCGGAATCTAATACTGGTCTCCCAGGAGCCGCTCAAAGCACAAACTCTTAGGAGATTCACTCTTCTTGTACTTAAGTCGGCATTGTGCCTTTTATATTCAATTCCGATGCGATTTCTGTGTTTCATCGTCAATGTGAAGGTCCAAGGGATAGAGTAAACCTGCACTGGTGCATCGGAATCTAATACTGGTCTCCCAAGAGCCGCTCAAAGCACAAACTCTTAGGAGATTCACTCTTCTTGTACTTAAGTCGGCATTGTGCCTTTTATATTCAATTCCGATGCGATTTCTGTGTTTCATCGTCAATGTGAAGGTCCAAGGGATACAGTAAACCTGCACTGGTGCATCGGAATCTAATACTGGTCTCCCAGGAGCCGCTCAAAGCACAAACTCTTAGGGGATTCACTCTTCTTGTACTTAAGTCGGCATTGTGCCTTTTATATTCAATTCCGATGCGATTTCTGTGTTTCATCGTCAATGTGAAGGTCCAAGGGATAGAGTAAACCTGCACTGGTGCATCGGAATCTAATACTGGTCTCCCAAGAGCCGCTCAAAGCACAAACTCTTAGGAGATTCACTCTTCTTGTACTTAAGTCGGCATTGTGCCTTTTATATTCAATTCCGATGCGATTTCTGTGTTTCATGGTCAATGTGAAGGTCCAAGGGATACAGTAAACCTGCACTGGTGCATCGGAATCTAATACTGGTCTCCCAGGAGCCGCTCAAAGCACAAACTCTTAGGAGATTCACACTTCTTGTACTTAAGTCGGCATTGTGCCTTTTATATTCAATTCCGATGCGATTTCTGTGTTTCATCGTCAATGTGAAGGTCCAAGGGATACAGTAAACCTGCACTGGTGCATCGGAATCTAATACTGGTCTCCCAGGAGCCGCTCAAAGCACAAACTCTTAGGACATTCACTCTTCTTGTACTTAAGTCGGCATTGTGCCTTTTATATTCAATTCCGATGCGATTTCTGTGTTTCATCGTCAATGTGAAGGTCCAAGGGATACAGTAAACCTGCACTGGTGCATCGGAATCTAATACTGGTCTCCCAAGAGACGCTCAAAGCACAAACTCTTAGGAGATTCACTCTTCTTGTACTTAAGTCGGCATTGTGCCTTTTATATTCAATTCCGATGCGATTTCTGTGTTTCATCGTCAATGTGAAGGTCCAAGGGATACAGTAAACCTGCACTGGTGCATCGGAATCCAATACTGGTCTCCCAGGAGCCGCTCAAAGCACAAACTCTTAGAAGATTCACTCTTCTTGTACTTAAGTCGGCATTGTGCCTTTTATATTCAAATCCGATGCGATTTCTGTGTTTCATCGTCAATGTGAAGGTCCAAGGGATACAGTAAACCTGCACTGGTGCATCGGAATCTAATACTGGTCTCCCAGGAGCCGCTCAAAGCACAAACTCTTAGGAGATTCACTCTTCTTGTACTTAAGTCGGCATTGTGCCTTTTATATTCAATTCCGATGCGATTTCTGTGTTTCATCGTCAATGTGAAGGTCCAAGGGATACAGTAAACCTGCACTGGTGCATCGGAATCTAATACTGGTCTCCCAAGAGCCGCTCAAAGCACAAACTCTTAGGAGATTCACTCTTCTTGTACTTAAGTCGGCATTGTGCCTTTTATATTCAATTCCGATGCGATTTCTGTGTTTCATCGTCAATGTGAAGGTCCAAGGGATACAGTAAACCTGCACTGGTGCATCGGAATCTAATACTGGTCTCCCAGGAGCCGCTCAAAGCACAAACTCTTAGGGGATTCACTCTTCTTGTACTTAAGTCGGCATTGTGCCTTTTATATTCAATTCCGATGCGATTTCTGTGTTTCATCGTCAATGTGAAGGTCCAAGGGATAGAGTAAACCTGCACTGGTGCATCGGAATCTAATACTGGTCTCCCAAGAGCCGCTCAAAGCACAAACTCTTAGGAGATTCACTCTTCTTGTACTTAAGTCGGCATTGTGCCTTTTATATTCAATTCCGATGCGATTTCTGTGTTTCATCGTCAATGTGAAGGTCCAAGGGATACAGTAAACCTGCACTGGTGCATCGGAATCTAATACTGGTCTCCCAGGAGCCGCTCAAAGCACAAACTCTTAGGAGATTCACACTTCTTGTACTTAAGTCGGCATTGTGCCTTTTATATTCAATTCCGATGCGATTTCTGTGTTTCATCGTCAATGTGAAGGTCCAAGGGATACAGTAAACCTGCACTGGTGCATCGGAATCTAATACTGGTCTCCCAGGAGCCGCTCAAAGCACAAACTCTTAGGACATTCACTCTTCTTGTACTTAAGTCGGCATTGTGCCTTTTATATTCAATTCCGATGCGATTTCTGTGTTTCATCGTCAATGTGAAGGTCCAAGGGATACAGTAAACCTGCACTGGTGCATCGGAATCTAATACTGGTCTCCCAAGAGACGCTCAAAGCACAAACTCTTAGGAGATTCACTCTTCTTGTACTTAAGTCGGCATTGTGCCTTTTATATTCAATTCCGATGCGATTTCTGTGTTTCATCGTCAATGTGAAGGTCCAAGGGATACAGTAAACCTACACTGGTGCATCGGAATCTAATACTGGTCTCCCAGGAGCCGCTCAAAGCACAAACTCTTAGGAGATTCACTCTTCTTGTACTTAAGTCGGCATTGTGCCTTTTATATTCAATTCCGATGCGATTTCTGTGTTTCATCGTCAATGTGAAGGTCCAAGGGATAGAGTAAACCTGCACTGGTGCATCGGAATCTAATACTGGTCTCCCAAGAGCCGCTCAAAGCACAAACTCTTAGGAGATTCACTCTTCTTGTACTTAAGTCGGCATTGTGCCTTTTATATTCAATTCCGATGCGATTTCTGTGTTTCATCGTCAATGTGAAGGTCCAAGGGATACAGTAAACCTGCACTGGTGCATCGGAATCTAATACTGGTCTCCCAGGAGCCGCTCAAAGCACAAACTCTTAGGAGATTCACTCTTCTTGTACTTAAGTCGGCATTGTGCCTTTTATATTCAATTCCGATGCGATTTCTGTGTTTCATCGTCAATGTGAAGGTCCAAGGGATACAGTAAACCTGCACTGGTGCATCGGAATCTAATACTGGTCTCCCAAGAGCCGCTCAAAGCACAAAGTCTTAGGAGATTCACTCTTCTTGTACTTAAGTCGGCATTGTGCCTTTTATATTCAATTCCGATGCGATTTCTGTGTTTCATCGTCAATGTGAAGGTCCAAGGGATACAGTAAACCTGCACTGGTGCATCGGAATCCAATACTGGTCTCCCAGGAGCCGCTCAAAGCACAAACTCTTAGAAGATTCACTCTTCTTGTACTTAAGTCCGCATTGTGCCTTTTATATTCAATTCCGATGCGATTTCTATGTTTCATCGTCAATGTGAAGGTCCAAGGGATACAGTAAACCTGCACTGGTGCATCGGAATCTAATACTGGTCTCCCAGGAGCCGCTCAAAGCACAAACTCTTAGGAGATTCACTCTTCTTGTACTTAAGTCGGCAATGTGCCTTTTATATTCAATTCCGATGCGATTTCTGTGTTTCATCGTCAATGTGAAGGTCCAAGGGATACAGTAAACCTGCACTGGTACATCGGAATCTAATACTGGTCTCCCAAGAGCCGCTCAAAGCACAAACTCTTAGGAGATTCACTCTTCTTGTACTTAAGTCGGCATTGTGCCTTTTATATTCAATTCCGATGCGATTTCTGTGTTTCATCGTCAATGTGAAGGTCCAAGGGATACAGTAAACCTGCACTGGTGCATCGGAATCTAATACTGGTCTCCCAGGAGCCGCTCAAAGCACAAACTCTTAGGAGATTCACTCTTCTTGTACTTAAGTCGGCATTGTGCCTTTTATATTCAATTCCGATACGATTTCTGTGTTTCATCGTCAATGTGAAGGTCCAAGGGATACAGTAAACCTGCACTGGTGCATCGGAATCTAATACTGGTCTCCCAAGAGCCGCTCAAAGCACAAACTCTTAGGAGATTCACTCTTCTTGTACTTAAGTCGGCATTGTGCCTTTTATATTCAATTCCGATGCGATTTCTGTGTTTCATCGTCAATGTGAAGGTCCAAGGGATACAGTAAACCTGCACTGGTGCATCGGAATCTAATACTGGTCTCCCAGGAGCCACTCAAAGCACAAACTCTTAGGAGATTCACTCTTCTTGTACTTAAGTCGGCATTGTGCCTTTTATATTCAATTCCGATGCGATTTCTGTGTTTCATCGTCAATGTGAAGGTCCAAGGGATACAGTAAACCTGCACTGGTGCATCGGAATCTAATACTGGTCTCCCAGGAGCCGCTCAAAGCACTAACTCTTAGGACATTCACTCTTCTTGTACTTAAGTCGGCATTGTGCCTTTTATATTCAATTCCGATGCGATTTCTGTGTTTCATCGTCAATGTGAAGGTCCAAGGGATACAGTAAACCTGCACTGGTGCATCGGAATCTAATACTGGTCTCCCAAGAGCCGCTCAAAGCACAAACTCTTAGGAGATTCACTCTTCTTGTACTTAAGTCGGCATTGTGCCTTTTATATTCAATTCCGATGCGATTTCTGTGTTTCATCGTCAATGTGAAGGTCCAAGGGATACAGTAAACCTGCACTGGTGCATCGGAATCTAATACTGGTCTCCCAGGAGCCGCTCAAAGCACAAACTCTTAGGAGATTCACTCTTCTTGTACTTAAGTCGGCATTGTGCCTTTTATATTCAATTCCGATGCGATTTCTGTGTTTCATCGTCAATGTGAAGGTCCAAGGAATAGAGTAAACCTGCACTGGTGCATCGGAATCTAATACTGGTCTCCCAAGAGCCGCTCAAAGCACAAACTCTTAGGAGATTCACTCTTCTTGTACTTAAGTCGGCATT
Organism: Schistocerca nitens; assembly: GCF_023898315.1. NCBI lineage: Eukaryota > Metazoa > Arthropoda > Insecta > Orthoptera > Acrididae > Schistocerca > Schistocerca nitens. The sequence goes on along the minus strand of NW_026045908.1, from coordinate 1,851,458 downwards.
GTGCCTTTTATATTCAATTCCGATGCGATTTCTGTGTTTCATCGTCAATGTGAAGGTCCAAGGGATACAGTAAACCTGCACTGGTGCATCGGAATCTAATACTGGTCTCCCAGGAGCCGCTCAAAGCACAAACTCTTAGGAGATTCACTCTTCTTGTACTTAAGTCGGCATTGTGCCTTTTATATTAAATTCCGATGCGATTTCTGTGTTTCATCGTCAATGTGAAGGTCCAAGGGATACAGTAAACCTGCACTGGTGCATCGGAATCTAATACTGGTCTCCCAAGAGCCGCTCAAAGCACAAACTTTTAGGAGATTCACTCTTCTTGTACTTAAGTCGGCATTGTGCCTTTTATATTCAATTCCGATGCGATTTCTGTGTTTCATCGTCAATGTGAAGGTCCAAGGGATACAGTAAACCTGCACTGGTGCATCGGAATCTAATACTGGTCTCCCAGGAGCCGCTCAAAGCACAAACTCTTAGGAGATTCACTCTTCTTGTACTTAAGTCGGCAATGTGCCTTTTATATTCAATTCCGATGCGATTTCTGTGTTTCATCGTCAATGTGAAGGTCCAAGGGATACAGTAAACCTGCACTGGTGCATCGGAATCCAATACTGGTCTCCCAGGAGCCGCTCAAAGCACAAACTCTTAGAAGATTCACTCTTCTTGTACTTAAGTCGGCATTGTGCCTTTTATATTCAATTCCGATGCGATTTCTGTGTTTCATCGTCAATGTGAAGGTCCAAGGGATACAGTAAACCTGCACTGGTGCATCGGAATCTAATACTGGTCTCCCAGGAGCCGCTCAAAGCACAAACTCTTAGGAGATTCACTCTTCTTGTACTTAAGTCGGCATTGTGCCTTTTATATTCAATTCCGATGCGATTTCTGTGTTTCATCGTCAATGTGAAGGTCCAAGGGATAGAGTAAACCTGCACTGGTGCATCGGAATCTAATACTGGTCTCCCAAGAGCCGCTCAAAGCACAAACTCTTAGGAGATTCACTCTTCTTGTACATAAGTCGGCATTGTGCCTTTTATATTCAATTCCGATGCGATTTCTGTGTTTCATCGTCAATGTGAAGGTCCAAGGGATACAGTAAACCTGCACTGGTGCATCGGAATCTAATACTGGTCTCCCAGGAGCCGCTCAAAGCACAAACTCTTAGGAGATTCACACTTCTTGTACTTAAGTCGGCATTGTGCCTTTTATATTCAATTCCGATGCGATTTCTGTGTTTCATCGTCAATGTGAAGGTCCAAGGGATACAGTAAACCTGCACTGGTGCATCGGAATCTAATACTGGTCTCCCAGGAGCCGCTCAAAGCACAAACTCTTAGGACATTCACTCTTCTTGTACTTAAGTCGGCATTGTGCCTTTTATATTCAATTCCGATGCGATTTCTGTGTTTCATCGTCAATGTGAAGGTCCAAGGGATACAGTAAACCTGCACTGGTGCATCGGAATCTAATACTGGTCTCCCAAGAGACGCTCAAAGCACAAACTCTTAGGAGATTCACTCTTCTGGTACTTAAGTCGGCATTGTGCCTTTTATATTCAATTCCGATGCGATTTCTGTGTTTCATCGTCAATGTGAAGGTCCAAGGGATACAGTAAACCTGCACTGGTGCATCGGAATCTAATACTGGTCTCCCAGGAGCCGCTCAAAGCACAAACTCTTAGGAGATTCACTCTTCTTGTACTTAAGTCGGCATTGTGCCTTTTATATTCAATTCCGATGCGATTTCTGTGTTTCATCGTCAATGTGAAGGTCCAAGGGATAGAGTAAACCTGCACTGGTGCATCGGAATCTAATACTGGTCTCCCAAGAGCCGCTCAAAGCACAAACTCTTAGGAGATTCACTCTTCTTGTACTTAAGTCGGCATTGTGCCTTTTATATTCAATTCCGATGCGATTTCTGTGTTTCATCGTCAATGTGAAGGTCCAAGGGATACAGTAAACCTGCACTGGTGCATCGGAATCTAATACTGGTCTCCCAGGAGCCGCTCAAAGCACAAACTCTTAGGAGATTCACTCTTCTTGTACTTAAGTCGGCATTGTGCCTTTTATATTCAATTCCGATGCGATTTCTGTGTGTCATCGTCAATGTGAAGGTCCAAGGGATACAGTAAACCTGCACTGGTGCATCGGAATCTAATACTGGTCTCCCAAGAGCCGCTGAAAGCACAAACTCTTAGGAGATTCACTCTTCTTGTACTTAAGTCGGCATTGTGCCTTTTATATTCAATTCCGATGCGATTTCTGTGTTTCATCGTCAATGTGAAGGTCCAAGGGATACAGTAAACCTGCATTGGTGCATCGGAATCCAATACTGGTCTCCCAGGAGCCGCTCAAAGCACAAACTCTTAGAAGATTCACTCTTCTTGTACTTAAGTCGGCATTGTGCCTTTTATATTCAATTCCGATGCGATTTCTATGTTTCATCGTCAATGTGAAGGTCCAAGGGATACAGTAAACCTGCACTGGTGCATCGGAATCTAATACTGGTCTCCCAGGAGCCGCTCAAAGCACAAACTCTTAGGAGATTCACTCTTCTTGTACTTAAGTCGGCAATGTGCCTTTTATATTCAATTCCGATGCGATTTCTGTGTTTCATCGTCAATGTGAAGGTCCAAGGGATACAGTAAACCTGCACTGGTGCATCGGAATCTAATACTGGTCTCCCAAGAGCCGCTCAAAGCACAAACTCTTAGGAGATTCACTCTTCTTGTACTTAAGTCGGCATTGTGCCTTTTATATTCAATTCCGATGCGATTTCTGTGTTTCATCGTCAATGTGAAGATCCAAGGGATACAGTAAACCTGCACTGGTGCATCGGAATCTAATACTGGTCTCCCAGGAGCCGCTCAAAGCACAAACTCTTAGGACATTCACTCTTCTTCTACTTAAGTCGGCATTGTGCCTTTTATATTCAATTCCGATGCGATTTCTGTGTTTCATCGTCAATGTGAAGGTCCAAGGGATACAGTAAACCTGCACTGGTGCATCGGAATCTAATACTGGTCTCCCAAGAGCCGCTCAAAGCACAAACTCTTAGGAGATTCACTCTTCTTGTACTTAAGTCGGCATTGTGCCTTTTATATTCAATTCCGATGCGATTTCTGTGTTTCATCGTCAATGTGAAGGTCCAAGGGATACAGTAAACCTGCACTGGTGCATCGGAATCTAATACTGGTCTCCCAGGAGCCGCTCAAAGCACAAACTCTTAGGAGATTCACTCTTCTTGTACTTAAGTCGGCATTGTGCCTTTTATATTCAATTCCGATGCGATTTCTGTGTTTCATCGTCAATGTGAAGGTCCAAGGGATAGAGTAAACCTGCACTGGTGCATCGGAATCTAATACTGGTCTCCCAAGAGCCGCTCAAAGCACAAACTCTTAGGAGATTCACTCTTCTTGTACTTAAGTCGGCATTGTGCCTTTTATATTCAATTCCGATGCGATTTCTGTGTTTCATCGTCAATGTGAAGGTCCAAGGGATACAGTAAACCTGCACTGGTGCATCGGAATCTAATACTGGTCTCCCAGGAGCCGCTCAAAGCACAAACTCTTAGGAGATTCACTCTTCTTGTACTTAAGTCGGCATTGTGCCTTTTATATTCAATTCCGATGCGATTTCTGTGTTTCATCGTCAATGTGAAGGTCCAAGGGATACAGTAAACCTGCACTGGTGCATCGGAATCTAATACTGGTCTCCCAGGAGCCGCTCAAAGCACAAACTCTTAGGAGATTCACTCTTCTTGTACTTAAGTCGGCATTGTGCCTTTTATATTCAATTCCGATGCGATTTCTGTGTTTCATCGTCAATGTGAAGGTCCAAGGGATACAGTAAACCTGCACTGGTGCATCGGAATCTAATACTGGTCTCCCAAGAGCCGCTCAAAGCACAAACTCTTAGGAGATTCACTCTTCTTGTACTTAAGTCGGCATTGTGCCTTTTATATTCAATTCCGATGCGATTTCTGTGTTTCATCGTCAATGTGAAGGTCCAAGGGATACAGTAAACCTGCACTGGTGCATTGGAATCTAATACTGGTCTCCCAGGAGCCGCTCAAAGCACAAACTCTTAGGAGATTCACTCTTCTTGTACTTAAGTCGGCATTGTGCCTTTTATATTATATTCCGATGCGATTTCTGTGTTTCATCGTCAATGTGAAGGTCCAAGGGATAGAGTAAACCTGCACTGGTGCATCGGAATCTAATACTGGTCTCCCAAGAGCCGCTCAAAGCACAAACTCTTAGGAGATTCACTCTTCTTGTACTTAAGTCGGCATTGTGCCTTTTATATTCAATTCCGATGCGATTTCTGTGTTTCATCGTCAATGTGAAGGTCCAAGGGATACAGTAAACCTGCACTGGTGCATCGGAATCTAATACTGGTCTCCCAGGAGCCGCTCAAAGCACAAACTCTTAGGAGTTTCACTCTTCTTGTACTTAAGTCGGCATTGTGCCTTTTATATTCAATTCCGATGCGCTTTCTGTGTGTCATCGTCAATGTGAAGGTCCAAGGGATAGAGTAAACCTGCACTGGTGCATCGGAATCTAATACTGGTGTCCCAGGAACAGCTCAAAGCACAAACTCTTAGAAATTCACTCTTCTTGTACTTATGTCGGCATTGTGCCTTTTATATTCAATTCCGATGCGATTTCTGTGTTTCATCGTCAATGTGAAGGTCCAAGGGATACAGTAAACCTGCACTGGTGCATCGGAATCTAATACTGGTCTCCCAGGAGCCGCTCAAAGCACAAACTCTTAGGAGATTCACTCTTCTTGTACTTAAGTCGGCATTGTGCCTTTTATATTCAATTCCGATGCGCTTTCTGTGTGTCATCGTCAATGTGAAGGTACAAGGGATAGAGTAAACCTGCACTGGTGCATCGGAATCTAATACTGGTGTCCCAGGAACCGCTCAAAGAACAAACTCTTAGAAATTCACTCTTCTTGTACTTAAGTCGGCATTGCGCCTTTTATATTCTATTCCGATGCGATTTCTGTGTTTCATCGTCAATGTGAAGGTCCAAGGGATACAGTAAACCTGCACTGGTGCATCGGAATCTAATACTGGTCTCCCAGGAGCCGCTCAAACCACAAACTCTTAGAAGATTCACTCTTCTTGTACTTAAGTCGGCATTGTGCCTTTTATATTCAATTCCGATGCGATTTCTGTGTTTCATCGTCAATGTGAAGGTCCAAGGGATACAGTAAACCTGCACTGGTGCATCGGAATCTAATACTGGTCTCCCAGGAGCCGCTCAAAGCACAAACTCTTAGGAGAATCACTCTTCTTGTACTTAAGACGGCATTGTGCCTTTTATATTCAATTCCGATGCGATTTCTGTGTTTCATCGTCAATGTGAAGGTCCAAGGGATAGAGTAAACCTGCACAGGTGCATCGGAATCTAATACTGGTGTCCCAGGAACCGCTCAAAGCACAAACTCTTAGAAATTCACTCTTCTTGTACTTAAGTCGGCATTTGTGCCTTTTATATTCAATTCCGATGCGCTTTCTGTGTGTCATCGTCAATGTGAAGGACCAAGGGATACAGTAAACCTGCACTGCTGCATCGGAATCTAATACTGGTCTCCCAGGAGCCGCTAAAAGCACAAACTCTTAGGAGATTCACTCTTCTTGTACTTAAGTCGGCATTGTGCCTTTTATATTCAATTCCGATGCGATTTCTGTGTTTCATCGTCAATGTGAAGGTCCAAGGGATACAGTAAACCTGCACTGGTGCATCGGAATCCAATACTGGTCTCCCAGGAGCCGCTCAAAGCACAAACTCTTAGAAGATTCACTCTTCTTGTACTTAAGTCGGCATTGTGCCTTTTATATTCAATTCCGATGCGATTTCTGTGTTTCATCGCCAATGTGAAGGTCCAAGGGATACAGTAAACCTTCACTGGTGCATCGGGATCCCATACTGGTCTCCCAGGAGCCGCTCAAAACACAAACTCTTAGAAGATTCACTCTTCTTGTACTTAAGTCGGCATTGTTCCTTTTATATTCAATTCCGATGTGATTTCTGTGTTTCATCGTCAATGTGAAGGTCCAAGGGATACAGTAAACCTGCATTGGTGCAGAGGAATCCAATACTGGTCTCCCAGGAGCCGCTCAAAGCACAAACTCTTAGAAGATTCACTCTTCTTGTACTTAAGTCGGCATTGTTCCTTTTATATTCAATTCCGATGCGATTTCTGTGTTTCATCGTCAATGTGAAGGTCCAAGGGATACAGTAAACCTGCACTGGTGCATCGGAATCTAATACTGGTCTCCCAGGAGTCGCTCAAAGCACAAAGTCTTAGAAGATTCACTCTTCTTGTACTTAAGTCGGCATTGTGCCTTTTATATTCAATTCCGATGCGATTTCTGTGTTTCATCGACAATCTGAAGGTCTAAGGGATACAGTAAACCTGCTTTGGTGCATCGGAATCTAATACTGGTCTCCCAGGAGCCGCTCAAACCACAAACTCTTAGAAGATTCACTCTTCTTGTACTTAAGTCGGCATTGTGCCTTTTATATTCAATTCCGATGCGATTTCTGTGTTTCATCGTCAATGTGAAGGTCCAAGGGATACAGTAAACCTGCACTGGTGCATCGGAATCTAATACTGGTCTCCCAGGAGCCGCTCAAAGCACAAACTCTTAGAAGATTCACTCTTCTTGTACTTAAGTCGGCACTGTGCCTTTTATATTCAATTCTGATGCGATTTCTGTGTTTCATCGTCAATGTGAAGGTCCAAGGGATAGAGTAAACCTGCACTGGTGCATCGGAATCTAATACTGGTGTCCCAGGAACCGCTCAAATCACAAACTCTTAGAAGATTCACTCTTCTTGTACTTAAGTCGGCATTGTGCCTTTTATATTCAATTCCGATGCGCTTTCTGTGTGTCATCGTCAATGTGAAGGTCCAAGGGATACAGTAAACCTGCACTGGTGCATCGGAAACTAATACTGGTCTCCCAGGAGCCACTCAAAGCACAAACTCTTAGAAGATTCACTCTTCTTGTACTTAAGTCGGCATTGTGCCTTTTATATTCAATTCCGATGCGATTTCTGTGTTTCATCGTCAATGTGAAGGTCCAAGGGATACAGTAAACCTGCACTGGTGCATCGGAATATAATACTGGTCTCCCAGGAGCCGCTCAAAGCACAAACTCTTAGGAGATTCACTCTTCTTGTACTTAAGTCGGCATTGTGCCTTTTATATTCAATTCCGATGCGATTTCTGTGTTTCATCGTCAATGTGAAGGTCCAAGGGAAACAGTAAACCTGCACTGGTGCATCGGAATCCAATACTGGTCTCCCAGGAGCCGCTCAAAGCACAAACTCTTAGAAGATTCACTCTTCTTGTACTTAAGTCGGCATTGTGCCTTTGATATTCAATTCCGATGCGATTTCTGTGTTTCATCGTCAATGTGAAGGTCCAAGGGATACAGTAAACCTTCACTGGTGCATCGGGATCTCATACTGGTATCCCAGGAGCCGCTCAAAGCACAAACTCTTAGAAGATTCACTCTTCTTGTACTTAAGTCGGCATTGTTCCTTTTATATTCAATTCCGATGCGATTTCTATGCTTCATCGTCAATGTGAAAGTACAAGGGATACAGTAAACCTGCACTGGTGCATCGGAATCTAATACTGGCCTCCCAAGGTGCCGCTCAATGCACAAACCCTTAGAAGATTCACTCTTCTTGTACATAAGTCGGCATTGTGCCTTTTATATTCAATTCCGATGCGATTTCTGTGTTTCATTGTCAATGTGACGGTCCAAGGGATACAGTAAACCTGCACTGGTGCATCGGAATCTAATACTGGTCTCCCAGGAGCCACTCAAAGCACAACTCTTAGAAAATTCACTCTTCTTGTACTTAAGTCGGCATTGTGCCTTTTATATTCAATTCCGATGCGCTTTCTGTGTGTCATCGTCAATGTGAAGGTCCAAGGGATACAGTAAACCTTCACTGGTGCATCGGAATATAATACTGGTCTCCCAGGAGTCGCTCAAAGCACAAAGTCTTAGAAGATTCACTCTTCTTGTACTTAAGTCGGCATTGTTCCTTTTATATTCAATTCCGATGCGATTTCTATGCTTCATCGTCAATGTGAAAGTACAAGGGATACAGTAAACCTGCACTGGTGCATCGGAATCTAATACTGGCCTCCCAAGGTGCCGCTCAATGCACAATCCCTTAGAAGATTCACTCTTCTTGTACATAAGTCGGCATTGTGCCTTTTATATTCAATTCCGATGCGATTTCTGTGTTTCATTGTCAATGTGACGGTCCAAGGGATACAGTAAACCTGCACTGGTGCATCGGAATCTAATACTGGTCTCCCAGGAGCCACTCAAAGCACAACTCTTAGAAAATTCACTCTTCTTGTACTTAAGTCGGCATTGTGCCTTTTATATTCAATTCCGATGCGCTTTCTGTGTGTCATCGTCAATGTGAAGGTCCAAGGGATACAGTAAACCTGCATTGGTGCAGAGGAATCCAATACTGGTCTCCCAGGAGCCGCTCAAAGCACAAACTCTTAGAAGATTCACTCTTCTTGTACTTAAGTCGGCATTGTTCCTTTTATATTCAATTCCGATGCGATTTCTGTGTTTCATCGTCAATGTGAAGGTCCAAGGGATACAGTAAACCTGCACTGGTGCATCGGAATCTAATACTGGTCTCCCAGGAGTCGCTCAAAGCACAAAGTCTTAGAAGATTCACTCTTCTTGTACTTAAGTCGGCACTGTGCCTTTTATATTCAATTCCGATGCGATTTTTGTGTTTCATCGTCAATGTGAAAGTCCAAGGGATAGAGTAAACCTGCACTGGTGCATCGGAATCTAATACTGGTCTCCCAGGAGCCGCTCAAATCACAAACTCTTAGAAGATTCACTCTTCTTGTACTTAAGTCGGCATTGTGCCTTTTATATTCAATTCCGATGCGATTTCTGTGTTTCATCGACAATCTGAAGGTCTAAGGGATACAGTAAACCTGCTTTGGTGCATCGGAATCTAATACTGGTCTCCCAGGAGCCGCTCAAACCACAAACTCTTAGAAGATTCACTCTTCTTGTACTTAAGTCGGCATTGTGCCTTTTATATTCAATTCCGATGCGATTTCTGTGTTTCATCGTCAATTTGAAGGTCCAAGGGGTACAGTAAACCTGCACTGGTGCATCGGAATCTAATACTGGTCTCCCAGGAGCCGCTCAAAGCACAAACTCTTAGAAGATTCACTCTTCTTGTACTTAAGTCGGCACTGGGCCTTTTATATTCAATTCTGATGCGATTTCTGTGTTTCATCGTCAATGTGAAGGTCCAAGGGATAGAGTAAACCTGCACTGGTGCATCGGAATCTAATACTGGTGTCCCAGGAACCGCTCAAATCACAAACTCTTAGAAGATTCACTCTTCTTGTACTTAAGTCGGCAATGTGCCTTTTATATTCAATTCCAATGCGATTTCTGTGTTTCATCGTCAATGTGAAAGTCCAAGGGATACAGTAAACCTGCACTGGTGCATCGGAATCCAATACTGGTCTCCCAGTAGCCGCTCAAAGCACAAACTCTTAGAAGATTCACTCTTCTTGTACTTAAGTCGGCATTGTGCCTTTTATATTCAATTCCGATGCGATTTCTGTGTTTCATCGTGAATGTGAAGGTCCAAGGGATACAGTAATCCTGCACTGGTGCATCGGAATCTAATACTGGTCTCCCAGGAGCCGCTCAAAGCACAAACTCTTAGGAGATTCACTCTTCTTGTACTTAAGTCGGCATTGTGCCTTTTATATTCAATTCCGATGCGATTTCTGTGTTTCATCGTCAATGTGAAGGTCCAAGGGATACAGTAAACCTGCACTGGTGCATCGGAATCCAATACTGGTCTCCCAGGAGCCGCTCAAAGCACAAACTCTTAGAAGATTCACTCTTCTTGTACTTAAGTCGGCATTGTGCCTTTTATATTCAATTCCTATGCGATTTCTGTGTTTCATCGTCTATATGAAGGTCCAAGGGATACAATAAACCTTCACTGGTGCATCGGGATCTCATACTGGTATCCCAGGAGCCGCTCAAAGCACAAACTCTTAGAAGATTCACTCTTCTTGTACTTAAGTCGGCATTGTTCCTTTTATATTCAATTCCGATGCGATTTCTGTGTTTCATCGTCAATGTGAAGGTCCAAGGGATACAGTAAACCTGCACTGATGCATCGGAATCCAATACTGGCCTCCCAAGGTGCCGCTCAAAGCACAAACCCTTAGAAGATTCACTCTCCTTGTACATAAGTCGGCATTGTGCCTTTTATATTCAATTCCGATGCGATTTCTGTGTTTCATTGTCAATGTGACGGTCCAAAGGATACAGTAAACCTGCACTGGTGCATCGGAATCTAATACTGGTCTCCCAGGAGCCGCTCAAAGCACAACTCTTAGAAAATTCACTCTTCTTGTACTTAAGTCGGCATTGTGCCTTTTATATTCAATTCCGATGCGATTTCTGTGTTTCATCGTCAATGTGAAGGTCCAAGGGATACAGTAAACCTGCACTGGTGCATCGGAATCTAATACTGGTCTCCCAGGAGTCGCTCAAAGCACAAACTCTTAGAAGATTCACTCTTCTTGTACTTAAGTCGGCACTGGGCTTTTATATTCAATTCCGATGCGATTTCTGTGTTTCATCGTCAATGTGAAGGTCCAAGGGATAGAGTAAACCTGCACTGGTGCATCGGAATCTAATACTGGTCTCCCAGGAGCCGCTCAAAGCACAAACTCTTAGTAGATTCACTCTTCTTGTACTTAAGTCGGCATTGTGCATTTTATATTCAATTCCGATGCGATTTCTGTGTTTCATCGACAATCTGAAGGTCTAAGGGATACAGTAAACCTGCACTGGTGCATCGGAATCTAATACTGGTCTCCCAGGAGCCGCTCAAAGCACAAACTCTTAGAAGATTCACTCTTCTTGTACTTAAGTCGGCATTGTGCTTTTCATATTCAATTCCGATGCGATTTCTGTGTTTCATCGTCAATGTGAAGGTCCAAGGGATACAGTAAACCTTCACTGGTGCATCGGGATCTCATACTGGTCTCCCAGGAGCCGCTCAAAGCACAAACTCTTAGAAGATTCACTCTTCTTGTATTTAAGTCGGCATTGTTCATTTTATATTCAATTCCGATGCGATTTCTGTGTTTCATCGTCAATGTGAAGGTCCAAGGGATACAGTAAACCTGCACTGGTGCAGAGGAATCCAATACTGGTGTCCCAGGAGCCGCTCAAAGCACAAACTATTAGAAGATTCACTCTTCTTGTACTTAAGTCGGCTTTGTGCCTATTATATTCAATTCCGTAGCGATTTCTGTGTTTCATCGTCAATGTGAAGGTCCAAGGGATACAGTAAACCTGCACTGGTGCATCGGAATCCAATACTGGTCTCCCAGGTGCCGCTCAAAGCACAAACCCTTAGAAGATTCACTCTTCTTGTACAAAAGTCGGCATTGTGCCTTTTATATTGAATTCCGATGCGATATCTGTGTTTCATCGTCAATGTGAAGGTCCAAGGGATACAGTAAACCTGCACTGGTGCATCGGAATCCAATACTGGTCTCCCAGGATCCGCTCAAAGCACAAACTCTTAGTAGATTCACTCTTCTTGTACTTAAGTCGGCATTGTGCCTTTTATATTCAATTCCGATGCGATTTCTGTGTTTCATCGACAATCTGAAGGTCTAAGGGATACAGTAAACCTGCACTGGTGCATCGGAATCTAATACTGGTCTCCCAGGAGCCGCTCAAAGCACAAACTCTTAGAAGATTCACTCTTCTTGTACTTAAGTCGGCATTGTGCTTTTTATATTCAATTCCGATGCGATTTCTGTGTTTCATCGTCAATGTGAAGGTCCAAGGGATACAGTAAACCTGCACTGGTGCATCGGAATCTAATACTGGTGTCCCAGGAACCGCTCAAAGCACAAACTCTTAGAAATTCACTCTTCTTGTACTTAAGTCGGCATTGTGCCTTTTATATTCAATTCCGATGCGCTTTCTGTGTGTCATCGTCAATGTGAAGGTCCAAGGGATACAGTAAACCTGCACTGGTGCATCGGAATCTAATACTGGTCTCCCAGGAGCCGCTCAAAGCTCAAACTCTTAGGAGATTCACTCTTCTTGTACTTAAGTCGGCATTGTGCCTTTTATATTCAATTACGATGCGATTTCTGTGTTTCATCGACAATGTGAAGGTCCAAGGGATACAGTAAACCTGCACTGGTGCATCGGAATCCAATACTGGTCTCCCAGGAGCCGCTAAAAGCACAATCTCTTAGAAGATTCACTCTTCTTGTACTTAAGTCGGCATTGTGCCTTTTATATTCAATTCCGATGCGATTTCTGTGTTTCATCGTCAATGTCAAGGTCCAAGGGATACAGTAAACCTTCACTGGTGCATCGGGATCTCATACTGGTCTCCCAGGAGCCGCTCAAAGCACAAACTCTTAGAAGATTCACTCTTCTTGTACTTAAGTCGGCATTGTTCATTTTATATTCAATTCCGATGCGATTTCTGTGTTTCATCGTCAATGTGAAGGTCCAAGGGATACAGTAAACCTGCACTGGTGCAGAGGAATCCAATACTGGTGTCCCAGGAGCCGCTCAAAGCACAAACTATTAGAAGATTCACTCTTCTTGTACTTAAGTCGGCATTGTGCCTATTATATTCAATTCCGTAGCGATTTCTGTGTTTCATCGTCAATGTGAAGGTCCAAGGGATACAGTAAACCTGCACGGGTGCATCGGAATCCAATACTGGTCTCGCAGCTGCCGCTCAAAGCACAAACCCTTAGAAGATTCACTCTTCTTGTACAAAAGTCGGCATTGTGCCTTTTATATTCAATTCCGATGCGATATCTGTGTTTCATCGTCAATGTGAAGGTCCAAGGGATACAGTAAACCTGCACTGGTGCATCGGAATCCAATACTGGTCTCCCAGGATCCGCTCAAAGCACAAACTCGTAGAAGATTCACTCTTCTTGTACTTAAGTCGGCACTGTGCCTTTTATATTCAATTGCGATGCGATTTCTGTGTTTCATCGTCTATGTGAAAGTCCAAGGGATACAGTAAACCTGCACTGGTGCATCGGAATCCAAAACTGGCCTCCCAGGAGCCGCTCAAACCACAAACTCTTAGGAGACTCACTCTTCTTGTACTTAAGTCATCATTGTGCCTTTGATATTTAATTCCGATGCGATTTCTGTGTTTCATCGTCAATGTGAGGGTCCAAGGGATACAGTAAACCTGCACTGGTGCATCGGAATCTAATACTGGCCTCCCAGGAGCCGCTCAAAGCACAAACTCTTAGAAGATTCACTCTTCTTGTACTTAAGTCGGCACTGGGCCTTTTATATTCAATTCCGATGCGATTTCTGTGTTTCATCGTCAATGTGAAGGTCCAAAGGATAGAGTAAACCTGCACTGGTGCATCGGAATCTAATACTGGTCTCCCAGGAGCCGCTCAAAGCACAAACTCTTAGAAGATTCACTCTTCTTGTACTTAAGTCGGTATTGTGCCTTTTATATTCAATTCCGATGCGATTTCTGTGTTTCATTGTCAATGTGAAGGTCCAAGGGATACAGTAAACCTGCACTGGTGCATCGGAATCTAATACTGGTCTCCCAGGAGCCGCTCAAAGCACAAAGTCTGAGAAGATTCACTCTTCTTGTACTTAAGTCGGCACTGTGCCTTTTATATTCAATTCCGATGCGATTTCTATGTTTCATCGTCAATGTGAAGGTCCAAGGGATACAGTAAACCTGCACTGGTGCATCGGAATCTAATACTGGTCTCCCAGGAGCCGCTCAAAGTACAAACTCGTAGAAGATTCACTTTTCTTGTACTTAAGTCGGCACTGTGCCTTTTATATTCAATTCCGATGCGATTTCTGTGTTTCATTGTCAATGTGAAGGTCCAAGGGATACAGTAAACCTGCACTGGTGCATCGGAATCCAATACTGGTCTCCCAGGAGCCGCACAAACCTCAAACTCTTAGGAGACTCACTCTTCTTGTACTTAAGTCGGCATTGTACCTTTTATATTCAATTCCGATGCGATTTCTGTCTTTCATCGTCAATGTGAAGGTCCAAGGGATATAGTAAACCTGCACTGGTGCATCGGAATCCAATACTGGTCTCCCAGGATCCGCTCAAAGCACAAACTCTTAGAAGATTCACTCTTCTTGTACTCAAGTCGGCATTGTTCCTTTTATATTCAATTCCGATGCGATTTCTGTGTTTCATCGTCAATGTGAAGGTCCAAGGGATACAGTAAACCTGCACTGGTGCATCGGAATCCAATACTGGTCTCCCAGGAGCCGCTCAAAGCACAAAGTCGTAGAAGATTCACTCTTCTTGTACTTAAGTCGGCACTGTGCCTTTTATATTCAATTGCGATGCGATTTCTGTGTTTCATCGTCAATGTGAAGGTCCAAGGGATACAGTAAACCTGCACTGGTGCATCGGAATCCAATACTGGTCTCCCAGGAGCCGCTCAAACCACAAACTCTTAGGAGACTCACTCTTCTTGTATTTAAGTCGGCATTGTGCCTTTTATATTCAATTCCGATGCGATTTCTGTGTTTCATCGTCAATGTGAAGGTCCAAGGGATAGAGTAAACCTGCACTGGTGCATCGGAATCCAATACTGGTCTCCCAGGAGCCGCTCAAAGCACAAACTCTGAGAAGATTAACTCTTCTTGTACTGAAGTCGGCACTGTGCCTTTTATAATAAATTCCGATGCGATTTCTGTGTTTCATCGTCAATCTGAAGGTCTAAGGGATACAGTAAACCTGCACTGGTGCATCGGAATCTAATACTGGTCTCCCAGGAGCCACTCAAAGCACAAACTCTTAGACGATTCACTCTTCTTGTACTTAAGTCGGCATTGTGCCTTTGATATTCAATTCCGATGCGATTTCTGTGTTTCGTAGTCAATGTGAAGGTCCAAGGGATACAGTAAACCTGCACTGGTGCATCGGAATCTAATACTGGTCTCCCAGGAGCCGCTTAAAGCACAAACTCTTAGAAGATTCAATCTTCTTGTACTTAAGTCGGTATTGTGCCTTTTATATTCAATTCCGATGCGCTTTCTGTGTGTCATCGTCAATGTGAAGGTCCAAGGGATACAGTAAACCTGCAATGGTGCATCGGAATCTAATACTGGTCTCCCAGGAGCCACTCAAAGCACAAACTCTTAGACGATTCACTCCTCTTGTACTTAAGTCGGCATTGTCCCTTTTATATTCAATTCCGATGCGATTTCTGTGTTTCATCGTCAATGTGAAGCTCCAAGGGATACAGTAAACCTGCACTGGTGCATCGGAATCTAATACTGGTCTCCCAGAAGCCGCTCAAAGCACAAACCCTTAGAAGATTCACTCTTCTTGTACTTAAGTCGGCATTGTGCCTTTTATATTCAATTCCGATGCGATTTCTGTGTTTCATCGTCAATGTGAAGGTCCAAGGGATACAGTAAACATGCACTGGTGCATCGGAATCCAATACTGGTCTCCCAGGAGCCGCTCAAAGCACAAACTCTTAGAAGATTCACTCTTCTTGTACTTAAGTCGGCATTGTGCCTTTTATATTCAATTCCGATGCGATTTCTGTGTTTAATCGTCAATGTGAAGGTCCAAGGGATACAGTAAACCTTCACTGGTGCATCGGAATCTCATACTGGACTCCCAGGAGCCGCTCAAAGCACAAACTCTTAGAAGATTCACTCTTCTTGTACTTAAGTCGGCATTGTTCCTTTTATATTCAATTCCGATGCGATTTCTGTGTTTCATCGTCAATGTGAAGGTCCAAGGGATACAGTAAACCTGCACTGGTGCATCGGAATCCAATACTGGTCTCCCAGGAGTCGCTCAAACCACAAACTCTTAGGAGGCTCACTCTTCTTGTACTTAAGTCGGCACTGTGCCTTTGATATTCAATTCCGATGCGATTTCTGTGTTTCATCGTCAATGTGAAGGTCCAAGGGATACAGTTAACCTGCACTGGTGCATCGGAATCCAATACTGGTATCCCAGGAGCCGCTCAAACTACAATCTCTTAGGAGACTCACTCTTCTTGTACTTAAGTCGTCATTGTGCCTTTTATATTCAATTCCGATGCGATTTCTGTGTTTCACCGTCAATGTGAAGGTCCAAGGGATAGAGTAAACCTGCACTGGTGCATCGGAATCTAATACTGGTCTCCCAGGAGCCGCTCAAAGCACAAACTCTTAGAAGATTCACTCTTCTTGTACTTAAGTCGGCATTGTGCCTTTATAATGAATTCCGATGCGCTTTCTGTGTGTCATCGTCAATGTGAAGGTCCAAGGGATACAGTAAACCTGCACTGGTGCATCGGAATCTAATACTGGTCTCCCAGGAGCCACTCAAAGCACAAACTCTTAGAAGATTCACTCTTCTTGTACTTAAGTCGGCATTGTGCCTTTTATATTCAATTCCGATGCGATTTCTGTGTTTCATCGTCAATGTGAAGGTCCATGGGATACAGTAAACTTGCACTGGTGCATCGGAATCTAATACTGGTCTCCCAGGAGCCACTCAAAGCACAAACTCTTAGAAGATTCAATCTTCTTGTACTTAAGTCGGTATTGTGCCTTTTATATTCAATTCCGTTGCGATTTCTGTGTTTCATTGTCAATGTGAAGGTCCAAGGGATACAGTAAACCTGCACTGGTGCATCGGAATCTAATACTGGTCTCCCAGGAGCCGCTCAAAGCACAAACTCTTAGAAAATTCACTCTTCTTGTACTTAAGTCGGCATTGTACCTTTGATATTCAATTCCGATGCGATTTCTGTGTTTCATCGTCAATGTGAAGGTCCAAGGGATACAGTAAACCTGCACTGGTGCATCGGAATCCAATACTGGTCTCCCAGGTGCCGCTCAAAGCACAAACCCTTAGAAGATTCACTCTTCTTGTACATAAGTCGGCATTGTGCCTTTTATATTCAATTCCGATGCGATTTCTGTGTTTCATTGTCAATGTGACGGTCCAAGGGATACAGTAAACCTGCACTGGTGCATCGGAATCTAATACTGGTCTCCCAGGAGCCACTCAAAGCACAAACTCTGAGAAGATTCACTCTTCTTGTACTTAAGTCGGCACTGTGCCTTTTATATTCAATTCCGATGCGATTTCTGTGTTTCATCGTCAATGTGAAGGTCCAAGAGATACAGTAAACCTGCACTGGTGCATCGGAATCTAATACTGGTCTCCCAGGAGCCGCTCAAAGCACAAACTCGTAGAAGATTCACTTGTCTTGTACTTAAGTCGGCACTGTGCCTTTTATATTCAATTCCGATGCGATTTCTGTGTTTCATTGTCAATGTGAAGGTCCAAGGGAACAGTAAACCTGCACTGGTGCATCGGAATCCAATACTGGTCTCCCAGGAGCCGCTCAAACCTCAAACTCTTAGGAGACTCACTCTTCTTGTACTTAAGTCGGCATTGTGCCTTTTATATTCAATTCCGATGCGATTTCTGTGTTCCATCGTCAATGTGAAGGTCCAAGGGATACAGTAAACCTGCACTGGTGCATCGGAATCCAATACTGGTCTCCCAGGATCCGCTCAAAGCACAAACTCTTAGAAGATTCACTCTTCTTGTACTTAAGTCGGCATTGTGCCTTTTATATTCAATCCCGATGCGGTTTCTGTGTTTCATCGTCAATGTGAAGGTCCAAGGGATACAATAAACCTGCACTGGTGCATCGGAATCCAATACTGGTCTCCCAGGAGCCGCTCAAAGCACAAACTCGTAGAAGATTCACTCTTCTTGTACTTAAGTCGGCACTGTGCTTTTATAATCAATTGCGATGCGATTTCTGTGTTTCATCGTCAATGTGAAGGTCCAAGGGATACAGTAAACCTGCACTGGTGCATCGGAATCCAATACTGGTCTCCCAGGAGCCGCTCAAACCAAAAACTCTTAGGAGACTCACTCTTCTTGTACTTAAGTCGGCACTGTGCCTTTGATATTCAATTCCGATGCGATTTCTGTGTTTCATCGTCAATGTGAAGGTCCAAGGGATACAGTAAACCTGCACTGGTGCATCGGAATCCAATACTGGTCTCCCAGGAGCCGCTCAAACTACAAACTCTTAGGAGACTCACTCTTCTTGTACTTAAGTCGGCATTGTGCCTTTTATATTGAATTCCGATGCGATTTCTGTGTTTCATCGTCAATGTGAAGGTCCAAGGGATAGAGTAAACCTGCACTGGTGCATCGTAATCTAATACTGGTCTCCCAGGAGCCGCTCAAAGCACAAACTCTGAGAAGATTCACTCTTCTTGTACTTAAGTCGGCACTGTGCCTTTTATATTCAATTCCGATGCGATTTCTGTGTTTCATCGTCAATGTGAAGGTCCAAGGGATACAGTAAACCTGCACTGGTGCATCGGAATCCAATACTGGTCTCCCAGGAGCCGCTAAAACCACAAACTCTTAGGAGACTCACTCTTCTTGTACTTAAGTCGGCATTGTGCCTTTGATATTCAATTCCGATGCGATTTCTGTGTTTCATCGTCAATGTGAGGGTCCAAGGGATACAGTAAAGCTGCACTGGTGCATCGGAATCTAATACTGGTTTCCCAGGAGCCACTCAAAACACAAACTCTTAGAAGATTCACTCTTCTTGTACTTAAGTCGGCATTGTGCCTTTTATATTCAATTCCGATGCGATTTCTGTGTTTCATCGTCAATGTGAAGGTCCAAAGGATACAGTAAACCTGCACTGGTGCATCGGAATCTAATACTGGTCTCCCAGGAGCCGCTCAAAGCACAAACTCTTAGAAGATTCACTCTTCTTGTACTTAAGTCGGCATTGTTCCTTTTATATTCAATTCCGATGCGATTTCTGTGTTTCATCGTCAATGTGAAGGTCCAAGGGATACAGTAAACCTGCACTGGTGCATCGGAATCCAATACGGGTCTCCCAGGAGCCGCTCAAACCACAAACTCTTAGGAGACTCACTCTTCTTGTACTTAAGTCGGCACTGTGCCTTTTTTACTCAATTCCGATGCGATTTCTGTGTTTCATCGTAATTGTGAAGGTCCATGGGATACCGTAAACCTGCACTGGTGCATCGGAATCCAATACTGGTCTCCCAGGAGCCGCTCAAACCACAAACTCTTAGGAGACTCACTCTTCTTGTACTTAAGTCTGCATTGTGCTTTTATTTTCAATTCCGATTCGATTTCTGTGTTTCATCGTCAATGTGAAGGTCCAAGGGATAGAGTAAACCTGCACTGGTGCATCGTAATCTAATACTGGTCTCCCAGGAGCCGCTCAAAGCACAAACTCTGAGAAGATTAACTCTTCTTGTACTGAAGTCGGCACTGTGCCTTTTATAATAAATTCCGATGCGATTTCTGTGTTTCATCGTCAATCTGAAGGTCTAAGGGATACAGTAAACCTGCACTGGTGCATCGGAATCTAATACTGGTCTCCCAGGAGCCACTCAAAGCACAAACTCTTAGACGATTCACTCTTCTTGTACTTAAGTCGGCATTGCGCCTTTGATATTCAATTCCGATGCGATTTCTGTGTTTCGTAGTCAATGTGAAGGTCCAAGGGATACAGTAAACCTGCACTGGTGCATCGGAATCTAATACTGGTCTCCCAGGAGCCGCTTAAAGCACAAACTCTTAGAAGATTCAATCTTCTTGTACTTAAGTCGGTATTGTGCCTTTTATATTCAATTCCGATGCGCTTTCTGTGTGTCATCGTCAATGTGAAGGTCCAAGGGATACAGTAAACCTGCAATGGTGCATCGGAATCTAATACTGGTCTCCCAGGAGCCACTCAAAGCACAAACTCTTAGACGATTCACTCCTCTTGTACTTAAGTCGGCATTGTCCCTTTTATATTCAATTCCGATGCGATTTCTGTGTTTCATCGTCAATGTGAAGGTCCAAGGGATACAGTAAACCTGCACTGGTGCATCGGAATCTAATACTGGTCTCCCAGAAGCCGCTCAAAGCACAAACTCTTAGAAGATTCACTCTTCTTGTAGTTAAGTCGGCATTGTGCCTTTTATATTCAATTCCGATGCGATTTCTGTGTTTCATCGTCAATGTGAAGGTCCAAGGGATACAGTAAACCTGCACTGGTGCATCGGAATCCAATACTGGTCTCCCAGGAGCCGCTCAAAGCACAAACTCTTAGAAGATTCACTCTTCTTGTACTTAAGTCGGCATTGTGCCTTTTATATTCAATTCCGATGCGCTTTCTGTGTGTCATCGTCAATGTGAAGGTCCAAGGGATACAGTAAACCTTCACTGGTGCATCGGAATCTCATACTGGACTCCCAGGAGCCGCTCAAAGCACAAACTCTTAGAAGATTCACTCTTCTTGTACTTAAGTCGGCATTGTTCCTTTTATATTCAATTCCGATGCGATTTCTGTGTTTCATCGTCAATGTGAAGGTCCAAGGGATACAGTAAACCTGCACTGGTGCATCGGAATCCTATACTGGTCTCCCAGGAGTCGCTCAAACCACAAACTCTTAGGAGGCTCACTCTTCTTGTACTTAAGTCGGCACTGTGCCTTTGATATTCAATTCCGATGCGATTTCTGTGTTTCATCGTCAATGTGAAGGTCCAAGGGATACAGTAAACCTGCACTGGTACATCGGAATCCAATACTGGTATCCCAGGAGCCGCTCAAACTACAAACTCTTAGGAGACTCAATCTTCTTGTACTTAAGTCGTCATTGTGCCTTTTATATTCAATTCCGATGCGATTTCTGTGTTTCATCGTCAATGTGAAGGTCCAAGGGATAGAGTAAACCTGCACTGGTGCATCGGAATCTAATACTGGTCTCCCAGGAGCCGCTCAAAGCACAAACTCTTAGAAGATTCACTCTTCTTGTACTTAAGTCGGCATTGTGCCTTTATATTCAATTCCGATGCGCTTTCTGTGTGTCATCGTCAATGTGAAGGTCCAAGGGATACAGTAAACCTGCACTGGTGCATCGGAATCTAATACTGGTCTCCCAGGAGCCACTCAAAGCACAAACTCTTAGAAGATTCACTCTTCTTGTACATAAGTCGGCATTGTGCCTTTTATATTCAATTCCGATGCGATTTCTGTGTTTCATTGTCAATGTGACGGTCCAAGGGATACAGTAAATCTGCACTGGTGCATCGGAATCTAATACTGGTCTCCCAGGAGCCACTCAAAGCACAAACTCTGAGAAGATTCACTCTTCTTGTACTTAAGTCGGCACTGTGCCTTTTATATTCAATTCCGATGCGATTTCTGTGTTTCATCGTCAATGTGAAGGTCCAAGGGATACAGTAAACCTGCACTGGTGCATCGGAATCTAATACTGGTCTCCCAGGAGCCGCTCAAAGCACAAACTCGTAGAAGATTCACTTTTCTTGTACTTAAGTCGGCACTGTGCCTTTTATATTCAATTCCGATGCGATTTCTGTGTTTCATTGTCAATGTGAAGGTCCAAGGGAACAGTAAACCTGCACTGGTGCATCGGAATCCAATACTGGTCTCCCAGGAGCCGCTCAAACCTCAAACTCTTAGGAGACTCACTCTTCTTGTACTTAAGTCGGCATTGTGCCTTTTATATTCAATTCCGATGCGATTTCTGTGTTCCATCGTCAATGTGAAGGTCCAAGGGATACAGTAAACCTGCACTGGTGCATCGGAATCCAATACTGGTCTCCCAGGATCCGCTCAAAGCACAAACTCTTAGAAGATTCACTCTTCTTGTACTTAAGTCGGCATTGTGCCTTTTATATTCAATCCCGATGCGGTTTCTGTGTTTCATCGTCATTGTGAAGGTCCAAGGGATACAGTAAACCTGCACTGGTGCATCGGAATCCAATACTGGTCTCCCAGGAGCCGCTCAAAGCACAAACTCGTAGAAGATTCACTCTTCTTGTACTTAAGTCGGCACTGTGCTTTTATAATCAATTGCGATGCGATTTCTGTGTTTCATCGTCAATGTGAAGGTCCAAGGGATACAGTAAACCTGCACTGGTGCATCGGAATCCAATACTGGTCTCCCAGGAGCCGCTCAAACCAAAAACTCTTAGGAGACTCACTCTTCTTGTACTTAAGTCGGCACTGTGCCTTTGATATTCAATTCCGATGCGATCTCTGTGTTTCATCGTCAATGTGAAGGTCCAAGGGATACAGTAAACCTGCACTGGTGCATCGGAATCCAATACTGGTCTCCCAGGAGCCGCTCAAACTACAAACTCTTAGGAGACTCACTCTTCTTGTACTTAAGTCGGCATTGTGCCTTTTATATTGAATTCCGATGCGATTTCTGTGTTTCATCGTCAATGTGAAGGTCCAAGGGATAGAGTAAACCTGCACTGGTGCATCGTAATCTAATACTGGTCTCCCAGGAGCCGCTCAAAGCACAAACTCTGATAAGATTCACTCTTCTTGTACTTAAGTCGGCACTGTGCCTTTTATATTCAATTCCGATGCGATTTCTGTGTTTCATCGTCAATGTGAAGGTCCAAGGGATACAGTAAACCTGCACTGGTGCATTGGAATCCAATACTGGTCTCCCAGGAGCCGGTCAAATCACAAACTCTTAGGAGACTCACTCTTCTTGTACTTAAGTCGGCATTGTGCCTTTCATATTCAATTCCGATGCGATTTCTGTGTTTCATCGTCAATGTGAGGGTCCAAGGGATACAGCAAACCTGCACTGGTGCATCGTAATCTAATACTGGTCTCCCAGGAGCCGCTCAAAGCACAAACTCTTAGAAGATTCACTCTTCTTGTACTTAAGTCGGCATTGTGCCTTTTATATTCAATTCCGATGCGATTTCTGTGTTTCATCGTCAATGTGAAGGTCCAAGGGATACATTAAACCTGCACTGGTGCATCGGAATCTAATACTGGTCTCCCAGGAGCCGCTCAAAGCACAAACTCTTAGAAGATTCACTCTTCTTGTACTTAAGTCGGCACTGGGCATTTTATATTCAATTCCGATGCGATTTCTGTGTTTCATCGTCAATGTGAAGGTCCAAGGGATAGAGTAAACCTGCACTGGTGCATCGGAATCTAATACTGGTCTCCCAGGAGCCGCTCAAAGCACAAACTCTTAGAAGATTCACTCTTCTTGTACTTAAGTCGGCATTGTGCCTTTATATTCAATTCCGATGCGCTTTCTGTGTGTCATCGTCAATGTGAAGGTCCAAGGGATACAGTAAACCTGCACTGGTGCATCGGAATCTAATACTGGTCTCCCAGGAGCCGCTCAAAGCACAAACTCTTAGAAAATTCACTCTTCTTGTACTTAAGACGGCATTGTGCCTTTGATATTCAATTCCGATGCGATTTCTGTGTTTCATCGTCAATGTGAAGGTCCAAGGGATACAGTAAACCTGCACTGGTGCATCGGAATCCAATACTGGTCTCCCAGGTGCCGCTCAAAGCACAAACCCTTTGAAGATTCACTCTTCTTGTACATAAGTCGGCATTGTGCCTTTTATATTCAATTCCGATGCAATTCCTGTGTTTCATTGTCAATGTGACAGTCCAAGGGATACAGTAAACCTGCACTGGTGCATCGGAATCTAATACTGGTCTCCCAGGAGCCGCTCAAAGCACAAACTCTGAGAAGATTCACTCTTCTGGTACTTAAGTCGGCACTGTGCCTTTTATATTCAATTCCGATGCGATTTCTGTGTTTCATCGTCAATGTGTAGGTCCAAGGGATACAGTAAACCTTCACTGGTGCATCGGAATCTAATACTGGTCTCCCAGGAGCCGCTCAAAGCACAAACTCGTAGAAGATTCACTTTTCTTGTACTTAAGTCGGCACTGTGCCTTTTATAATCAATTGCGATGCGATTTCTGTGTTTCATCGTCAATGTGAAGGTCCAAGGGATACAGTAAACCTGCACTGGTGCATCGGAATCTAATACTGGTCTCCCAGGAGCCGCTTAAAGCACAAACTCTTAGAAGATTCAATCTTCTTGTACTTAAGTCGGTATTGTGCCTTTTATATTCAATTCCGATGCGCTTTCTGTGTGTCATCGTCAATGTGAAGGTCCAAGGGATACAGTAAACCTGCAATGGTGCATCGGAATCTAATACTGGTCTCCCAGGAGCCACTCAAAGCACAAACTCTTAGACGATTCACTCCTCTTGTACTTAAGTCGGCATTG
Source organism: Schistocerca nitens (assembly GCF_023898315.1). NCBI lineage: Eukaryota > Metazoa > Arthropoda > Insecta > Orthoptera > Acrididae > Schistocerca > Schistocerca nitens. Next base: position 1,827,217 of record NW_026045908.1, on the reverse strand, counting down.
TCCCTTTTATATTCAATTGCGATGCGATTTCTGTGTTTCATCGTCAATGTGAAGGTCCAAGAGATACAGTAAACCTGCACTGGTGCATCGGAATCTAATACTGGTCTCCCAGAAGCCGCTCAAAGCACAAACTCTTAGAAGATTCACTCTTCTTGTACTTAAGTCGGCATTGTGCCTTTTATATTCAATTCCGATGCGATTTCTGTGTTTCATCGTCAATGTGAAGGTCCAAGGGATACAGTAAACATGCACTGGTGCATCGGAATCCAATACTGGTCTCCCAGGAGCCGCTCAAAGCACAAACTCTTAGAAGATTCACTCTTCTTGTACTTAAGTCGGCATTGTGCCTTTTATATTCAATTCCGATGCGCTTTCTGTGTGTCATCGTCAATGTGAAGGTCCAAGGGATACAGTAAACCTTCACTGGTGCATCGGAATCTCATACTGGACTCCCAGGAGCCGCTCAAAGCACAAACTCTTAGAAGATTCACTCTTCTTGTACTTCAGTCGGCATTGTTCCTTTTATATTCAATTCCGATGCGATTTCTGTGTTTCATCGTCAATGTGAAGGACCAAGGGATACAGTAAACCTGCACTGGTGCATCGGAATCCAATACTGGTCTCCCAGGAGTCGCTCAAACCACAAACTCTTAGGAGGCTCACTCTTCTTGTACTTAAGTCGGCACTGTGCCTTTGATATTCAATTCCGATGCGATTTCTGTGTTTCATCGTCAATGTGAAGGTCCAAGGGATACAGTAAACCTGCACTGGTGCATCGGAATCCAATACTGGTATCCCAGGAGCCGCTCAAACTACAAACTCTTAGGAGACTCACTCTTCTTGTACTTAAGTCGTCATTGTGCCTTTTATATTCAATTCCGATGCGATTTCTGTGTTTCATCGTCAATGTGAAGGTCCAAGGGATAGAGTAAACCTGCACTGGTGCATCGGAATCTAATACTGGTCTCCCAGGAGCCGCTCAAAGCACAAACTCTTAGAAGATTCACTCTTCTTGTACTTAAGTCGGCATTGTGCCTTTATATTCAATTCCGATGCGCTTTCTGTGTGTCATCGTCAATGTGAAGGTCCAAGGGATACAGTAAACCTGCACTGGTGCATCGGAATCTAATACTGGTCTCCCAGGAGCCACTCAAAGCACAAACTCTTAGAAGATTCACTCTTCTTGTACTTAAGTCGGCATTGTGCCTTTTATATTCAATTCCGATGCGATTTCTGTGTTTCATCGTCAATGTGAAGGTCCATGGGATACAGTAAACTTGCACTGGTGCATCGGAATCTAATACTGGTCTCCCAGGAGCCACTCAAAGCACAAACTCTTAGAAGATTCAATCTTCTTGTACTTAAGTCGGTATTGTGCCTTTTATATTCAATTCCGTTGCGATTTCTGTGTTTCATTGTCAATGTGAAGGTCCAAGGGATACAGTAAACCTGCACTGGTGCATCGGAATCTAATACTGGTCTCCCAGGAGCCGCTCAAAGCACAAACTCTTAGAAAATTCACTCTTCTTGTACTTAAGTCGGCATTGTGCCTTTGATATTCAATTCCGATGCGATTTCTGTGTTTCATCGTCAATGTGAAGGTCCAAGGGATACAGTAAACCTGCACTGGTGCATCGGAATCCAATACTGGTCTCCCAGGTGCCGCTCAAAGCACAAACCCTTAGAAGATTCACTCTTCTTGTACATAAGTCGGCATTGTGCCTTTTATATTCAATTCCGATGCGATTTCTGTGTTTCATTGTCAATGTGACGGTCCAAGGGATACAGTAAATCTGCACTGGTGCATCGGAATCTAATACTGGTCTCCCAGGAGCCACTCAAAGCACAAACTCTGAGAAGATTCACTCTTCTTGTACTTAAGTCGGCACTGTGCCTTTTATATTCAATTCCGATGCGATTTCTGTGTTTCATCGTCAATGTGAAGGTCCAAGGGATACAGTAAACCTGCACTGGTGCATCGGAATCTAATACTGGTCTCCCAGGAGCCGCTCAAAGCACAAACTCGTAGAAGATTCACTTTTCTTGTACTTAAGTCGGCACTGTGCCTTTTATATTCAATTCCGATGCGATTTCTGTGTTTCATTGTCAATGTGAAGGTCCAAGGGAACAGTAAACCTGCACTGGTGCATCGGAATCCAATACTGGTCTCCCAGGAGCCGCTCAAACCTCAAACTCTTAGGAGACTCACTCTTCTTGTACTTAAGTCGGCATTGTGCCTTTTATATTCAATTCCGATGCGATTTCTGTGTTCCATCGTCAATGTGAAGGTCCAAGGGATACAGTAAACCTGCACTGGTGCATCGGAATCCAATACTGGTCTCCCAGGATCCGCTCAAAGCACAAACTCTTAGAAGATTCACTCTTCTTGTACTTAAGTCGGCATTGTGCCTTTTATATTCAATCCCGATGCGGTTTCTGTGTTTCATCGTCATTGTGAAGGTCCAAGGGATACAGTAAACCTGCACTGGTGCATCGGAATCCAATACTGGTCTCCCAGGAGCCGCTCAAAGCACAAACTCGTAGAAGATTCACTCTTCTTGTACTTAAGTCGGCACTGTGCTTTTATAATCAATTGCGATGCGATTTCTGTGTTTCATCGTCAATGTGAAGGTCCAAGGGATACAGTAAACCTGCACTGGTGCATCGGAATCCAATACTGGTCTCCCAGGAGCCGCTCAAACCAAAAACTCTTAGGAGACTCACTCTTCTTGTACTTAAGTCGGCACTGTGCCTTTGATATTCAATTCCGATGCGATCTCTGTGTTTCATCGTCAATGTGAAGGTCCAAGGGATACAGTAAACCTGCACTGGTGCATCGGAATCCAATACTGGTCTCCCAGGAGCCGCTCAAACTACAAACTCTTAGGAGACTCACTCTTCTTGTACTTAAGTCGGCATTGTGCCTTTTATATTGAATTCCGATGCGATTTCTGTGTTTCATCGTCAATGTGAAGGTCCAAGGGATAGAGTAAACCTGCACTGGTGCATCGTAATCTAATACTGGTCTCCCAGGAGCCGCTCAAAGCACAAACTCTGAGAAGATTCACTCTTCTTGTACTTAAGTCGGCACTGTGCCTTTTATATTCAATTCCGATGCGATTTCTGTGTTTCATCGTCAATGTGAAGGTCCAAGGGATACAGTAAACCTGCACTGGTGCATTGGAATCCAATACTGGTCTCCCAGGAGCCGGTCAAATCACAAACTCTTAGGAGACTCACTCTTCTTGTACTTAAGTCGGCATTGTGCCTTTGATATTCAATTCCGATGCGATTTCTGTGTTTCATCGTCAATGTGAGGGTCCAAGGGATACAGCAAACCTGCACTGGTGCATCGTAATCTAATACTGGTCTCCCAGGAGCCGCTCAAAGCACAAACTCTTAGAAGATTCACTCTTCTTGTACTTAAGTCGGCATTGTGCCTTTTATATTCAATTCCGATGCGATTTCTGTGTTTCATCGTCAATGTGAAGGTCCAAGGGATACATTAAACCTGCACTGGTGCATCGGAATCTAATACTGGTCTCCCAGGAGCCGCTCAAAGCACAAACTCTTAGAAGATTCACTCTTCTTTTACTTAAGTCGGCACTGGGCCTTTTATATTCAATTCCGATGCGATTTCTGTGTTTCATCGTCAATGTGAAGGTCCAAGGGATACAGTAAACCTGCACTGGTGCATCGGAATCTAATACTGGTCTCCCAGGAGCCGCTCAAAGCACAAACTCTTAGAAGATTCACTCTTCTTGTACTTAAGTCGGCATTGTGTCTTTATATTCAATTCCGATGCGCTTTCTGTGTGTCATCGTCAATGTGAAGGTCCAAGGGATACAGTAAACCTGCACTGGTGCATCGGAATCTAATACTGGTCTCCCAGGAGCCGCTCAAAGCACAAACTCTTAGAAAATTCACTCTTCTTGTACTTAAGACGGCATTGTGCCTTTGATATTCAATTCCGATGCGATTTCTGTGTTTCATCGTCAATGTGAAGGTCCAAGGGATACAGTAAACCTGCACTGGTGCATCGGAATCCAATACTGGTCTCCCAGGTGCCGCTCAAAACACAAACCCTTTGAAGATTCACTCTTCTTGTACATAAGTCGGCATTGTGCCTTTTATATTCAATTCCGATGCAATTCCTGTGTTTCATTGTCAATGTGACAGTCCAAGGGATACAGTAAACCTGCACTGGTGCATCGGAATCTAATACTGGTCTCCCAGGAGCCGCTCAAAGCACAAACTCTGAGAAGATTCACTCTTCTGGTACTTAAGTCGGCACTGTGCCTTTTATATTCAATTCCGATGCGATTTCTGTGTTTCATCGTCAATGTGTAGGTCCAAGGGATACAGTAAACCTGCACTGGTGCATCGGAATCTAATACTGGTCTCCCAGGAGCCGCTCAAAGCACAAACTCGTAGAAGATTCACTTTTCTTGTACTTAAGTCGGCACTGTGCCTTTTATAATCAATTGCGATGCGATTTCTGTGTTTCATCGTCAATGTGAAGGTCCAAGGGATACAGTAAACCTGCACTGGTGCATCGGAATCCAATACCGGTCTCCCAGGAGCCGCTCAAACCACAAACTCTTAGGAGACTCACTCTTCTTGTACTTAAGTCGGCACGGTGCCTTTTACATTCAATTCCGATGCGATTTCTGTGTTTCATCGTCAATGTGAAGGTCCAAGGGATACAGTAAACCTGCACTGGTGCATCGTAATCTAATACTGGTCTCCCAGGAGCCGCTCAAAGCACAAACTCTGAGAAGATTCACTCTTCTTGTACTTAAGTCGGCACTGTGCCTTTTATATTCAATTCCGATGCGATTTCTGTGTTTCATCGTCAATGTGAAGGTCCAAGGGATACAGAAAACCTGCACTGGTGCATCGGAATCTAATACTGGTCTCCCAGGAGCCGCTCAAAGCACAAACTCTTAGAAGATTCACTCTTCTTGTACTTAAGTCGGCATTGTGCCTTTTATATTCAATTCCGATGCGCTTTCTGTGTGTCATCGTCAATGTGAAGGTCCAAGGGATACAGTAAACCTGCACTGGTGCATCGGAATCTAATACTGGTCTCCCAGGAGCCACTCAAAGCACAAACTCTTAGACGATTCACTCTTCTTGTACTTAAGTCGGCATTGTGCCTTTTATATTCAATTCCGATGCGATTTCTGTGTTTCATCGTCAATGTGAAGGTCGAAGGGATACAGTAAACCTGCACTGGTGCATCGGAATCTAATACTGGTCTCCCAGGAGCCGCTCAAAGCACAAACTCTTAGAAGATTCAATCATCTTGTACTTAAGTCGGTATTGTGCCTCTCATATTCAATTCCGATGCGATTTCTGTGTTTCATTGTCAATGTGAAGGTCCAAGGGATACAGTAAACCTGCACTGGTGCATCGGAATCTAATACTGGTCTCCCAGGAGCCGCTCAATGCACAAACTCTTAGAAAATTCACTCTTCTTGTACTTAAGTCGGCATTGTGCCTTTGATATTCAATTCCGATGCGATTTCTGTGTTTCATCGTCAATGTGAAGGTCCAAGGGATACAGTAAACCTGCACTGGTGCATCGGAATCCAATACTGGTCTCCCAGGTGCCGCTCAAAGCACAAACCCTTAGAAGATTCACTCTTCTTGCACATAAGTCGGCATTGTGCCTTTTATATTCAATTCCGATGTGATTTCTGTGTTTCATTGTCAATGTGACGGTCCAAGGGATACAGTAAACCTGCACTGGTGCATCGGAATCTAATACTGGTCTCCCAGGAGCCGCTCAAAGCACAAACTCTGAGAAGATTCACTCTTCTTGTACTTAAGTCGGCACTGTGCCTTTTATATTCAATTCCGATGCGATTTCTGTGTTTCATCGTCAATGTGAAGGTCCAAGGGATGCAGTAAACCTGCACTGGTGCATCGGAATCCAATACTGGTCTCCCAGGTGCCGCTCAAAGCACAAACCCTTAGAAGATTCACTCTTCTTGTACATAAGTCGGCATTGTGCTTTTTATATTCAATTCCGATGCGATTTCTGAGTTTCATTGTCAATGTGTCGGTCCAAGGGATACAGTAAACCTGCACTGGTGCATCGGAATCTAATACTGGTCTCGCAGGAGCCGTTCAAAGTACAAACTCTGAGAAGATTCACTCTTCTTGTACTTAAGTCGGCACTGTGCCTTTTATATTCAATTCCGATGCGATTTCTGTGTTTCATCGTCAATGTGAAGGTCCAAGGGATACAGTAAAACTTCACTGGTGCATCGGAATCTAATACTGGTCTCCCAGGAGCCGCTCAAAGCACAAACTCGTAGAAGATTCACTTTTCTTGTACTTAAGTCGGCACTGTGCCTTTTATATTCAATTCCGATGCGATTTCTGTGTTTCATTGTCAATGTGAAGGTCCAAGGGAACAGTAAACCTGCACTGGTGCATCGGAATCCAATACTGGTCTCCCAGGAGCCGCTCAAACCTCAAACTCTTAGGAGACTCACTCTTCTTGTACTTAAGTCGGCATTGTGCCTTTTATATTCAATTCCGATGCGATTTCTGTGTTCCAACGTCAATGTGAAGGTCCAAGGGATACAGTAAACCTGCACTGGTGCATCGGAATCCAATACTGGTCTCCCAGGATCCGCTCAAAGCACAAACTCTTAGAAGATTCACTCTTCTTGTACTTAAGTCGGCATTGTGCTTTTTATATTCAATTCCGATGCGGTTTCTGTGTTTCATCGTCAATGTGAAGGTCCAAGGGATACAGTAAACCTGCACTGGTGCATCGGAATCCAATACTGGTCTCCCAGGAGCCGCTCAAAGCACAAATTCGTAGAAGATTCACTCTTCTTGTACTTAAGTCGGCACTGTGCCTTTTATATTCAATTGCGATGCGATTTCTGTGTTTCATCGTCAATGTGAAGGTCCAAGGGATACAGTAAACCTGCACTGGTGCATCGGAATCCAATACTGGTCTCCCAGGAGCCGCTCAAACCACAAACTCTTAGGAGACTCACTCTTCTTGTACTTAAGTCGGCACTGTGCCTTTTATATTCAATTCCGATGCGATTTCTGTGTTTCATCGTCAATGTGAAGGTTGTAACGTCTAGTGAGAAACAAAAACAACATATTATGTAGTATTTAGAAAATTAGATGTATCATATTGTATCATAGTATAAAATTATGTATTTTTTTTGTTATTTATTTTTGAGAACGTCTGCGTCGGCGAGTAATAAAACCGACACAGAAGATAAATGTTAAACATAGATTACAAAAGGAACTAGTATATAATACGTGATGTTGATTAATGTCTTTGTCTTCTTAATCTGGAAGTTGTGCGAGTAAGATCTCCTGTGTTGTCGTAGAGAACGCTAATGTAGCATTGTTTTGTCGAGACTGAGCAATGTACGCCATTACGTGTGAATTCACAAAGGTCTGTAATCAATGAGATATTTAAATGTTTTAATAGAGTTGTTTAAATGAAAACTTGTATCATTAATTGTTAAAGCTTGCTTGCCTATTATCCCATCCTGTTGAGACATTTTTCAGTTATATAAATATTATCTGTGGTGCTGAGCTGCGTGGAGAAGGAAGAGCCGCTGCCGCGGCGTATTTAAACGACTTACAATATAGTCGAGCATACCGCAAGGAAGCGGTAAAATAATAGTGAAATAATATTATTTCTTTTAGCTCCCAGGCTGGCAGTGAAGATCAGCAGATTTTATGATGTGTTGCAGGTTGACGCGGGCTGCTGATAGGATATAATTCACAGTACAAATAAGTTAATGTACCTTCAAAATCTGATAGGAATCTTGCTGTGCTCCGTTCTGATCTGGCAAACTTTATAGTGACAACGTAAATTTTTTTAATGAGAGTCTCATGTTCTTGGGCTAGTCGTGGTATGAAATAGTATCTTATCGAGAAATAAAATCCACTGCAACCTTGTCTTTTTGAACGATCATACGAACTGTAACATCAGTGTTCATAACAAAATAATTTCAATTTTCAATAATTATGAAGTAGGGAAGATATATTGATTCTTAGCATGAGTTACAGTTACGAAAAATCGTTCCTTAAATTGTAGGCCAGATACAGGACAATAAGACTGCAATATATATATTTTATTTTGCTAAAAGGTAATGATGATAAAGAAATTCAAAGCACAGCATTGCTAAAAGTATTTCACGTAACTCTTTTCTTATATGCGTTGTTACGCCAATAATCACAATTAAATAAACAAAAGAGCAACAATTTATACAATTCGCCAGAGTTTACATGAAACTGTCGCCCAAAAACGCGGGGCCCGAATTTGCAGTGGCCACAAATATAAAATTTTATGTATTTTTCTTTCAGTGTCTATTGTTATGTATGTATATATATATATATATATATATGTATTTAGTGATAAATGTATGTATGTATATCATGATCAATGCCATGTATTAATGAATGTGGAAACACTCTTTCATGACAAAACGTACTACTGCAAGCGAGTCTGAGAAGACGATCCTGATAGTACTGAGAAACTGTAACGACTACGTAATCCGGGGGCAGCCGAACCCCGAGATCAGATAAACTAAAGGTAAGACTACAGTGTAGTTGTCCTGTTTGTAGAAGTTGAGCTCCAGTGAAGTGATCTCATTTCGCTAGTGGTGTGCATATTGTGCGTAGTTTGATGTTAGTGTTTGTGACAGGACAAAGTTGATGGTAGATAGTAATTTTTAGTGTGCAGTGTAGTGTAGATAAATTAACGTATTTTGTGTGCAAGGGGCAAAACTGTCAGATTCTGTGTTTTAGTAAGCAATTTAGGAATATGGTTAAGTTGCGTAGTCAGCGTCCGAGCAATATGGATACTGAGGAACAACAATTAGTTAGTGCAGGAAATGTAGAACCGGGTACTTTAAGCAGTTCAAGTACTCTCTTTGAGGATATAACATGCGAAAATGTGGGGGCAGGGGCACAGGAGGTGGTGCCACCGCCCACTAGTGCTCAAGGAGATGTCGATAAAGAAATTGTACCACCACCAGAAAA